>NW_024070209.1:21225742-21663311 GCF_014754425.2 Oryx dammah
ATTTAAAAATAATCATAGTACTGATTATTTAAAAATAATCATAGTACTGATTATTTAAAAATAATCATTACTACTGGGGCAAAAGGAAACTTTTAAGTTCATATAAACTTTTAATTCATAAGGAATGAATAATTTGATTCTTATAGAAACTGGAAAAAAGCCATGAATAATGCATTACTTTTCCTTGCGTTCTGTAACTTTCTTTTGTTTTGCTCTTTGGGTTCTTATTCTCCTTCCATCATTAGCTCTTCAAACAGACCCCTGAGCCATTTAGGAGAGAAGAGTCATCTTGAGGAAATTAGCAAATACATTAGGAAATATTACTTACGTTGTGTTTATGACAGAAATTGAGAGCTTGAAGTGTTTGCCATAACACACTTTTGATCACTCCATCAGCCACTCTGGGGAAAAAAATAAAAAAGGAAATGAAAACTCCTAAGATGTGTTTTCAGGAGCAGATGGGAATAGAAATGGAATGGGGGGCTTGTCACAGCCAGTGGCTGCAGTACAAAGGGAATCTTGGAAATGTTCTTTTTAAAAAATGTTTTAATGAAAATTGCTTTACCACTTTTTTCATTGTAGCTATGTAACTTTCCTTTTTAACTTGAAATTTTTAATGCTTATCATGAAAATTCAAATAATATAGAAAAGTAAAGAAATGAAACATGTTCATTCAAATCTTGCTAGCCCAAAATAATTGCTGTAACTTACATTGATTGTCCTTTTGGAAATCCCTGGTTCTCTTCCTCTCTCTGCATTTACTTTTTAACTTTAATATTAAACAAATGTATTCATAACGTTTGATATTTTTAAAGTTAAAAAAATATCCATGAAGAATTCTCTCATATCTGCCTAACCAATCATTTCATCCTTGGCAAATTCCCCTGCCTCTTTCAGAAACATTGTATGCACTGGGGTACAGATACATATATACAGAATATGTATGTATACATCTATTTCAGTGACCAAAGATCTCATTATATAGATGTATCATAATTTAGTAAGTCCTCATTGACAAGCAATTAGGTTTGATCCAAGTTTCATTTCTAGAAACAATGCTTCAGGGAATATCCTATCATCTATCCATGGCAGTTGTGCAATAATCTTTTTAAGGGAATTTCTAGAAGTGGGATTTCTGGGATCTATGGGAGGCACATGATATCTTTCAATCCTGCAGGTATGAACTTCAGGTAGCACTGAGACATGGTTTTGCAGGAAAAAAGGCATCTGTGAAGAGTGACCTTCAATTCATCGAATTCATGTTGGTGGTAAACACTCAAGCATATGCAAGAGTTGTTTTTGTAACTGTTACTTACACCTGGTAAGATGCAGCTCCAATACTTCAGCTACCTGATTCGAAGAGCCAGCTCACTGGAAAAGACCCCGATGCTGGGAAAGATGGAGGGCAACAGGAGAAGGGGATGGTAGGGGATGAGATGGCGGGATGGCATCATTGACTCAATGGACCTGAATCTGAGCAAACTCCAGGAGATGGTGAAGGACAGGGAAGCCTGGTGTGCTGCAGTCCACGGGGTTGCAAAGAGTCAGACACACTTAGTGACTGAACAACAGCACCTACACCTGGGAAGCAGGCAGGCACACAGCCAGGGAGGCCAGGGAGAATCAAGAGCCCAGAACGGGAGCCTGGGAGCTTCTGGCCTCTGCAGATTTCCTGTGTGGGAAATACTGGGGAGTATTTTCCACTTGGGGATCTGGGCAACATGTATTCTGAGAGTACTTAGTCTATTTTGTGTAACTATTTCTATAAATTGCAGCAATTACATTCCCTCTAACTTTTCTATTGATGCCCTGTTTCAGGGCATTTCACAGGAAGAGTCATGGCTTCGGTTCAAAACAGAATCCTTAGCGAGCACAGATTCCAGGAAGGCAGATTCCATTTTAGGCAAAACAACATTTATACAAAATAACAACTCCAAACAAATACCAAAGATCTTACAAAGATAGTTATCAAAGAGAATACAGATTCACACAGAGCTCATTCCAGAAACACAGTGCGCTGTAACATTATTCAACCACTCAGCAGTTTTTCAAAGCATTTTGTGAAATAAAACCTTCCATAGAAACCAACTGATACTCAATGCTTCATATACTGTGGGTGAATGACAAACATATATTGGAAGAATTGATAATCATGAAGTCCTGAAAGCATGCTTCCACTGCAAAGGGCATGGGTTCCATCCCTGGTCAAGGAACTAAGATCCTACATGCAGCAAAGCATGGCCAATAACTAACTCTGATGCTGGGGAAGACTGAGGGCAGGAGGAGAAGGGGGCGACAGGATGAGATGGTTGGATGGCATCATCGACTCAATGGGCATGAATTTAAGCAAACTTTGGGAGGCGGTAAAGGAGAAAGGATGGCACCTGGTGTGCTTCAGTCCATGGGGGTCGCAAAGAACTGAGCAACAACAACAAAACTAATTAACTGTTTAAAAAACCAAGATATCTTGGTTCAAAACCAAAGGTGTTAGGGAGGGTTCCAGGGTCAGGGAATTCAGATTGGGTCGCCCAGAGGCTGCTCTTTCAGCCACTCAGGGGAATCCTGGCACTGACATCAGAGCTCCTTATCTTTTAGTTTTATATATAACTTGATGGGGAAAACAATTTCATTATCAGTGCCCAAGATGAATCAAGCCCTTCTCTGTAAACCCTTGTTATCCTAGAATAAAATCCAACCTTTACTGTGGCCTACCAGCCTCTTAATGATTTCACTTCTGTTAACCCCTTTCCCCTACCTTTATCTCCTAGCACATTCTCACTGCCCTCCTCTCTGGCCCATTAGTGTCTGCTCTTCCCTCAACTGACCGTCAAAGCTTTGTGTTTACTGTTCATCCTACGGCCCTTACCAGGAATTCTCTAGCTCCTCAGTGAGTTTTCTCCTCCAAAGCCTTGTAACTCTGCAAGGGCTTTCTTTACCTTGTCTAATACTGTAGCTCCAGGGCCTTGAACTGTAATTGGTACCCAATAGGTCCTCAACTAAGCTTCCTTTGCCGGAACTCTCAGAGACTATATAAACTCACACCCTGTAATAAATCGCTTTTTGCTTAAACTAGCTGCACTGAATTCTGTTGTTGACTCTTGATCAGTGCAGAATATGACACCAGAATTGGGGATGGGAAGCAAAGTCAAGGCCTTGGGAAGGCAGGCTACCTGACTGGTTGGGTCTGAAGGCCGGGGGATCTAATTAACATCAGTGGCTGCAACACTGGTGAATGGATACCCAGTGATGAACCAATTGAGTACATAATCACGCGTGGTCATCTGTAATAAAGTGCCTGTTCAGGGCAGGGTTTTGCTGGACTGAAAGTGATCAAACAAAATGGGAACACATAGGAAAGTAATAAAAGTGGGGGTGGGCTGGTTGCTTCTCACTTTGCTGGAAAAACTGAAGAAAACAAAAGGATAGCTTTAAGTAAGGCTTTGATGTTTTGGTTCGAGGCACAGTTAGGACACCAGAAGTTTCAATGTTTGCCCTTATTTCTTGTGTTTTTAAGACTCGCTCCACTGACCACTGGGATTACTCCAGAAGTGACTGAAAAATTGGACACTGAGAATAGTCCTGCTGGGTGCTAAATGACAAAACAGACTGAATTTATGTGAAGTTAATTAATTTCTCAGTTAACTAACTGAGACATACACTTTGAGAAATGAAATGCGACACTTGGGAGTACTCACAGAACTAAGAGCATCCCAACCTCCTGCCAAGTATCCCTTCTTTTTCACTTATTTACTTTTTGGCCACACCTCATGGCATGTGGGCTCTTAGTTCTCTGACTAGGGATCAAACCTCTTGCAGTGGAAGCATGGAGTCTAAACCACTGGACCTCTAGGGAAGTCCCAAATGTCTCTTCTTGCATGAAGTAGCCCCCAAGCTTGTATGGAGACTGGTCTTGTCTTGTGGAGGGCCCCCTCATGATCTCACTCGAGGCAGCTGTATAGCATGGGTGCTGTCAGTTCTCCTCAAGGCTCCTTTCCCTGCCACCCGTCAATGTCTCCAGACTTTGACTAAAGTCAGATCTCAGCATGTTCCAAAGGGCCTATTACAAAGTCAAAGAGAAGAAAAGAAGATATGCACAGCAAAGAGAACTATAAAATGTTGCTAATCTAAACTACCGCACAATTGTACTCATCTCACATGCTAGTAAAGTAATGCTCAAAATTCTCCAAGCCAGGCTTTAGCAGTATGTGAACCGTGAAATTCCAGATGTTCAAGCTGGTTTTAGAAAAGGCAGAGGAGCCAGAGATCAAATTGCCAACATCTGCTGGATCATGGAAAAAGCAAGAGAGTTCCAGAAAAACATCTATTTCTGCTTTATTGACTATGCCAAAGCCTTTGACTGTGTAGATCACAATAAACTGTGGAAAATTCTGAAAGAGATGGGAATCCCAGACCACCTGACCTGCCTCAAAAACCTATAAGCAGGTCAGGAAGCAACAGTTAGAACTGGACATGGAACAACAGACTGGTTCCAAATAGGAAAAGGGGTACGTCAGGGCTGTCACCCTGCTTATTTAACTTCTATGCAGAGTACATCATAAGAAACGCTGGGCTGGAAGAAGCACAAGCTGGAATCAAGACTGCCAAGAGAAATATCAATAACCTCAGATATGCAAATGACACCATTCTTATGGCAGGAAGTGAAGAGGAATTAAAAAGCCTCTTGACGAACGTGAAAGAGGAGAGTGAAAAAGTTGGCTTAAAGCTCAACATTTAGAAAACTAAGATCATGGCATCCGGTCCCATCACTTCATGGGAAATAGATGGGGAAACAGTGGAAACAGTGTCAGACTTTATTTTTTGGGGCTCCAGAATCACTGCAGATGGTGACTGTAGCCATGAAATTAAAAGATGCTTACTCCTTGGAAGGAAAGTTATGAACGACCTAGATAGCATATTCAAAAGCAGAGACATTACTTTGCCAACAAAGGTCCATCTAGTCAAGGCTATGGTGTTTCCAGTGGTCATGTATGGATGTGAGAGTTGGAGTGTGAAGAAAGCTGAGCACGAAGAATTGATGCTTTTGAATTGTGGTGTTGGAGAAGAGAGTACTGGACTCTTGAGAGGCCCTTGGACTGCAAGGAGATCCAACCAATCCATTCTAAAGGAGATCAGTCCTGGGTGTTCTTTGGAAGGACTGATCCTAAAGCTGAAACTCCAGTACTTTGGCCACCTCATGCAAAGAGTTGACTCATTGGAAAAGCCTCTGATGCTGGGAGGGATTGGGGGCAGGAGGAGAAGGGGACGACAGAGGATGAGATGGCTGGATGGCATCACTGACTCAATGGACGTTGAGTTTGGGTGAACTCCAGGAGCTGGTGATGGACAGGGAGGCCTGGCGTGCTGCAGTTCATGGGGTCACAAAGAGTCGGACACGATTGAGTGACTGAAGTGAACTGAACTGAACTGAATCTATACTGGAGAATGTATGTGGAAATGGATTTTGTAAGTGTCGGACCAGAAAGGAGGAAACATGATGTTACACTGGGCTGATTATAAACAGTTATGGGCACACTTACTATGGAGCCTGGCTCAATAAACTACTTGGAGCAGCTAGGAGTGAGAGGAGTTGATTGCTGAATTGGTTGATCAGAACCTGGGCTAGATGGGTGCCTGTGCCAAATGAAATTGCAATGCTGGAAGTTCATTAGTAAAACGAAGAGGAAGAAATCCAAAGATTTGGGGAGACAGGAGTGTTGGAGAGGATTTATCACATGCAACATGTTCATCTACTTCCCAGCTATGTCTCCCCAAAGTATTAATGGTAGCAGTAATCTATGAAAAAGTGAAAGGCGCTTAGTTGTGTCCGACTCTTTGCAACCCCATAGACTATACAGTCCATGGAATTCTCCAGGCCAGAATAACTGAGTGGGTAGCCTTTCCCTTCTCCAGGCATCTTCCCAACCCAGGGATTGAACCCAGGTCTCCCGCATTGTGGGCAGATTCTTTGCCAGCTGAGCTACAAGGGAAGCCCAAGAATACTGGAGTGGGTAGCCTATCTCTTCTCCAACAGATCTTCTCAACCCAGGAATCGAACCAGGGACTCCTGCACTGGAGGCTGATTCTTTACCAACTGAGCTATCAGGGAAGCCCATGTTTGTTCCCAAATCTGCAGTATTGCTTTCAGTTTTCTATTTGGTGCCAGACACTTCTAGGCTCCTCCTACCGAACTGCCTTCATTCCTTGGTTCAGAACCTACTGGTTCTTTTTCCATTTTCTAGTGTATCTATTTCCACTAGCCAGTTAGGAAATGGGGAGACAGCCCCAAGGATGGATTCATGGAGCTGACAGGACTACCAGGGGACGGACTCAGGTTAAATTTCATCGGGGACTCTCAATAAGCTTCCCATCCCCACAAAACTGCTGAACCACAGTGACTTTCAAAGTTGCTGATGATTGGGTTTACTTCAGAGCATGATTCAGAGATTCCTGAGAGAGGGGGTAGCTCTCTTCCCAGTACACAACTATTCTGGTAAATATTTGGTCACAGACCATTCGGGGATAGGCTAAGAGGAAAAATCAAGAACATACACATGATGTCAATGCCGGGCTATTCCCCAAGGACAGCTGCCTCCTTCACGAGGTCCTGGGTCTTGGCTATTATGGTGTGCATGTACACTAGGTCCCTTCAGAAGTGTCCGACTCTTTGCAACCCTATGAACCATAGCCCACCAAGCTCCTCTGTCCATGGGATTCTCCAGGCAAGAATACTGGAGTGGGTTGCCATTTCCTTTTCCAGGGGAATCTTCCTGACCCAAGGATCAAACCTGCATTATCTCTTGATTCTCTTGGGCTTCCCAGGTAGCTCAGCTGGCAAAGAATCTGCCTGATTTACAGATGTACATCTCCTGCATTGGGGGGGCCAGTTCTTTACCACTGGGGTTCCCTTGTGGCCCAGCTGGTAAAGAATCTGCCTGCAATGAGGGAGACCTAGGTTCAATCCCTGGGTTGGGAAGATCCCTTGGAGAAGGGAATGGCTACCCACTCCAGTATTCTTGCCTGGGAAATCCCGTGGACAGAGGAGCCTTGCAAGCTACAGTCCATGGGATCGCAAAGAGTCAGACAAGACAGAGTGACTTTCACTTTCACTTCACTTTCTATACCACTAGCGCCACCTGGGGCTATTACAAGGCTGAAGCCAAGCCTCTAGTTTATGTAGAAAAGAACCTTAGAGACCTGCCCATCTATCTTGTGTGGGAGAACCCATGGTCAGATCAAATCATTCTGATCACCACGCTGGCTCTGTTGTCTATTACAGTAACTTCTGGAAGTGGAGTACTCCCCTCCTGGCCTCTGTTACCCAGGGGCCCCATCATTCCTAGGAAACCAGGATGTCATTTCAAAGGAAGAATCTCCCGGCTTCAGCATGTGGGACACGCTGCTGCTGCTCTTCTGGCTAAAGCATTTCTCAGTGCTCATGATTCACCGCCACCCCTCCACCAACCCACACCCATAGCTTTACAGGAAATTACCAGTGATCAGTTTACTGAGAAGGAAATTAATTCTTTTATATGTCCATCACGAGGTCCTGGTAAAGATGAATTTTAAAAATAAGAAATTGAAACCTGATTTACAGATGTACGTGACGCGCTGTTGCCAGCCAGAAGGGGAGAGCAGTAGTGTATAAGACCATTTATAATTAATTGTTCCCTGACATATCTAATTCTTCATTAGACTTTAAATTTCTTGATGGTAGAACTGTTCCACTATGTATAGTGCAATGACAGTGAAGAGAAATCTTTCCTGTCGGTAGGTGATAATTTCTATCACATTACCAAGTAACTTACCTACTGGACCTATTTTGAACAGAGAAGGATTTGAGAGAATGGGAATGTATTATTTCACATTTAATCAGCTGACACCAGTTGCAGTTGCTTTACATGCATGTAGTTTCTTCTATATATCAACTTGAATCAGCCATAGGTATACATATGTCCCCTCCCTCTTGAACCTCCCTCCCACCCCCTTTTTTCTAATTTATTTATTTTTAATTGGAGGATAACTGCTTTACAATATTGTGTTGGTACATGTAGTTTCTTTTATATATATATATGATATTATACATGTTTCAATGCCATTCTCCCAAATCATCCCACCCTCTCAACAAGTAGTTTCTTAACTGCAGCAAATCAAACACAGTCTCAGGGCTGACTCTGCAGCTATTGATCTAACAAATGCTTTTCCTCTATTAAAAAAGTAGAGGAAACCAGATGCTTTCATTTGGCAAGGGAAGCAGTACATTTTCACCATCTTACTTCAGTTTTAAATTAGCTCTTCTTTGTGATATAATTTAATCCTCAAGTCTCTAGACAATCTCACCATTTCACAGCTCATCCCAAACATCCATTACCTTGATCATCTTATATCTACAGACCAGTTATTTCTTCAAACTGTGAATTTACCCTGATAAACAATGAAGCTGAAGCTCCAATACTTTGGCCACCTGATACGAACAGCCAACTCACCTAAAAAGACCCTGATGCTGGGAAAGATTGAGGGTGGGAGAAGGGGGTGACAGGATGAGACGGTTGGATGGCATCACTGACTATAAGAGTTTGTGCAAGCTCTGGGACAGGGAAGCCAGGCGTGCTGCAGTCCACGGGGTTGCAAACAGTCGGATACAACTTAGCTACTGAACAAACAATGGTCCAATAGGCTTGGTATGTATGCTGTTTAGTTGTTTACCTCTGTTTGCCATTCATTGGGTTTATACTCTTTTGGATTTATAGATTTTGGGAAGGGAGTGAAAGCAGACAAATATTTTAAATTAATCATAGTTATCTGGAAGTAGCCAGTATTTCATAGAAAGACTGGTGTATCCTCGGGATACAATGCAAATTGTTCCTATTTGCATTCCTTCATGTAGATCCAAGTCTTAGGGCTGACCCAAAGCACTCTGTATACACTGGCACTGCTAAACACACTAGTAAAACACACTGTGCTGTGCTTAGCCGCTCAGTTGTGTCTGATTCTTTGCGACCCCGTGAACTGTAGCCTACCAGGCTCCTCTGTCCATGGGGATCCTCCAGGCAAGAGTACTGGAGTGGGTTACCATGCCCTCCTCACACTAAATACACCAAACACACTTTCCAAAGGAAAGCAGGGTAATTCAGAGATCCTTGTGGTTGCTAAATACATACAAGACAAATGAGTTACTCAAATATGTCTTGTTCTTTCTTACATCTGTGCATTCCACCAAGATTGCCCACCCGGCCAGTTCTTCCCCTTTTCAAAGTCTCAGCCCAAATGCGTCCTTCTGTGCAGAAACTTCCCTGATTCCCCGGGACCAACAGATGCTGGAGCTGTTCTTCTTATGTATCCAAAGCACTGTTGGTAACTCAATCTTCACTGTCATATGTAATGGCTAGTTTGAGTATCGGTTTCTTCATTAGATTTTAAGCTTCTTGAGCACAGGATTGTGCCATTATATCTTTCTAGCCTCTGCACTAGCAGAAGTGTTCAGTAAAATATTTCTGAAGTGAATGAATGAATCAAAGCATGCTCCACACTAAGGAGGCTATTAGGATGAATTAGATATGAGTTCTGCACTCAAAGGAAGAGAGAGTATACACTTAAAAACTTGTAAGGTAGTAAGTGCCAAGTACCATAACAGGGATGAAAACAAAATTTCATGGATATTCAGAGGGAAGCAATACCATTAAGAAAAAGGAATCTCAGAGATAGTCAGAATGTCTAGGATTTCACATTTTAGAGATAATGATACAGATAGGGAAAGAGGACAAAATTAGGAGGAACAGCATAAGCTAAGTCCTACAGGCCGTAGACTTCCTTCCTTTCACAGAAAGAAGAAAGAGATGTTCAGTTCAATTAAACTGGTACATGTATTGAATGTATTATAGGTTTTATTTTCAGGGCCTTGAACAATGCATGATGTTAAGCATCCATGTCTAACTTTATGAAAATGTATGTTAATTTATAAATTAATTTATATTTAAATTAAACAACAAATCTGTCCTCTAAAGCCAATGTTGGAGAAGGCAGTGGCACCCCACTCCAGTACTCTTGCCTGGAAAATCCCATGGATGGAGGAGCCTGGTAGGCTGCAGTCCATGGGGTCGCCAAGAGTCAGACACGACTGAGTGACTTCACTTTCACTTTTCACTTTCATGCATTGGAGAAGGAAATGGCAACCCACTCCGGTGTTCTTGCCTGGAGAATCCCAGGGACGGGGGAGCCTGGTGGGCTGCCGTCTATGGGGTCACACAGAGTCGGACACGACTGAAGTGACTTAGCAGCAGCAGCAAAGCCAATATACAAACCCTATTTAGCTTAAAGTTGAAATATGAATTAATTCATTCCTTTAACCGTTTTTTAAATTATTAAGAAAAATTTTTTTTTTGGTTACACCTTGAGGCATGTGGGATCTTAGTTCCCCAACCAGGGATGGAACCCACACCCTCTGCACTGGAAGCACAGGGTCTTAACCACAGGACCTCCAGGGAAGTCTTGAAAATTAATTTCTATTTTAAAAGTAAAATTAGAATATTGGAGATGCCAAGGGAACATTTCATGCAAAGATGGGCACAATAATGGACAGAAATGGTATGGACCTAACAGAAGCAGAAGATATTAAGAAGAGGCAGCAAGAATACACAGAAGAACTGTACAAAAAAGATCTTCACGACCCAGATAATCACGATCATGTGATCACTCATCTAGAGCCAGACATCTTGGAATGTGAAGTCAAGTGGGCCTTAGCATCACTACAAACAAAGCTAGTGGAGGTGATGGCATTCCAGTTGAGCTATTTCAAATCCTGGAAGATGATGCTGTGAAAGTGCTGCACTCAGTATGCCAGCAAATTTGGACAACTCAGCAGTGGCCACAGGACTGGAAAAGGTCAGTTTTCTTTCTATCCCAAACAAGGGCAATGCCAAAGAATGTTCAAACTACTGCACAACTGAACTCATTAAACATGCTAGCAATATAATGCTAAAATATACTTCAAGCTAGGCTTCAACAGTACATAAACCAAGAACTTCCAGATGTACCAGCTAGATTTAGAAAAGGCAGAGGAACCAGAAATCAAATTGCCAACATCTACTAGATCAAAGAAAAGCAAGGTAATTCCAGAAAAACATCTACTCTGCTTCATTAACTACACTAAAGCCTTTGACTGTGTATATCACAACAAACTGTGGAAAATTCTTAAAGAGATGGGAATACCTGACCACCTTGTTTGCCTCCTACAGAGATTTTCATACAGAGAAATCTGTATACTGGTCAGGAAGCAACAGTTAGAACTGGACATGGAACAACAGACTGGTTCCAAATTGGGAAAAGCGTACGTCAAGGCTGTATATTGTCACCCTGCTTATTTAACTTACATGCAGAGTACATCAAGAGAAATGCTAGGCTGGAAGAAGCATAGGCTGGAATCAAGATTGCCGGTAGAAATATCAATAACTTCAGATATGCAGATGACACCACCCTTATGGCAGAAAGTGAAGAGGAACTCAAAAGCCTCATGATGAAAGTGAAAGAGGAGAGTGAAAAAGTTGGCTTAAAGCTCAACATTCAGAAAACTAAGATCATGGCATCCGGTCCCATCACTTCATGGCAAATAGGTGGGAGAACAGTGGAAACAGTGGCTGACTTTATTTTTCTGGGCTCCAAAATCACTGCAGATGGTGATGGCAGCCATGAAATTAAAAGACGCTTACTCCTTGGAAGGAAAGTTATGACCAACCTAGACAGCATATTCAAAAGCAGAGACATTACTTTGCCACCAAAGGTCTATCTAGTCAAGGCTATGGTATTTCCAGTGGTTATGTATGGATGTGAGAGTTGGACTATAAAGAAAGCTGAGCACAGAAGAATTGATCGTTTGAACTGTGGTGTTGGAGAAGACTCTTGAGAGTCCCTTGGACTGCAAGGAGATCCAACCAGTCTGTCCTAAAGATCAATCCTGGGTGTTCTTTGGAAGGACTGATGTTGAAGCTGAAACTCCAATACTTTGGCCACCTCATGCGAAGAGTTGATTCATTGGAAAAGACCCTGATGCTGGGAGGGATAGGGGGCAGGAGGAGAAGGGGATGACAGAGGATGAGATGGTTGGATGGCATCACTGACTCAATGGATATGGGTTTGGGTGGACTCCAGGAGTTGGTGATGGACAGGGAGGCCTAGCGTGCTGCGATTCATGGGGTCGCAAAGAGTTGGACATAACTGAGCGACTGAACTGAACTGAATCTTTTTAGAAATTTGATTTGCAAAATCTAGGTATGCTGCTGCTGCTAAGTCACTTCAGTAGGTATGAAATGATATTAATTTTTCATCTGGCAAAGATTTACCCAATTTGCCACTTCTTTTTTAGTTCTGTTTACATACTTTTTGTCAAAGGTACTCTCTAAAACTAATATGACGTTATTTGGCAGTTGAAGTTGCATTTCTTCTTCTTTAAAAAATTTCTTGGTTTAGTTGAACTTTCTCAAGTTAAAAACAAAAACCTATGGCTGATTCATGTTGAAGGTTGACAGAAAATAACAAAATTCTATAAAGCAATTACCGTTCAATTGAAAAATAAATTCACAAAGAAAAAAAAAACATTGGCATTCTGATTAGATTTTTGTGCAATAAATAAATCAGGAAGGAAGCCAAAATATAATAATGAATACTTCCATCCAGAAATATATGTTCATTTAAATAAAATCCTTTGTGTATCTCAGTTTTGTAATTGTTTTTAGGCAGAGTTTTAACATTTCTTTTGTATCTTTATTCCTAAACATTTTTGTTGTTGACATTTGAATGGGATCCTTTTCCATTAGATTTTCTAAAGTACTGATTGATTCAAAGCTATTACTTTTTGTGTACAGAATTTAGAGTGCTGTACATACACACACATATAAGTGTATATATATATATACACACACACACATATACATGTGAATATATATATATACACACTGAATTCCATTTGTTTTAGTAACTCTAGGTAATTCTGTTAGCCTACAATAATATGCAAATAATGGAAATTTTATCTTGTTTTCCAAAGTTTTAAATCCTATTTGTTTTTCTTAGAACATTATGCTGGCTAGAGTTCTCATGTTTTATTTCTCACTTTAATGATGGCTTCTCTAGTGTTTTACCATTGAATATAAAATTTGCGGTCAATTTGGAGAAGTTGTGTGTCTATGTGTGTGTTTGTGTGTATAAAGAAAGTATTTTAGTTCTAGTTTGCTAAGGTTCTTTCCCACCAAATAATCAGGAGAAGATGTTGAATTTATCAACTGACTTTTCAAATTTTATCAAACATGTATTTTTTCTCCTTTAACTTCAGTGGATTATATGAAAGAACTATGGTTCATTCCTTGAATTGGGACAATCCAACATATAACTTAGCTTTGAAATACATTGTAATTTATATTTGCAGTAGATTTGTCTATTAAATACTATACATTATTACTCTAGGTTAATATTACCTTTGGTTAATATTCATTTGCCCTTTGAGCACATCCTGAGATTGGAGAGAAGGAGCCAGCAGATGCAAATGAGCAGAAGGGGGCTCAGATCTTAAGTTTGCCGTCATTAATCCCACACTTCAATATTCTTGCCTTGAGAACCCCATGAACAGTATGAAAAGGCAAAAAGATAGGACACTGAAAGATTAATTCCTCAGGCTGGTAGGTGCCCAATATGCTACTGGAGATCAGTGGAGAAATAATTCCAGAAAGAATGAAGAGATGGAGCCAAAGCAAAAACAACACCCAATTGTGGATGTGACTGGTGATGGAAGTAAAGTATGATGCTATAAAGAGCGATATTGCATAAAACCCTGGAATGGCAGGTCCATGAATCCAGGCAAATTGGAAGTGGTCAAACAGGAGATGGCAAGAGTGAACATCGAGATTTTAGGAATCAGCGAACTAAAATGGACTGGAATGGGTGAATTTAACTCAGATGACCATTATATCTACTACTGTGGGCAAGAATCCCTTAAAATAAATGGAGTAGCCATCATAGTCATCAAGAGTCTGAAATGCAGTACTTGGATGCAATCTCAAAAATGACAGAATGATCTCTGTTCATTTCCAAAGCAAACCATTAACTATCATGGTAATCCAAGTCTATGCCCTGACCAGTAATGCTGAGGAAGCTGAAGTTGAATGGTTCTATGAAGACCTACAAGACCTTTTAGAACTAACACCCAAAAAAGATGTCCTTTTCATTATAGGGGACTGGAATGCAAATGTAGGAAGTCAAGAGCTACCTGGAGCAATAGGCAAATTTGTACTCTTGATGGAGTACAGAATGAAGCAGGGCAAAGGCTAATTGAGTTTTGTCAAGAGAATGCAGTGGTCATAGCAAACATCCTCTCACAATAACACAAGAGAAGACTCTACACATGGACATCACCAGATGGTCAATACAGAAATCAGATTGATTATATTCTTTGCAGCCAAAGATGGAGAAGTTCTATACAGTCAGCAAAAACAAGACCAGGAACTGACTGTGACTCAGATCATGAACTCCTTATTGCCAAATTCAGACTTAAATTGAAAAAAGTAGGGAAAACCACTAGACCATTCAGATATAACCTAAGTCAAATCTCTTATGATTATACAGTGGAAGTGAAAATAGAGTCAAGAGATTAGATCTGATAGAGTGCCTGAAGAACTATGGATGGAGGTTTGTGACATTGTACAGGAGGCAGTGATCAAGACCATCCCCAAGAAAAAAAAATGCAAAAAAGGCAAAATGGTTGTCTGAGGAGGCCTTACAAATAGCTGAGAAAAGAAGAGAAGCAAAAGGCAAAGGAGAAAAGGAAAGATATACCCATTTGAGTACAGAGTGCCAAAGAATAGCAAGGAGAGATAAAAAAGACTTCCTCAGTGATCAGTGCAAAGAAATCGAGGAAAACAATAGAATGGGAAAGACTAGAGATCTCTTCAAGAAAATTAGAGATACCAAGGGAACATTTCATGCAAAGATAGGCATAATAAAGGACAGAAATGGTATGGACCTAATAGATACATAAGATATTAAGAAAAAGTGACAAGAATACACAGAAGAACTATACAGAAAAGGTCTTAATGACCCACATAATCACAATGGTGTGATCACTCACCTAGAGCTAGACATCCTGGAATGTGAAGTCAAGTGGGCCTTAGGAAGCATCACTATGAACAAAGCTAGTGGAGGTGACGGAATTCCAGCTGAGCTGTTTCAAATACTGAAAGATGATGCTGTGAAAGTGCTGCACTCAATATGCCAGCAAACTTGGAAAACTCAGCAGTGGCCACAGGACTAGAAAAGGTCAGTTTTCATTCCAATCCCAAAAGAAGGCAATGCCAAAGAATGCTCAAACTACTGCACAATTGCACTCATCTCACATGCTAGCAAAGTAATGCTCAAAGTTCTCCAAGCCAGGCTTCAACAGTACGTGAACTGTGAACTTCCAGGCATTCAAGCTGGTTTTAGAAAAGGCAGAGGAACCAGAAATTGCCAACATCTGTTTGATCATCAAAAAAGCAGGAGAGTTCCAGAAAAACATCTACTTCTGCTTTATTGACTATGCCAAAGCCTTCGACTGTGTGGATCACAATAAACTGTGGAAAATTCTGAAAGAGATGGGAATACCAGACCACCTGACCTGCCTCTTGAGAAATCTGTATGCAGGTCAAGAAGCAATAGTTAGAACTGGACATGAACAACAGACTGGTTCAAAATCAGGAAAGGAGTATGTCAAGGCTGTATATTGTCACCCTGCTTATTTAACTTATATGCAGAGGACATCATGCAAAATGATGGGCTGGATAAAGCTCAACCTGGAATCAAGACTGCCGGGAGAAATATCAATAACCTCAGATATGCAGAAGAAACCACCCTAATGGCAGAAAGCAAAGAGGAACTAAAGAGGCTCTTGATGAAGGTTAAAGAGAAGAGTGAAAAACCCAACCTAAAACTTGACATTCAAAAAACTAAGATCATGGCATCTGGTCCCATCACTTCGTGGCAAATAGATGGGGAAACAATGGAAACAGTGATAGACTTTTTTTTGGTCTCCCAAATCACTGCAGATGGTGACTGCGGCCATGAAATTAAAAGACGCTTGCTCCTTGGAAGAAAAGCTATGACCAACCTAGACAACATATTAAAAAGCAGAGACGTTACTTCACCAACAAAGGTCTGCCTAGTCAAAGGTATGGTTTTTTCAGTAGTCATGAATGGATGTGAGAGTTGGACTATGAAGAGAGCTGAGTGCCAAAGAATTGATACTTTTGAACTGTGGTGTTGGAGAAGACTCTTGAGAGGCCCTTGGACTGCAAGGAGATCCAACCAGTCAATCCTAAAGGAAATCAGTCCTGAATATTCATTGGAAGGACTGATGCTGAAGCTGAAACTCCAATTCTTTGGCCACCTGATGCGAAGAGCTGGCTCATTGGAAAAGACCCTGATGCTGGGAAAGATTGAGGGAGGGAGGAGAAGGGGATGACGGAGGATGAGACGGTTGGATGGCATCACTGGCTCAACGCACATGAGCTTGAGTAAGCTCCGGGAGTTGGTGATGGACAGGGAGGCCTGGTGTGCTGCGGTCCATGGGATTGCAAAAAGTTGGACATGACTGAGTGATTGACCTGAACTAAACTGAATCCCACATATAATGAAACTGGGAACCAGCCAGCAGAACTTCATTTTTCTATATTACTTACCCGTTTGGGTTTCTTTCCAGCTCATTTAAAAGTGTGTGATCACAGTATTCAAAGACTAAATGCATTTTCCTTTTTCTCCTGAACACCTCAATGAGATTCACAAGATTTGCGTGTTTTAATTGCTGCAAAGGAATTGAAATACAAAGGTTGGTGATTCACTCCTTGTAATAGTTTCTCCTAGACCCCTTACAATTTTAAGAGCAAAGGCTTTGCTCATCTTTCTCTTTGCATTTCTTGCCGACAATTATTACAGTTACTCAAAAGAGGAACTACTCTTAGTAAGTACCAAAGAATCTTAAAGCTGGAAGAAAGAATTTATCTAACATACCCCATAGTAAAGGGTAGCTAAGCTGCTTGAATCTCTCTGGAGATAGCAAAGTACAACTTAAAATATAAGCACTAAAATTAAAAATGCTTTATGAATTTAGTGGAAATTCTAAATATACAAGTTGTAAGATGATCTGAATATAGAATGGTAATGGAATTATTGAGTAAAAGACTATAAAAATCATCAATACCCATTTAGCTTATATATTGTCATAGATTTAATGTAAATAGCTGCATTTAAATCCAGTCTGGATTTTAGACTAGAAAGACTAGATCTCAACCCTCGAATCTGAAATAACTGCATATTCTAGGAATCCCTACGGTTAGTCTGTGTCTAAATTTATCACATTTTCAGCTCTCTTCTTTGATTTTCTTGTTCTCTCTTATGCTGAGATGTTTAATGAGTTAAATTCAATTCCCAGACTGAAGCATTTCACAAGGCTGCCTTTCACAAGCATTTCACAATGTTGCAAATCAAAGGAAAAACCCCAATTAAGTAAGATAATATCACTAAAGTAACTACATAATTTATCACCCAACCAGGGTAACGAGTATAAACCAGGACTGTCCCAGGCAAATCGGCACATGTGGTCACTCTGCCTATAGGTAAGGTGACTGTATAATTTCACATGTGAACTAGTACACTTTTGAAAGAAAATGCTAGCCAGACAAAAAGCGATGTTAACCACACTGAACACTGGGACAGAAGCTATAAACCGGGACATCTGATCACTTCTACTTTTGAGTCATCTTCCTGTTGTTTTCCCAGTACAGTAGACGAATTAACTTTCCAAACCCCAGACACCATTTACTCAGAAAGATATGTAGTATTTTGTATACTGTAGAAACTCAACGAATATTTTGCAGGCCCGGTAGAGAGGCTTAAAGTACCGTGACTTGTACAGTATACTCTCTTATCTGTAAGCATGGCTTGATCAAAAAAAGAAAAAGAAAAAGAAAAAAACCAACCAACCAAAAAAAAAACACAAAAAAACCCAGAACAAAAAGTATCACCCTGTGACTATGTGCCTGCTGCTTAACAGCGTGGGGAAAGGGAACGCATTACACATTAACTATACACCCAGAGCAGCAGATCAATTTGTTTCCTATGTGCTCCACCACCCACAGGAGCAGAAAGGCAAACAGTGGAGGGAACAGGGCACAGAGGTAAGCCAGACGCTTCGTGCTGAGGCCAAAACTGCAGACTGGGAGCTAACAGTCTCTATCGAGAGTCAGGATGCATAGGTACTGTGGTTGGATGTGATGGCAAGGTTTTCAGCTCTATCTTTGAGTAGATTGGCAATTTACATCTTCTTTGCAAATCAAATGAACTTAGATCAGAAAACAGTGACTTGTGTAAAGAAAAACAAGTAGTAAGGAGGAGGAAACCAAAGGAAAATTAAATAGGAGAAGCATGTGAGGAAAGTAAGGTAGGTTTACCATGCAAGGGATCTCTTCAGGGCGTAGGTGGGTGAAACATACCAGAGACAGGAGAGACGCACCTTCTGAGAGCCGACGTGCTTAGTTGCTCAGTGGCGTCCTACTCTGTGCGACCCCATGGACTGCAGCCCACCAGGCTCCTCCGTCCATGGGATTCTCCTGGACTGGGTAGCCATTCCTGTCTCCAGGGGATCTTCCCAACCCAGGGATTGAACCTGGGTCTCCTGCACTGCAGGCGGATTCTTTACCATCAGACAGCCATCACTGGAGACCAAAGTGAGTTGGAATCTGGCTATTTTTTACCTTCAAGTGCACCTTAAATTGGACACTTGTAACCCAGGAGGTGCTACCTGAGCATGAACTGGACCTGAAGGGTCGGTGGGAGTGTGTGCACAAAAAGCTTTCCCATTAGAAAACAACCCACTGCCAGGTTCAGACACACCCAGTTCGTCTGTGATGAGCTGAGTGTCTGATCAGCACTCTCTGCTGGCCAAGAGGGAACAGGGAACTGGTTGTAAAACCATGATGGATGTGCTCTTGAAAACTCCATGCATATCAAGTCATATTTTAAACAAAATGCTAAAACTTTTTAGTTGAGGAAACCTGCTACAAATGTTTTTAAAGGGAAGGGAGTTTTATCTCCCTTGAAAAACTGAATTTCTGGGGTTTTCCTGTAAACAGGTGACATATGCCAAAAAGCAAAGGTGAGCTGTGTGTTCCTAAGGAAATCACACTTTTGTTCCTCAAAGTGTGGTCCACAGACCAGCAGCGTCTGTGCCATCAGGGAGTTTGTTAGAAACACGGAATCTCAGGCTGACCCCAGACCTGGACTCAGAATTTGCATTCCGACGAGGTCCTCAGGGGATTCCGGTGCACTGCCCTTTGTTTCAGTTTCCTCCCCTATAAAATCAGGGTGTCGCACGAGAAGCATCTCTAAGCTCTCTTAAGGCTCTAAACTTGTAAGATTTTTTAGGATAAGAAAAAATTTGCATAGAGAACTTGTGAATCTTCCATATTAAGTCCTATGTTGTTTTAAAGATTTTAAAAACAATGTAAAGGCTTTGTGTAAAGTGTGTATACATAGCTGAGGGTGACAGTCAATGTGTCTAAGAATCAGTGGAGCTCAGGTGGGCCCAGACCAGATCGATGACTATAGGCACTCTGATGCAGCCCCGTGGGTCCCTCTGTACCACAAAAAGCCCTTTCAGTTGCTGGTTTACGGGGAGAAGGACTTGGGTGGGGGTTGGGAGGAAAGGCCAGGGCTGAAGGGGAGGATAAACACTGGGGATGAGGGGACTTAGGACACTGAATATTTACCAACCAGAACGAATTTTTAACAATCACAATTTGAACAATCTATGGCTGTACTCATAACATCACTTAAATATCAGAGTGGCCAAAACCCAAAGTGATGATCTATTTACAGAGTTGCTGACACAGAGGAATTTAAGTCCAACAGAAAAAAAAAAAAAAAGATCACTTTAAAATTCTTTGTAATTCTGGCATACCCGTTTGGTCCAGTACTGTGGTATTATAGATGCACAAAGGAAGTTAACTTACCTTTAACATGCGTATTTCTCTTAGAGCTATTTTCTTAACGACAGGATCATCTTCAGATTCCACAAATTTTTTAATAGCTACCACTTGTCCCGAGGTTTTGTTTCTGCATTTGAATACAACCCCATAAGACCCCTCCCCAATCTTAGCTAATTTTTCATACTTCTCCATTGGTGTTGAAGTGATTTAAATTTCTGTACTGATTGACTTGCAGCGTAGTGTTGCACCTGGAAAATAAGATGGCTAGGCTTAATCACTTTACCAAGGATAGGGCTCTCACAGTTCACCACCTAAAACTAATTTGCCCTGGATGCCAAAGGTTTATTTCCATTTAAACTTAAATACACTAAAAAAAATCCGGAGATTGTTTCGTTAATTCAGTTAAGTCCTATTCCAGCTACTGCAAAGATTCCACATGTTTCTTATCATGGGTTTGTGTGTACTTCAGTTGAGCTAAAAGAATTTGTGGAAAGGAATCTTATCCAATCTATTGTTGTCATTATCCTCAATAAACTGTTTAAAATATGATGCTGTAAAACCCAGCTGAAGGAACAGTGCACACTCTGGTGTATGGTGTTTATCTTTCTGGTCCTATTTCAGGTCAATAGCGAAAGCGAAAGTCACTCAGTCGTGTCTGACTTTGTGACCCCATGGACTGTATAGTCCATAGAATTCTCTAGGCCAGAATACTGGAGTGGGTAGCCTTTCCCTTCTCCAGGTCAATACTCCAGGCTACAAAGAGTGGGAACAGGGCATGGTATGGATACAAAGTGCTCTACTGCCACCTGGTGGAGAGAAAGACGGCTGCTGAACAAAGTGGCCATTAAAAACACTAACAAAACCTTTCTAGAGTATCATTTATTGCCCCTAGCTTTTACATGCGGAGAAGGCAATGGCACCCCACTCCAGTACTCTTGCCTGGAGAATCCCAGGGACAGAGGAGCCTGGTGGGAGGCCATCTATGGGTCGCACAGAGTCAGACACACTTAGCAGCAGCAGCAGCAGCAGCTTTTACATGTATGGAGGAATGGATCCTTAAATTCTTAGATCCTAAGGAGAAGACTCTTGAGAGTCCCTTGGACTGCAAGGAGATCCAACCAGTCCGTCCTAAACCAGCCCTGGGTGTTCTTTGGAAGGACTGATGTTGAAGCTGAAGCTCCAGTACTTTGGCCACCTCATGTGAAGAGCTGACTTATTGGAAAAGACCCTGATGCTGGGAGGGATTGGGGGCAGGAGGAGAAGGGGACGACAGAGGATGAGATGGCTGGATGGCATCACTGACTCAATGGACATGGGTTTGGGTGGACTCCAGGAGTTGGTGATGGACAGGGAGGCCTGGCGTGCTGTGATTCATGGGGTTGCAAAGAGTCGGACACGACTGAGTGACTGAACTGAACTGAAGGAAAATAATAAAAAAGCACAAAAATTAAGGCAGCTGTAATTCTTCATGAATGTTTTCATAGCCATAGAGACTTCTATGATAATACTAGCTTTGATTTTTCTGTCTTGCACCATATATCCATCAATTTTGTGGTAACTGGTTGACACACTAAGTAACACATGAAGCCAACATAATTAAACATATACATCTAGTAATTAAAGATACACAAATTCTAATTAGTCTCAAAAATCCCACCCCAGAATCTTGATATAATCTCACAGTAATAGTTAGCAATTAAACAACACTGTTCCATGCAAATTACACATCATCTGCACAAATTTTTATGAAGTAGGTGTTATTTTCATTCAATTATACAGATGAGAAAGCAGGCACAGTAAAGGTAGCATGGAACAAGAACTCAGGAAGTAGGGTTCCAGAGACCACAATTTGAATCACAGCACTACACTGCCTCTTGGTGAATTTAAAAGAACACACAATTTGAAGAACTACTTTATCCAGGTATTCAGATTAATACAATGTCAAGTGAAAGAGCCAATCACTTAAAAAAATGCTCATGTTTCAAATGAGCACATTTTTTTTTTTTAACTTCACTATTATTGTCTTTTCCATCTAAAGAGTATCTCAGTGGAGAAAGAAATCATCTACTCTTGCTTGCAACCATAAAAATACACAACTGGGAAAAGTATTTAAGAGGTAAAGGAGTACTACTTTTAAAAATTTGCGCTTTTACAAATGCCATTTCTTTGTTGTTGTTTTTTGATTTTCTCTTATATAAGGAAGAAAACTGAAGCACACACTCAAGTAACACATGGAAAATCCATCACAGGTTATAGCCTGAAAACTCTGTTAATTACACTGTATTTAAAAATATATTTAAAAGTATTTTTGAGACTTTCCTTGCGGTCCAGTAGCTGAGATTTCATGCTCCCAATGCAGGGAGCTTGGGTTTCAATCCTTGTTCAGGAAACTAGATTCCACATGCTGCAACTAAGAGTTTGCATGCCACAGCTAAAGACCCTGCAGGCTGCAACTAAAAAATCCCGCATGCTTCAGCAAAGGGCGAAGATTCCATGTGCTGCAACTAAGACTGAGCACAGCCAAGCAAAAAAAATAATCAATAAAACAAATATAAAAAATTAAAAAAATAGATATTATCTTAAAGGCATTTAGGTATAAGCATGCATAAATTTGTCTTTCTGTAGCCAAGTAAAGGGCTTCTCTGGTGATTCAGTAGTAAAGAATCTGCTTGCAATGCAGGAGACATGGGTTCGATCCCGATCCCTGAGTCGGCAGATCCCCTGGAGAGTGAAATGGCAACCCAGTCCAGAATTCTTGCCTGGAGAATCCCATGGACAGAGAAGCCTGGTGGGCTATAGTCCATGAGGTCACAAGAGTCAGACATGACTTAGCAACTAAACTACCACCACCAGCCAAGTAAAGGGTGACTGGGAGGAGGACAGGAGAAATGGCACTTGCTTTAGAAAGTTATTGGCATGGAACATTGAAGATTTATGAATTTAACCTACTTAATGAGCATTACAGTTACTGAGGGAAATTTTGAATATGCCAAAAAACTTAATTATTAAGTTTTAGTCTATGTATTATTTTGTTTCTCTCAAGTAGGTGATCTGATCTACTGATCTGTGATTTTGCTTTTCTTTCAACAGGTTCCACAGCAAAGACTGATTGCTCAGAATAATATCTAGATTTCTGTTACATCAACCAAACTGCTGAATATGATAATATAAAGCACCAGAAAATAGTACCTTACTAGTAACATCACTGAGTTGATGGATGTGAGTTTAAGTAAGCTCTGGGAGTTGGTGATGGACAGGGAAGCCTGGTGTGCTGCAGTCCACGGGGTCACAGAGTCGGATATGACTGAGTGACTGAATTGAACTGAACTGAGTAACATCCCCATATTATCTGTTTTCCAAAGCCCTTATATGTTCATAGGAGATGAATCTGAGTACATAGGTAGGCATTAGAACAAGGCAGGCATTCCACTAACGAATTTATGGCTCTAATTCCAGCTTACTAGGACTCCACCAGAGTTTATAGAAGCGATAATTCCTGTCTCTGACATGAGGTTCAGATCAGATATCTCACTGTTTGATGAACATCTCTACATGAATGGACAGAAACATCTCAAAATCAATACATTCTAAATCAAATGTCTTCTTTCTAATCCTCTACCCTTACCCAAAGTTCCCAAACCTGTTCCACACAGTTCCTAAATGGCTTGTCAAGATATGCACAGTGAAAACTGAGGCAGCCAAGGTCAGGGGCAGCAGCTTAAATGGAATCTCTCTCATGTACCTTTCACAAAGCTACAGAAGTCAACTAAAGCAATCAGTTAAGTTCAGTTGCTCAGTCGTGTCTGACTCTTTGCAACCCCATGAATCGCAGCACGCCAGGCCTCCCTGTCCATCACCAACTCCCAGAGTTTACCCAAACTCATGTCCATCAAGTCAGTGATGCCATCCAGCCATCTCATCCTCTGTCGTCCCCTTCTCCTCCTGCCCTGAATCCCTCCCAGCATCAGAGTCTTTTCCAGTGAGTCAACTCTTCGCATGAGGTGGCCAAATCTAGTCAAGTCTAGTCAACTAAAGCAATAAAACCACATACATCCAATATAGTCAACATTACAAGGAGACAGAGGAGTCCAAACTTAAATAGAAAGATAAACACCCAATTCTGGAAAAGATACCTCTTGAGCTGCCCTTTTAAGCCCTTGCAGAGAGCAAAGATGGGAGTGGGGTGAGGTCTGGAAAAACTATAAAGAAGAGAGAAGAGTAAAAGAAGGACTAAGATAGACTTAGCATCACTCCTCAGAAGAGAAAAACACATTACAGTAAGTGCAGAAAGTACTGAGAGTGTCCTGGCAGATCTGAGCACTCACTACAGGGACGAGACTTAAAAGTACAAGGGCATCCAGGAGGCATCAGTCAACATGTCCTACTCCTGGGGAAGAGGAGGGTAACAGGGAAGGGAGAGACTTATTCAGTCTTTGTTGGAGACTAGGTAAGTGAAGGGAAAAAGAAACAAGAGGATAAATTTGCAATTCTGCAAGACAAAAGGGAATTCTGAAACAGAAGGATATGTAAACCTTCCTCGAACCACTAAGAAAAGAAAGCACAGTCCATTAGAGACACTGCACTTTGGCACAGCTGCAAGGCAGGCTTCCTTGAACTAGGATGGCTGTCAATTACTGTAAGCCTAAACCTGCCCAAGAAATAAAATAGAAAAAAGTAATCTCCACACAAAGTTATTAGTAGAAGAGAAGAGAAATGAGAATAAAACATCTCAGCTGATAAAAATCATTCCAGGGAGTTCCCTGGGATAGTGCGTGCCAAGTGGCTTAAGCCGTGTCTGACTCTTGCTGACCCCATGGACGGTAGCCTGCCAGGCTCCTTTGTCCATGGGATTTTCCAGGCAAGAACACTGGAGTGGGTTCCCATTTCCTTCTCCACTGGAACAGTGATAAAGGAATAAAAAATAGGTTGAGGGAATTCCTTGGCCGTCCAGTGGTTAGGAATCAGAGCTTTCACTGATGTGGCCTGGGTTCAACCCCTGGTTGGGGAATTGAGGTCTTGCAAGCAGAGCAGTGCAACTGAAAAAATAAGAAAACAAAACAACTTTCCAAAAAACCTAACCATGAAGCAGAAGAAAACTAACACAATATCTGATTTAAATATCCTCTAACAATGATTTGGAGATAGAAAGAACCACTTTAGATTGCTCAGCAGCGAAGAATCTGCTTGCCATGTGGGAGACGTGGGTTCAATCCCTGGGTCGGGAAGATCCCCTGGAGAAGGGAATGGCAACCCACTCCAGTATTCTTGTCTGGAGAATCCCATGGATAGACGAGTCTGGTCGGCTACAGTCCATGAGCTGCAAAGAGTTGGACACGACTGAGCAATTAACACACACACAATGTTGATAAAAAAATAAAATGATAGTTGATTTAACTCAGGAAAGAGACAGAAGAGAAAGAAAAATGATCTCAGAAATAGAGACTAAATAACAAGATGCCAACAGGAGAACAGAAATAAAAATTTAAGAAGGGGAATTAAAGAAAGGCAGACTAGCAGTTAAGAGGCTAAAAATGAGGGGAAAAGAAGGAAGAGAGTTTAGAGAAACAGCAGTTGAATGGAAGATAGGCAAGGAAGACACAACAAAAGTATAACTGGAGGTCCTTAAGAAAGAAGACAAAATAATGGAATAGAACCAACATTTGAACTATAAACCAAGAAAAACTTCTGGAAATAAGATCTGAATGTACATATTGCAAGGGCCCATCAGGTAACTGGCTAACTAACTCAGAACAACTAACTAGTTCAGAGACATATTTGAATAAAACGATTAAGATAAAGAAAATATTCTCATAGCCTCTAGTCATAAAGACTAAATAACTTCAGTGTAACGGAATTAGAGTGACATCAAACTTATCAAGAGCAACATACAACGCAAAGTGAGAATGTAGCAGCATTTTGAAGAAATTTAAGGGAAGAAAGTGAAAACCAAGGATTTCAACTCAGCCAAGCTGTCCTTCAAAGTAATAGACAAACAGTGTAAAACAAGCAAGAATTCCAGTAATGTTATATTCATGAGCTCTTCTCAAAAAATCTGAGAGGATAACTTTCACCCAACCAAGAGCTGACTGGGAAAACTTCAGCAAAAGGATTTATAGTGAACATTTACTGTATTCAGTGTATTCAAAGACTTTGTATACAGTTAAAGTATTCAAAGACTGAAACAAAGGGAGGTACAAAAGTGGAAGAATAATATATAAGTAAAACAACTTGTAGATGTTACCAGTTTTGATAATGTAGGAAGTAATGCAACTAAAAATTTGTTAAAAGAATGGGGGAAAAGGGAAGCAGAATAAGTTCATGGATAACTGAACGGGTAGGAATAAAAAGATATATTAAGAAAAACAAAAAGCAACTGGGGGCTTCCCTAGGGACTTGGTGGTAAAGACTCCGCTCGCCAATGCAGGAGACACAAGTTTGATCCCTGGTCTGGGAAGGTCCCACATGCTACGGAGCAACTAAGCCCGCACGCCACGACTATCGAGCCTGTGCCCCAGAGCCCAGGAGCCACAGCTACTGAGCCCATGAGATGCAGCTACTGCAACCCTCACGCCCTGGCGCCCATACTCTGCAACAGGGAAAACCACTGCAGAGAGAAGTCGATGACTGCAATGAAGAGCAGCCCCCTCCTGTCGCAGCTAGAGAAGAGCCCGCACAGTAACGAAGACCCAGCACAGCCAAAAACAAGTAAATAAAAAATAAATCAATAAAATTATAAGAAAACTTGACAAACCAGAGAACAAAAGGTTAAATTAGAAAACAAGGACTATGAGAATTTTTTTTTAAAAAAGTATTAGTCGAGGGAATTCTCTGGCAGTCTGGTGGTTAGGACTTGGTGCTTTTACTGCCGTTTCACTTCCTGTCAGAGAACTAAAATTCTGCAAACTGTGCAGCTCTGCCAAAAAAAAAAGCATTAGTCTAAAGGTAACTACTGAAACAAAAATATAAGCTTTCCAAAATACCAAAAGAAATTGAAAAAAAAAAATAAATCTAACACAATACATAGAGAAATTCAGAAAATTTTACATTCTGCACATAATAATTATAACATAAAACAATATGGCAGAATAGAAATGAAAATAAGTTGTATCAGTAAATATGAGTGGACTTAAGTCATTTATTAAATGAGAAAAAATTTAAGTATGGCTCACAAAACAAGATCCAGTTATAAGCTATATGCAAGAGAGAAACCTAAAATAAAGTGATTCAGAAAGGTTAAAAATGAAAAGACAGGCAAAGGTATATAGGACAAATGGAAACAATAAGAAAGGAATTTGTGATCTTGGTATCAGACAAAGTAAAATTAAAGCTAAAAAAAGTATTAAATATGACAAAAGGGGGCAGTTTTTAATGCTAAGAGCAAAAATTCATAATGTAGATATCAGTCTCAAATAACACAGCAATTACTGTTGTATAGCAGAAACTCTAGGGCATGCAAGGAGACACCTATAGAAACAAATTAATAATGAGAGTCTTAAATACATCACTCAGTAAGAGACAAGGCAAGTGAACAAAAAATATGTAACTACGCAGAAGACCCAAACAATGCAACCAGTAAAGTGAACCTAGAGGACAGATATAAATTGAATTTTATACTCTGATAATATGGAATAGGCCTTCTTATCAAGCACACAGGGAATAGTCACAAAAACTGTTTTTGTTCAGTTGCTCAGGCATGTCTGACTCTTTGTGACACCATGGACTGCAGCATGCTTAGGCTTCCCTGTCCTTCACTATCTCCCGGAGTTTGCTCAAACTCATGTCCATTGAGTCAGTGATACCATCCAACCACCTCATCCTCTGCCACCCCCTTCTCCTGCCCTCAATCTTTCCCAGCATCAGGTTATTTTCCAATGACTTGGCTCCTCTCATCAGGTGGCCAAGGTATTGGATCTTCAGCTTCAGTGTCAGTCATTATATTAAGTCACAAAGAAAGCATCAGGAAATCTCAAAAGTAGAAATATTATAAATAGCTAGCATTCTGGTCATAAAATATCAAACAAGAAATTGGAACAAAATTTAAAAACATAAAATAAAAAAAGATCTTCTATCTAGAAATGAAAAAGTCTCCTATTAAATACCTTGGGTAAAGAGGGAAACACAAACTAAACTAATAAAATTTAAAAAAATGATTATGAAAATACAACATATCAAAATCTAGAAGATACATTTAAAATAGTGGTTCTCTACTAGGGTTGGTTTTGGCCCCCAGGGGAATTTTTCAGGGTCTGGAGACATATTTTTATGAGTATGTAGAGGCCAGGAATGCTGCTAAACATTCCTCAAGGTGCAGGACAGACCCCCATGATAAACAACTATCTGATCTAAAATAATAACACAGTTGAAGTACCCTGTCATAAAGCAGTAAAGAGAAGAGAAGCCAGAGATCAAAACAAACATATAGAAAAAAGATACAAGGCTAAAAATTAACAAATTAAGTTCAAAATTTAAAAATATAGAAAAGCAAATACAAAATGAACCAAATCAAAGCACAAAAAGGGAAACAATAAATTAATAAACTTTAATAGAAATTAATAAATCAAAGAAAACAAAAAACAGTAGATCTAATTAATAAACCTAAATCCTGGTTCCTTGAAAAATTTAAAATAGACAAATCATTACCTAACTTAATGAAGGAAAAAAGGAGAAATAACAATATGTAAAATTAAATCACGAGAGAATAACCATCAAAACAGAAGAATTTTTAAAAGATCATGAGACTATTTTGTAGGCATTTATGCAAAAGAATATGAAAACTTGGATGAAATGGATAATTTCCTCAAAAGACAGAGTTTACCAAAATTTGCCCAATTAGGGATTGAGAATCTAGACTGGTTTAAGTATAGGAAATACAGGAAGTTTTTTTTTTAAATCCCACAGAAAAGCACAAGAGCCCAGACTTTGACTTTGACTTTGACATGGTGGGGTAAAGAGACTGGCAAATTTTCTTCCTAAAACACAAGTATAAGACTAAGCAAAATTGTCCAAGAAACAAAAACAAAAATACAACAATTTTAAGGATCTGGAAACTGAGTAAAAGCAAAAAGCAAATGGGGAAGTATTTATTTATGATAAGCTGCTAGAAGTCTACTTAAGAACAGTGGGGGTCTGTGGCTTCTTGCCTGAGGCTTCCATCATTCCCTTCTCTATCCCTGCTGCCCAGTTCAATAAGGGCAGTAATAAGACCAGTGTGGACTGGCCATGAGCCAGCAAGCTTGCCCCCAAGGGGGTGTGTTTGATATACCTCAGATGATGAAAACCTGTGACAACAATGCTAGTGAAATTCTTATGAATTGATATGAAACAAAAGGGAGAGAAAACAGTTTTTAAAGCCTGAAAATGCGGTTCTCATGCAGACTAGCCAGGGATTATGTGAAGATCCTAAAAATGAGAGAACCATAGAGGGGCTAGATTAGCTTTCCACACATGGGGAAGATCGAAGAAGGTCTTAAAAAAAGTTAAAGCTTGGTAGGTTGGAGGTTGATTGAATTTTGAATCCTCTCTTCAACTCATACTGATTTCCTAGAAGAGGTGAAAGACTTATGGCTAGAGATGTCTGAGTACCACCACTGCCCAAATTATTGGCGACCACCAAGCTCTGCAACACAGTGGTGACTTCTAGAAAGCCAGGCTAAAAAACGAACACACTGAATAGAAACATTAGCAGCCACACATATGGGAGGAGATGGACTCTGGAATACAGGCAGAATGCAAAACCAAAAATCAACCCATTAAAAAAAACAACAAAAACGCAGGGGAGAAAATCAGAATCCAGAATTTCTGGATGATATTTATCTAAAATGTCCAGTTTTCAATAAAAAATTATGCAGCATGCTAAGAAAAGGGAAAGTGTGACCTACACTCAGGGAAAAAGTCAATAAAAATGAATTCTGAGCAGATGGATTTTGCTGACAAAGACTTCAAAATCAGCTATTATAAGTATATTCAAGTAATTTAAATAATGAAAGGAGAATATGACAACAATGACTCAGATAAACAGGGAATCTCCACAGAAGAATGAGAAGCATAAAAAAGAACCAAATGGGAATTTTAGGGTCAAAAGATATAACTGAAATGAAAAATTCACTAGATGGATTCAGTAGCAGATTTGAGATGGCAGAAGACAGAATCAGCAAATCTGATAACAGGTTAATAAAAAGTGACCAGTTGGAAAGAGAGACAAAAGCCTTAAGATGAACAGCACCTCAAGCCACTTCTGGAACAAAAATCAACAGTACCAATATACATATCATGAGATTTCTCAGAAAGAGAGAGTGAGACAAAGGGGTAGAAAATTACATTTGAAGAAATAATGGCCAAAACCTTTCTAAATGTAATGGAAAACACTAAATACAGATTCAAGAAGCTTAATAAATCCCCAAGTAGGATAAACGTGAAGAGACCCATACTTAGAAATCATAATCAAACTTCTAGAAACCAAAGATGAAGAGATCATCTCAAAAACAGTGAGAGAAAATGATTCACATACAAGAGAACAGCAACATGCTCATTGACCAACTCTTCACCAGAAAAACAATCACAAAAAATCAATAAAACAAAAAACTAGCTCTTTAAAAAGATCAATAAAATTAATGGACTTTTATCTAGATGGACTAACTAAGAAAAAAGAAGGAAAAATTACCAAAATCAGAACCACCCTACAGAAGAAGATTAACAGAGAATATTATGAACAACTTTAGGCAACCACATTAGATACCTTGTTGACCAAATACCTAAAAAGACAAAATATCAAACTAACTCAAGGAAAATAGAAAATCTGATTACACCCTTAAAAAATAAAGAAACTGAATTGGTAATTAAAAATCTACCTACAAAGAAAAGTCCAGGCTCAGATGGCTTCATAGATGAACTCTACCAAACCCTGAGAAGAATTAATATCAACTCTTCACAAACTGTTCTAAAAAATTGAGGAAAGAACATTTCCCAGCCCCTTCTGTAAGGCCAGTATTAACCCCGATATACAGTCAGAAAAAGAAATCACAAGAAAACTATAGATCATTATTCTCATAGATTTAAGAATCCTCAACAGAATTAGTAGAAACATATAAGGTGGATGTATGCCATGACTACAAAGGATTTATCTCAGGAACGTAAAGTTACTTTAATATCGGAAAATTAGTAATGTAAAACATCATATTAATATGACAAACAAAGGATGAGCATCTCAGCAGATATGACAAAAATCCAACATCCATTCACAATAAAAATCTCAACAAACTCTATTAGAAGGGAATTCCCTACAGGACATCTGTGAAAAACCTATATAGTTAGCATCATGCTTCATCTTTCTCTCCTAAGACTGAGAAAAAGATGTCTGCTTTCACCACCACTACTTAACATTGTTTTGAAAGTTCTCATCAGTGCAATAAGTCAAGTAAAAGAAATTAAAAGGATGTGCCTCGTGGCTGGGCCCAGGGATGGACCCAGGTCCCGGCAGTGAAAGCACTAATTCCTAACCACTGAACCACCAGGGAATTTCCAAAATATTTACAGTACCATTATTCATAGGAGTCCTAAACTGAAAGCAAACCATCAATTGATGAATGAGTATCCACACAATGAAATACCATTCATTTCATTCAATTCAAAATACCAGTAATAGAAAAGAACAAAGAAACTAACATAATACTGTAAATCAATTACACTACAATAAAAATTAAAAACAAAATAGAAAGGAACAAAGTACTGATACATGCTATAATGTGTTAAACATTAAAATAACAAACCCATAATGCTGTGTGAGAAAAGCCACGCACACAAGGAACACACATGATTCCATTTACATGCAATTTCTAGGAGAGTCATATGCGCCACCGAGAAGGACACAGGATCTCCTCGGTGATACTTATGCTAAAAAATGGAAACCTGAATATATTTATAAGGTAATAGTAGACAAAGCCAAACTGAAAACCATTTTACAAATAACTGGCTTGTGTTCTTAAAATATCAAGGTCATGAAAGGTGAAGGTCAAAGTACTGTTCCAGACTGAAGGAGAGTGAAGAGAAGCAAAAAATGAAATGTGATGTGTGATCTGGAATTTGGTTCTGGAATGGGGAAAAACGTAACTATAAAGAATCATCCTGGGATATCTGGTGAAGCCTAAATATTGATTGTAGGTCAGATATCAGATTTCCTGATTTTGGTAATCTTTACTGAGGTTATATAAGATAATGTCCCAGTTCTTAGGAAATATACATTAAACTGTTTAATGGGACATGATGTCTACAACGTACTCTCAAACAGTACAGAAAAATTAATACGCATATATATATATGTAGACACACACACACAGAAAGAAAGCAATAAAAAATAGAGCAAAATGTAAACAATTAAAGGATATAAATGTATAGGAGTTCACTGTACTATGCTTTCAGGTTTGAAATTATTATACCAAAATAGAGCTATTTTAGAAACCTATATATAGGAGAACTATAGTGTCAACTCACTTTTTTTCTGCCTATCTAGTTCAATGACAGCAAAACATCTTTCTCAAACATCAATATAATCACATACCGTCCTTTCTCAAAAATGGCTATGGCTTCTACTGTCACAGAATAAAGTTCAAATTATAGTATGGTATTTACAGTTCTTTCAACACTGGTCCCAATGTACCTTCCCCCAACTGCTTCTCAGATTTTTTCCCCAAACACTGTCAAGTCTCTAAGTCTCTGCTTACACACTGCTTGGAAGGTTTGACCCCCAAACCCTTTTCATCTTTTGCAGTTCAACTCAAATGCCTTTTCTACTTATCATTTCCCTGATCCCCAAGGGCAAGCCCTTTCTCTCCACACATACTGAGTTAACAACTTCCCCACTCCTTTTTTACACATTATTTACTACACTTGAGGTACTTTGTTTGCCCACTGTCTGGCACACAGTAGGTGCTCGACCTGTCTGTTGCAGTCATATGGTAATTTTATTTGCTAACCTTTCCACTAAATATGTACCTTTCTGCTTTAAACAAAAGCAGTAATACCCTTTGGTTGTTAATATAGTACCTGGGCAAGAAATCAATATTAAACAGTGAGACAGTTATTTGCAGTGAATAGAAGCAACTGGCAGAGAATATTTTTCAGTCATTAGTCACCTTCAATCTGAACCTATGTACCTCTTGGCTAATTTACCAAATGTTTGATTATTAAAGTTAAAGAAATTCTGTGTACAAAGGCAAAAACAGGTACAGACTTGGGCCGACTGGTGAATATGAGACAGACAGGTAGATACTTGAGCGGATCATTAAATTCTTTGAAAATGTTCTATGTATCTTCCTTAGTCTTGAGGATTTGCGAAAGGCTGCACATACAAACTAAGAAAACATCTGAGGGCAGATTATTTGCGATGATTGTCTCACAAGGCAGGTCACCAGGGTTCAAGCCAGCCTTTAAAGAAAACACTGAGAGAAGGAAAACAAAATTAAGAAAGGGAGAGGAAATGGGATGAAAAAATATTAATTTCCTAATCTAAAAGTTTATAGGAAACAGGTAAATCGTGGCATTACGGAGAGGGGAGTAAGGAGACCCTTTCAAGACCAGGAAACAGACAAGTTACAGATCCTACAGGCTAAAAGTCACAGTTCGCTACGCTGTTATCATTTGCAATGCAACAAACATGTACTTATATTTAATAAAACTGACCAGAAAAATAGGCTATAAAACCATTCTCCGTCTTATAAACATCATACCATATCGCAGAACTTCAAAAGTACACACACCCGTTTACACACTTGTCTTCGTGACAGTACAACAGGATTAACTAAGAGCACCCCAGGAAACCAAAGACCACATCATTTACATAATCCAAGAAACGAACTTCGTTTAAAAGCCTCACATTTCATGTGAACACATAACAGATCTGAAAGTCTGGCATAATCTACTTGATTTCCAGGCTTCTAAACTAGTCTCGACCATACATTTAATGACAGTCCAGCTTCTCGGCCACGCCAGGGGTCGCTCTCCCCAAGCACAGCCGCCCCGCTCCCCTGCGGGCCGCACCGGGTGGGTCGTACAGTCGGCTGGCGCCACCCGTCGCCTCTGGCCCCTCTCCCATCCCTGTCTATCCCTCTGAGGAGGCCAATCGGGAAGGCTGCCCCGCCCCCCTTCTCTCAGGGAACTTCCCCTTCTCTGAGAGCCTCCATCCAGACCCCGTTTCTCTCTCCATGGCCCCCGGCACGGACCCACCTGCCTCCCGACCGCCGCACTTACGGCTCCGACGGGGCGACGGCGACGCAGCCTCTAGCGGCCCCGGCGCAGCGACTCCGGCGCCGGGCGCTGTTTGCAGGCAGCCCCGCGCGGCGTCTCCAGGGCAACCGGACGCTCAGGCCGCGCAGGGCAGTGCGGCTTCCGGAGCGGGTTCCCCCGGCGCCCGCCGCAGGGAAACTCGCGGCCTGGGTTCAGCATCTCGGTGGGTCACCTGTGGGCCAGCTTTTAGCAGCAGAGTGTGAACGCAGCAGCAGTTTTTCCTCCCGGAACCCTTTTTAAGCTGCCCTTGAAGGAGGCATTCGGGAAACGTTTTAACTTTTCCAGAACATTGCGATCACACCAGGTACACCAAGTATCCCAGGCCTCAGGAGCACTAAAAGTTAGCACATACAAGCATTGAAGTTACAGTGGGCCGTTTCCCTACCTGGGCATAGTTCTTGAGGGGCCAGATCCTCTATTCTTAATCGTTCCTCCTAGTGTCCACATAGCTTCTCAGCAGATTTAAGGCTTTTCCGTAACAAGTAGCTTTACCTATTGGTTGCGGTCCATCGCTGCTGTTTTGATAATTCAGCAAGCATTGTTACTTGATTCAGCCTGAAAGACATGTTTGCCACCCAGTAGGGAAGCAAGTCAAGCGAACAACTAATGTGATGAATGCTATATGGGGTCATAGGGACTAACACTGGAAAAAGATAATTTTTGCTAAAGTCTACTCTTGTTTACAGGATGAACATGGGAACACTAACTCTATGTTGTTAATGAGCACATACACACTTTGGCCTCAGTAAAATGCTCCCCCATCATTCCCAGATTTAGGATGTCGATTCTTCTCTGATTCCCTCAGAGGTAACTCTTCTTCCTTTTTCTTCTCTATCTTCAATTCTCCACTTCCTTCATTCGCTGAGACATATCCTCTAATCTCTACCCATCTTTAGAAACAAAAGACAGAGACAAAAATAAAACCAGAAAATTTTACCTCCTTTGCCTTTAAGACCAAACATAATCCCACTGAACTCAAATCTACATAAGCTTATATCAGTTTATTTCTCTATCATTTTAACCCTCATCATGTTATATAGGTAATTTTCCCAGTAAGGATACAGGAGATCACATCACCTAAGGTACAGACCCAAGGCCTATTTTCTGTCTTTGGCCACATCACATGGCATGCGGGATCCTAGTTCCCCAACCGGATCAAACCCTGCACCCCTGCATTGGATGGAGTCTGGACTGCCAGGGAATTCTTTTTGCCAATGGCTATTTTCATCGTGGTATTTAATCTCTGCAGTTTCTCTAACTGGTGACTATTAGAACTACTCTTCTCAATAGGAAGCTCTTCACAAATAGGCCCATCCCTGCTTGGCAGTAGCACGTTAGCATGTCTTGTTACTCTGCTCCACACACCCTGAGCTCAACTGTATTTAACGTCACTATTCCTTGAATAAGCAGCATTTTTGCATATGCCTTAGTCTAGCCTACAGCTCCCTACCCTGATTTTTTTCTGCACTTGATAAACTCATCTATTAACAACCTGCTCTCTATATAACATTCTATAAAGGCTTTTCTTTTCCCAGAGCAGAATTAGGCACAGCCTTTTGTATTGTTCTTCAAATCTATTTATTCATCCAAATGTGCTCCTGGAGTATTGGCAATGATGATCTTCTATCTTCTCCCCAGTGTCAGTAAAGCACTTGGACCCACTGTGAATGATCAATGTTTGTTGGTTAAACAATTATCTCACCAGAGGAAACTTGAAAAGTCAAGTCTTTGTAATGAGTTTTGACTAGATGTGTTTCATAAGGTTTAACGGTAAAATCAATTATATGCAAATCCTTTTATTCTTACACAAAACACTTTGAATAAGGAAAATCTTTTTTGATAAAGTGAAAAATTTAAGACAGAAAGTTAATTTCTTTTGCTGCAAAGAGACCATGAATATCAGATTCTGAAATCCAATTCCTAGAGAAAGTAAGTGTAATTTCAGGGCAGAAATGGCTAGAGTATATTTCAGAGGGCAGTGGATATACTGCATATATTCTGTGTAGTACATAGTTTAGCATAGTAGTTGAGAGTATACACTCTGAACCAAGTGCCTAGGTTCAAATCCTAGCTCCACTATTTCCCAGCTATATTCTTGGGCAAGTTATTTAATCTTTGCCTTAGTTTCTTCATCTGTAATATGGCATTAACGATACTTACCTCACTGGGCTGTTTTGGAGCTTCCATGGGAGAATCTATGGAAAATATGTGGAGTAGCACGAACACATTCATTGGGCACTTATTATTATATTCCCTCATGTAATACCCTTTAGTGTTTACCCACTATGTAGTATAGCACACTTTCATCTACTAGTAATGGTGAAAAGTGATGCCTGTCCTTTATTTCCTGGTCTCTACTGAAATCAATAACATACTAGCAAGATGAATGATGCCAATAAGGCCTAGAAACAATTGGTCCCATTTTCAACACCAATGTCCAAGAAACGAGCTCACAAGATAGACAACTCTGAACTTCAATGAAATCAAGTCTTTCCCAGCATTTCAGTCAGCGACTCTTCCTGTTTACTAAATAAATATTCTCAGTCAAAAGTTGGTAGGAGGAGCCCTCAACTTCGCATTCTTGAGTGTCAGCACTGGTTATTCTTTCTCAGTCAAGGGATACTTGGATCATACTCAGAAACACTGATTTAGGTTCAGCATCAGGCCAGTGGTTCTCATGAAGCACTGTACATCAGAGTCATTTGTATAACTTCATAAAAATATGGTTACTGAGCCCTTTCCTCAAAGACTGATTCCAGGGGCCTGTAGTTTTAAAAAGCCTATGTGTAACACACAACCAGTTGTATACTTTATCTTCTGGAAATATTTTGAAATGCTCTGACAGTTAAATGTGAAGGTTACATTTTTTTTGAGATGTGACCCTTTATGTAATTTACAGGATTTGGAAACTAGAAATACGTGGCCCAGGTAAAGGATCAACAACCTGATCAATAAATGCCAAGGACAGAATATTGATTTCCTAAAAATCTTTTCCATGAAATCTGTTTTTCACCAAACTGATGATCATGTTATACTGATAAAGATCTGTTTTTAAAACAGTCACTGTGTTAGTTGCTCAGTCGTGTCTGACTCTTGGCGACTCCAAGGACTACAGCCCACCAGGCTCCTCTGTCCATGGGATTTCCCAGGCAAAAATACTGGAATAGGTTGCCATTCCCTTTTCTAGTGGGTCTTCCTGACCTAGGGATTGAACTCGGGTTTCCCTGCATTTCTTTAACGTCTGAGCCGTCAAGGAAGCCTTAAAACAATCATTATTATTAATGCTAAGATTAGTCACAATGTATTTGGGCAAAGTGATAAATATACACGACTGCTATGATTTTTAACATCTTTAAGATTTAGAAGTCAGTTTTAGATAAGGAAACTGTTCTGGAGTCAAGGAGATTATCCAAGGTCATAGTAACAGGTAGAAGCATTAACAAGAGTTGAAATGTCACCTCTCAGTCCCCAACTCGTTTTTCCTACATCTAACTTTGCCCTCCTTACCTTCAGAACTGCATTCCTCAGCATTCTCCTTTCCTTTCTCTACCCAGGAGTCAGCAAACTCTTTCTATAAATGGTCAGATGGTAAATATCTTAGGCTCTGTGGGTCATGTACTTTTTTGGGGAAAACTGTCTTTTTTTTTGTGTGTGAAAACAGCTATAGACAGCATGTAAATGTATTTGTCCTATTAAATTTCACTTATAAAGATAGGCATTGGGCAGCACTGGCTCAGGAATGCAGTTTGCCGACTTCTCCTCCAACTAAAAAATTATGAATGTTGTGATTTTCCTGATCAGAAAGTTGAAGAGCCTTCAAATGTGGGAATATTACTCCTTTATGAAATTTAGATGACAGATCAAATAAAAATATCAAGATCTGAAAGATCACAATGGTTACTTAAGGATTTAATGCGGAGTAATTAAAAACATTTTTCTCCTTAATATGTTTTAATCTTACTATATACAGATTAAACCAGATGACAAGCTACTATACAACAGCATGTTAAAAAACATATTTATTTTACACTATGTACAATCAGGAACATATTTAAAAGCATTGTCAATTAAAATAAATGAAGACCATAAATCACAATTTAGTTTGTTCTCTGTGTATATACTCACATTAAAATATAAAGAACATATACCAAAAAAGAGCCAAAAGTGTACATTTTTCTAAAACTTGGTATATACATATTCCACTGGGAAAAAAGCAATCAAAAATGACTTTAACCAAAACTAAGTTCCTGTGATGTGTAGTAACCATTACATTGTTTATATGAGGTAGTAACTAAATTATTTTGGCCAAGTGTTAATACTCTAAATAAAAAGAAACATGAAAATGATCATAAAATAAGGCCAACAAAAGTAAAAATTCCACCAGAAATTTGAACTGATTCACTCTATGGAATGTTACAGTCCTTCAAAGTGACTCTATGAAATGTTTAGTGTGGACTCTCTGATAATGCTAACATACTCTGTGCATACTGTAACTCAGACAATGCAGTGCTACGTCACGGTACCGCTATTCTGTGATTCAAAAATGTTTCAAAGGTGTTGTTTTTAAGCAGAGACAAGCAATCTTACAGGATTCTTCTGAAATATAAAAAAGACCAGTTACTACAACAAGGGGTTAATCGGTTTGTTTCACATAGAAAACAATCCAAATACATTTAAAAAAGATGTTGTGGAGCCAAATGCATATTGACAATGTCACAGCTTACTTTTGTGACTTAATACATCACATATCAATACTCTGTGCAAATATAAACACACCAGTGTACTTGCATTAAAATTAAAAACAAGATTACAAAATGATTACAGCCTCCATTACAATTTTAAAAGTTACAAGATTTATCTTCATATTACTAAATTACATATAATAAAAATACAATAGTGTTAAAGGTACGGTTTCATTGCCAGCATCCCATTTTGTAATATAGCCACACCCAAGAATATACTAAAGAATTCTTAAAATATTAATCCCAATTGCATTTTCGACATTTACATCTGTACAGATAAGACACTTACTTGTACATCTCATAAAAGTACGTTATCTACATAAATTCTTAGTGTGTGTCTTCAGCAATATGAAGTTTCACAGAAAAATACTGCCTATATGTACAAAGATTACATAACAATGAATTAAGCACTTGTGTGGTTCAATATGCTAAATATATCCATACCACTTAAAACAAAACATTGCCCCATCTTGTCTCATGCCACAATAAATTACAAGTAACTGAAGCCAGGTAACTGCGCTTTTGTACAGCTTCAAGCATCCAATAATGTTGCAGTGGTAGTGTTCTTTCTTTCTATAGTTAACTGTCAAAGCACGTTTCTCAGTAACTGTTTTCATGACCCGCCAGGATGTATAAATTGCTATTTGCTGTGGGGTTATCGGTTGGCCTACTTTCCAAAACCACGACCCTAAAATAGGAAATAAACACATAAAAAACAAATAACAAAACAAAGTTATTCTTACAAACTAATGTTACCAGAACATTTTCCCACTGCTTCTTCATTATATGCCTCTAATAAATGCTGCTTATTTGCTATGTGGGCAGAAATCATTTGCAAATCACTAGGATTAAAGAGGCAGTTCTAGCTCTGGGAAGTAATTTTGCTGCCCACCACTCTCTTCTAAGCCAGTGCTGTTCTAAGAGCCAGAGGGGGTAAAACCTGTAACTAGAAGTAAGTAGGGGGAACTTAATTCTTATTATGAATTCTAAAAACAATGTGTAGTTTAAGAGTCAGAAAATAAATCAAAATAGAACCCCAAATCCTATTTGGTACTGTAACTAAAAACTTTTATGTTTGCTAGCATATGGTATTTCCTCTTTCTTGTGTTGTAAATCATATTTGAGATATTATGTTTAATGCAAAACTAGTACTGACAACATCTATGTATTCCTGTTACTTGGAAGATCAGGCTCATTGTCAAAGGCTTCATAACTTTCTGTGAATACTTATAGCATGAAAAATATAATATTGAATATATTACTGCAGAAATTCCAATTCTCTTGAAAAAGAAACTAGTTTTATGCTGGATTTATAAAACATGTTTAGAACTATGTATTTAATACAACCACTTTTCCTACCTGTCAGATCCAAGTAGTCTGAAAATTCTTGTGCTATCTGAAATTTCTTGTGTTACCTGTTCAATGAAAATACCAATTTAACTTCTGAAATGAAAGATACAGAATTTTATATGGGCATTTAATTTATAACTCTATAGAAAAGAAATATAATTCCTAAGATGGAAACGGAACCCCTGTATGACCATTAACTTTCTTAAGTCAGTGCATAGGTATGTCCATTTGTTAGTCTAGGAAAAGTATGGCTGATTCTGAATCAATCATAAAACATGAAAGTAGTAAATGGAATACAGGCTCCCAGGGAAAAATTTAAAAGCAAAGCACCGAGTCCATTTTATTTATCAGAAACCTCTTATCAGTTACCCTAATGCTAACAGCAAGGCTCTTGAGCAGTAAGGCCCTTGTATCTGGTCCTTCCACGTAAAAGGCTGCAGTGTAGTGTGACGGGACAAACTCATGATTCCAGTTTCAATCCCAATTCTCCCACCTACGAGTAGTGACAACTGCAAAAGGTATGTAACTTGTTGGAAGTGGTTTATCTTCTGCCAAAACGGATAGACAGTATCGACCTTTCAGTGGTATCCTGCATATTCTTTTAAGTATTAGTGGGTTTAATGCCTAGTTAAGGAAATGCTCAGTAGGTAACAATTCTCTTTCCCATTTCTTTCTTAGTCTCCTGAAATAATATTTTCTGATGGCATACATCTTTAAATAAGTCCTCAGTGTGAACAAGTACCAGTTGGGGAGTTAAGAATAAGTCTACAGGAGAAAGATAAACCCACTGTTTATTGTTTATTAAATGCAAAACATTCCCAATTATAATCGCAGTAGCCTCCCCCCACAATCTGGTAGGCTGAAAAAAACAATTTGATTTTGAAAATAAGATTATTCTGGAAACAGCAGTGATTCTTGACTTCTTTTGTAACTCAGCACGCCTGAAGGATCTAACATGCTCACTTCAATAGTAGCAGTTCATCATCACTAACTGTCCATGTATTTTGGGATTTGCCTACCTAAAGGACAGACCATTTTTGGAGGGGTTGTATTTAGTAGGGGTATCTAAGCAGTCTGAAAAAGTACCTCAGGATATTTTGGGACGAACTAATTTTTAAAAAATTATTCTCTTCTATCCAGCCTACAATGCTTTTCTTTCTCTGTCTGGTGTTTATTAGCTGTTGACTATTCTTATCTCTAGGTTCCATTCCCTCAGGTGATTAAAAAAAAAAAATCTTCCTGAGAGGTGAGCCCTCTTGTGGGAATAACTCCTGGAAACATACTGGCAGCCACCTTTCTTGAATATGTACCATAGGCTAGGCATTATGCCAAGCACATTACTTATTTCCTTTTGTTTAATCTTAGCAACCCTATGAGGTAAGTACTATACTGTTATCCTCAATTCACAGATGAAAAAATACAGGCAAAGAGAAGTTAAGTGAAGTGCCAAGGTCACACAGTTACTGAAGAGGAAAAGTGAGATTGAACCCCAGGATCTTCTCTAAAACCCACACTCATGATCATTCTACCAGTACCGTTTACTGGTCAGGAGAAATGTTCTGAGCTTAATGCATAACAGTTTAAAAGACAAATAAGCTATTTTCTTACTCAAGGCACCTAATGTTTTCCTTTCCCTCCAATGCTCAAGTAGAAATCTTACTATTGAGACTGGCGTGGGGTTACTGAAAGAACTCAGGATGATTTTACTTGCCTGTAATATTTTAAGGGACAAGCACCAAGTCTTGCTCATGTTATAACACCAGCACTTTCTGGCATAAATGATGAACTGAATTGAATATGTCGTATGCTGCTGCTGCTGCTGCCAAGTCGCTTCAGTCGTGTCCAACTCTGTGCGACCCCATAGACGGCAGCCCACCAGGCTCCCCCGTCCCTGGGGTTCTCCAGGCAAGAACACTGGAGTGGGTTGCCATTTCCCTCTCCAATGCATGAAAGTGAAAAGTCAAAATGAAGACTCTCAGTTGTGTCTGACTCTTAGCAACCCCATGGACTGAAGCCTGCCAGGCTCTTCCATCCATGGGATTTTCCAGGCAAGAGTCTTGGAGTGGGGTGCCATTGCCTTCCCCAGAATACGTCATATGACTTGGAGTTAAATTAAGGAAGGAAGGAAACCCTTTACTTGGAGCCTTCACTAGTCATTTTTCTAAAATACAAAGTAGAAAAGGTGCTTCAGGAACAGAGAGAGCCCGCATCTGCACTCTTGCTCCAGGTGATGGTCTGGGAAAGTTGAAAGAATATCAGAGCTGGCTCACTTTCAGCAGTATTTAGGAAGCTCCTGTTCTGAATATAAGGGTGCTCATCTGGAAGCACATAAAATAACGCACTGAACTTGTTTGACTTAATGGACAGAGAGAGGGGGCTATAAAGTATGTGCACTTGAATTTATCACTGAATTAAATACAGAAAATGTAACATTTCGTTGCACCAATCAAGAATTTTCCAAAGTTAAAGAAAACTCTGTGATGCAGAATTTGCCAAAGATCTTCACGACCCAGATAATCATGATGATGTGATCACTAATCTAGAGCCAGACATCCTGGAATGTGAAGTCAAGTGGGCCTTAGAAAGCATCACTATGAACAAAGCTAGTGGAGGTGATGGAATTCCAGTTGAGCTGTTTCAAATCCTGAAAGATGATGCTGTGAAAGTGCTGCACTCAATATGCCAGCAAATTTGGAAAGCTCAGCAGAGACCACAGGACTGGAAAAGGTCAGTTTTCATTCCAATCCCAAAGAAAGGCACATGCCAAAGAATGCTCAAACTACCACTCAATTGCACTCATCTCACATGCTAGTAAAGTAATGCTCAAAATTCTCCAAGCCAGGCTTCAGCAATACGTGAACTGTGAACTCTCTGATGTTCAAGCTGGATTTAGAAAAGGCAGAGGAACCAGAGATCCAATTGCCAACATCCGCTGGATCATGGAAAAAGCAAGAGAGTTCCAGAAAAACATCTATTTCTGCTTTCTTGACTATGCCAAAGCCTTTGACTGTGTGGATCACAATAAACTGTGGAAAATTCTGAAAGAGATGGGAATACCAGACCACCTAACCTGCCTCTTGAGAAATCTGTATGCAGGTCAGGAAGCAACAGTTAGAACTGGACATGGAACAACAGACTGGCTCCAAATAGAAAAAGGAGTACATCAAGGCTGTATATTGTCACCCTGCTTATTTAACTTATACGCAGAGTACATCATGAGAAACGCTGGACTGAAAGAAGCACAAGCTGGAATCAAGATTGCTAACAGATATATCAATAACCTCAGATATGCAGATGACACCACCCTTATGGCAGAAAGTGAAGAGGAACTAAAAAGCCTCTTGATGAAAGTGAAAGAGGAGAGTGAAAAAGTTGGCTTAAAGCTCAACATTCAGAAAACGAAGATCATGGCATCCGGTCCCATCACTTCACGGGAAACAGATGGGGAAACAGTGGAAACAGTGTCAGACTTTATTTTTTTGGGCTCCAAAATCACTGCAGATGGTGACTGCAGCCATGAAATTAAAAGACGCTTACTCCTTAGAAGAAAAGTTATGACCAACCTAGACAGCATATTCAAAAGCAGAGACATTACTTTGCCAACTAAGGTCCATCTAGTCAAGGCTATGGTTTTTCCTGTGGTCATGTATGGATGTGAGAGTTGGACTGTGAAGAAGGCTGAGCACCGAAGAATTGATGCTTTTGAACTGTGGTGTTGGAGAAGACTCTTGAGAGTCCCTTGGACTGCAAGGAGATCCAACCAGTCCATTCTGAAGGAGATCAACCCTGGGATTTCTTTGGAAGGAATGATGCTAAAGCTGAAGCTCCAGTACTTTGGCCACCTCATGCGAAGAGCTGACTCATTGGAAAAGACTCTGATGCTGGGAAGGATTGGGGGCAGGAGGAGAAGGGGATGACAGAGGATGAGATGGCTGGATGGCATCACTGACTCGATGGACGTGAGTCTGAGTGAACTCTGGGAGATGGTGATGGACAGGGAGGCCTTGGCGTGCTGAGTTCATGGGGTTGCAAAGAGTCGGACACGACTGAGCGACTGAACTGAACTGAACTTAGACTCTTTCATATTTCTTTCAATATTGTTTTATAGTTTTCAGAGTACAAGTTTGCATGTCTTTTGTTAAACTTTTCAGTATTTTATTCTTTTGATGCTATTGCAATTGAATTATTTTCTCAATTTCATTTTAGATTGTTCACTGCAAATACCATTGACATTGTTCTTTTTTTTTTTTTTTTCCTCTGTGTCCTTTGGATTATATAATGTGCTGCGATTCATGGGGTCGCAAAGAGTCGGACACGACTGAGCGACTGAACTGAACTGACAGGACTATTTAATGGCTGTAATTTTTAAAAAGATCACTTACCTCATTAGATCTAAAACTTCTACCTTGCATTCCATGTTTCCAGAAAGCTAGCACACTGTCTTGTAGGCAAACTAACAGGCAAGAACAGCTCAGTTACTGTTAATAGTACAAAAGTTCAACCAATAAGCATCATTTCACCCCTGTTTCTACCTTGAATAACAATATTTCAATTAATAACTGTTAGTCATTCCAGATTTATAATGGTATCTTTACCACACCACATACTACACAGTATAACAGCATAAATACTTTATTGAACTGACTCATATTTTGGTAAGAAAAAGAAAATTCACTGAAAATATTTTTTGCTTTAGGAAGTTTTGTTTTGTGAAAATATTTGAAACATATAGAAAAATAGGAGAATGAGATAAAAACACATGTATCTACCATTCAACACTTAAATCCTAACATTTCCCCATATTTGTTCTTTGTTTTAAATAAAAATGAATACTGCCAGCACCCCTATATGCTCCTCTAGTTCCATTCTAACCCTTCCTTCCTCCCTCCCTGAGATAACCACCTTACGAATTTGGTATCTGTTGTTCTCATGCATATTTTTACTATTAGAACACAGTGAGTTCACATGATCAGTGAACTTTAGATTGTATGTTTCCAACTTTCATATATTTAGTGTGAGGAACTGATGTTTCTAATTTTTTTTGTTATTACAAACAATGCTGCAATAAACATTCTTGTGCATGTGTGCGTATGAAGCCATTTCAGTTGTGTCTGACTCTGTGAGACCCTATGGATTATAGCCTGCCAGGATCCTCTGTCCATGGCATTTTCCAGGCAAGAACACTGGAGTGGGTTGCATGCCCTCCTCCTGGGGGTCTTTCCAACCCAGGGATCGAAGCCATGTCTCTCATGCTTCCTGCACTGGCAGGCGGGTTCTTCACCATTAGCACCATCTGGGAAGCCCTGAACGTTCTTGTACCTCTCCCTACATACGTGGGCAAAACTGTCTCTGGAGTGGGTACCTAGAAACAGAATCACTGGGATACGTGCCTTCTAAAAATTCCAGCTTTGCTTTCTGTATGTAAATATTGAATATGTATTTTGGTGTATATTCAGTGAAGATTCTTAATTTGTTTCCTGCAGATAACGAACTGTACTGGCATCATTTGTTGAACCAAACATCATTTCCCCACTGACATATGATATAAATATCCAGTTATATGTAGCTCTACTTCTGAGCCTTCTGTTCCATTCTTCCATTTATCCCTGTGTTGATCCCACACTGTCTTAATCACTATGGCTTCACATTAAGTTTCAATATCAAGCAGGACAAGTGTTCATCAAAATTTATTTTAGTATTCTTGGCCTTTGGCTTATTCTTATGAATTTTAAGATCAGCTTATCAAGCAGCACAAGAATACCTTCCTGGGTTTTTTTTTTTAACTGCAAATGTATTGCACGTATGGATTAATTTGTGAACTAACATCTTTCCCATATTCAGTCTTCCCATACCTCAACATGGTGTAGCTCATTTGTTCAAATCTTCTTTTATGCTTTTAAAAGATAACTTGGAATTTCCTAGATAATGATCTTACACATGTTTGACTACATTTATTCCTATGCATCTAACTGGCATGTCAGAAAGCTATCCATCTATGTTATTCATATCTAGCAATTTTCAATTTTCTTATTGGTTCTAATAGTTTAGAGTTGTATATTCTAGTAGATAATCATACCATCAGCAAAAAAAGATATTTTGCTTACTTCTTTCTAATCCTCATAGTTCCCTTTTCATAGTCTAATGAGACTGTGTTGTAATATGATGATAGCAAACCTCCTTATCTCATTATCTAGTATAATGTGAATCAGTTTAACCATTAAATGATATTTTTAATAGGCTGTACTAGATGAAGGATATTTCCTTCTACTGATAATTTCTAAAATGTTGTCTTTTTAAAAAACCAAGAATGACTTAGATTTTACTGAATGCTTTTTGTGCATCTACTGCAGAGTTATGTAACTTTTGGCTTTTAATGTGCTGTACACAAATAAATTTTCTGCTGCTGAACTACCTTTGCTTTTCTGAGATAAAGTCTACTATTTGATGAAATGGAATTCTATTTGCTAGTATTTTATATAAATTTTCCAAAATCTGTTTTCATGAGATTGGGAAACTGTGTTTTCTCCATAATTTAATTGATTTCACTATCAACACTGCTGAATGAGTTTGAGCAAGCTCCGGGAGTTGGTGATGGACAGGGAAGCCTGGTGTGCTGTAGTCCTTGGGGTCACAGAGAGTTGGACATGATTGAGTGACTGAACTGAAGTGAGTGTTACTGATTTATTCTGCATTCCTTTCTTGTCTACAGTCTGAAGCAGTTTGTATATAGGACAGGGACTATTTCTTCTTTTAATAGTGGATAAAAATCCCCTATAAAGCCACCAGGCCTTATGTGGGGAGTCTTAATGAGCAGGTGGTTCAAACAACATGCCTGGCTCTTGTTCCCCATCTCCAGTGGGACACCGCTAGTTTTCTTTACCACTCATGAGGGCATATCACTTTGAGTTTCTGTTTTTTTGCCTTTTTTTTGACCTGGCCATGTGTTTTTAAGTATGGATTCCATTTGAACATTTTGAGCAGACGTCTCTCAAAACTGACTTATCATCAGTGTCTGCTTGTTGCAGAGAGGCATTCTTTTTGGGAGAAAGATTAAAAATAGGACCAAGAATAAGATAAATGAACTATCTGCCCTTGAGCCTTACCTTCTACTAATGCATATACATGCAAGGATCTTTACTGATAAAGGACACCAGAAAAACCAGTGTACAGCTAAATTAACTGCCATTCATATTCATCAGCATTCTCTCTATTATGGTCATTTTACCCTATTTCTCCTGAATGCAATCATTTTAGAATACTGATTCTGTAAGAAATCTTTTTCCAGAAAAAATTCTTATCAAGCATAATGTAAAAATAGCAAGAAGGAAATTCCATATACTTAAGGATCTGTGATCAGCAGACATAACAGCAAAAATAATAGATTATACTAAATTGTAAAGCACTTATTGGGAAACTCTACAGGAGTCTCAAGAAAATGGAAATTCATAACTATGTTATGAATAACAAAATTTAATTATTTATCTTGAAAATGCCCAATCTGTAGGGAAGATGATATTATTTACCAATTATATCAAAGTTGTTAAACTATTTTAGGGAATATGTAAAAGCAAAGACTAATACCTTATATTCATTATACCCTATATTTAAAAAAATGAGTCCTTAGTAATATATTTTTATAATTTCAAATAACTATTGGACAAATTATTCTAAGCAGCTGATAATGCAATCAAACTAGAAACACAAAACTCTGACTTACCTATTGATTCAATCTGGAAATCAAAAGTGAGTTCGGATGATAATTTTCTGCTAGATTTTAATCTTCCTTGGAGATTTACTATTTTTATACAACCTATAATGGAACAAAGTCACTTAGAAACTAAGATAAAAGAAATCTTATTAAGATAAAGATATTCATAAACAAAAACTTACAGTCCAAGCATACAAGAATGGTATCTCTCTCCAGCTGCGTTACATGAGTCACACTTGTCTGTGGGGTATCTACAACACAAACAAACTTGATAAAACTTACAGGAAACAGTAATATTTAAAGCACAGAGACATTAAAAAAAGAATTCTGAATATAACTGAATTTGAAATAGATATATATTTTTAGTCATATGCATGCAGTGGTTGACTCAGATGGGTTTGGGTTCAAACTCTGATATAAGAGCTAAACTGAGTGAGTGCTTCATGGAGGGTTAGCTATTGGCATTACTACCGGTGATGCACTCTTCTATTCACATGTGAGATCTATATTATAGCAATGATTAATTTCGGATTTTAAGCTCAGAAGGCCAAGGGTTGTGCTTCGTACATCATTATATGTGGTGCCTAGCACATGCAATGAATATTTACTGAATGAATGAATCAGAGAGTTAATCACTTTGAAGACAAATAAGTTAAAAAAATACTGACACATTTTGAGAAGTATGAAGCACCATAAAAATGCTGAGGCATTATTTTTACAATAATGATTTATCCAAGTTCTAACAAACCTAAAATATTTAAATGACTTAGTTTTCCAGAAAGTGAGACGTAAGATATCCCAAACTTTGTATGAATATCAAAGCTAAAACTGTTGAGCTACAGGCCTTTGTTTCTGGAGAGTGGTTCTGAAGTCTAGTCTATCAGTTACTTCCCATATAGTATTTAGAATCTTAATAAATCCAAGGGCAGCTGTAGTTCAGACTTTCACACATACTCTGTAACTAGTCAGGGTTGGAAGGATAAGGAACAGGCCTCCTATAAATCAGGTCAACCAGATCTTTGTAACTTACACATTTGGTGAAAATTAGTCAATAAGCCAGTCTAGCATTACGAGATAGAAAGCCAGGAAAATGAGATTTAGAAATGGCTTATAATAATTAGTTTCCAAACACTGAAGTCATCTGGAGGTCTACTCATGTCCAGCTGCCACCTCCAGATATTCTTATTTAAATGGGGGGATGTGTGTGTGACCTGATGTATCAAGACTGTTAAAATCTTCTCAAGTGGATTCTGCAGAGTTTAGGAAACCACAGCTTACAATTTCAGCTCATACAAAACCTTAAACTTACTTTCACCCTCTTACTCAACCTCATCATCTCAAAATCAGAAATGAATTATATCTGTTGTATTTAACTTCTAATAAAGGGATTTCATTATGCTAAGATAAGCAATCAAAAGTTCCTGGGACGGAAGGGACAAAACTCTTATGTCAGGAAATGAGAGGCCCTTCATTAAACAATTGGCAGAAAAGGATTTAAAATTAAAATGGTTGGGAGAAATAAGACAACTGAAATTCACTAAATAAAATATTAGTCAACCAACAACAGAAGGGAAGAAATTAGAAAGCAGGAGTTACCCCATGCCTGAAAGGGTAGATACTGTCTAAAAAGGGAGAATTTAACAAGAGAATTTGAGGGAGCCGAAGACAAGCCACATAATGTTGCCTAGGGCTGGCCATGCAAACGGAAAGCTGCTCGAGTTCCCTGGGCTTCAGCAGCCAGGACACTGTCTTTAGATTTCTGTTGAATGTGTCTAAATGTGTGATCATTTTTTTCCCCCAATGCCAAAAACCTCAGTCTCTTAATTTTTTTCCTTTAGTGAACACTCTTTCAGGCTTCCAACAAATTCCTGACTAATCAATATTTGTTGGCAAGTTGGTTAACACTTCTCTAAGTTGTCAAAGACTGTGAGCAAAGAGCCTTTGCAAGACCTTTAAAAAATTACCTTCAAAAATGGCCAAGCCTATTTTATAGTGAAACATTGTACAATGTCATTTTTTAGGCAAAAATACAAAAGGAGCTTCATAACAAACACAGTGTTTTAAAAACAAAGATAAAAAGACCTTTAAGGTCATTTTTTTTTAAGTGTAACAGTTTAATCAGATTTATTTACCACAAAACCCAAGTTTTGCCAATGTGTATGGATTGCAACTATGCAACTGAGGGTTTTAAACTATCATCAAATTTCTGTAAAAAACTCATTAATTGGAGATATTATTTCCTAAGGTACAAGCTATGAAGGAAGAATGTGCTACAACTGGGAAATGTAGATCAAAATTTAGGAAATATATAAAAGAATTATTTTCAAGCACCCTCAAACACTTTGGAGGTGCTTTACTATTTACTTAATATTTTGTATCCTAATTACAAATGATTAAAAATATTTATTAAAGTTACCAGGTAGTACCTGTGTATCAATTACAAAAATATACTGGAAAATATACTTAATGCAGCTTTTCCTTTTTATATAAATCAGGTTTTCTACTAGCCTCTTGACGAAGGTGAAAAAGCAGAGTAAAAAAGCTGGCTTAAAACCCAACATTCAAAAAACTAAGATCATGGCATATGGTCTTATCACTTTATGGCAAATAGATGGGGGAAATGTGCAAATAGTGTCAGATTTCATTTTCTTGGGTTCCAAAATCAATGTGGACTGTGACTACAGCCACGAAATTAAAAGATGCTTGCTCCTTGGAAGAATAGCTGTGGAAAACCTAGACAGTGTCTTAAAAAGCAGAGACATCATTTGCTGACAAAGCTCCATATAGTCAAAGCTATGGTTTTTCCAGCGGTCATGTATGAATGTGAGAGTTGGACCATAAGGAAGGCTGAGCGCTGAAGAATTGATGCTTTTGAACTGTGCTGCTAGAAGAGAATCTTGAGAGTCTCTTGGACAGCAAGGAGATCAAACCAGCCCATCCTAAAGGAAATCAACCCTGAATACTCATTGGAAGGACTGATGCTGAAGCTCCAATACTTTGGCCACCTGATGCGAAGAGCTGACTCATTAGAATAGACCCTTATGCTGGGAAAAACTGAGGGCAAGAGGAGAAGGGGGGACACAGGATGAGATGGTTGGATGGCATCACTGACTCAATGGACATGAGTTTGAGGAAACTCAGGGAGGTAAGTGATGGACAGAGAAGGCTGGTGTGTTGCAGTTCATGGGGTCGCAAACAGTTGGATACGACTTGCACTACCAACAAGGTTTGTGTGTATATATATATATATATATATATATGTGGTTCTCCACGTGTGGTCCCTGTATTAACATCGTCAACATCCTGGGAACTTACACATTGAAAATTCTCAGGCCTCACCCAGATCTACTGAATGAAAAACTTGGGGGTGGGACCCAGCCAAGTGATTCTGACACACACTCAAGTCTGGGAGACACTAGAATGTTTTAAATGTGTCAAACAAATTAGCTAATTACAAAGCAAGTCATCTTCTCTTTTTCCAGTTCACTAAGTTACTCAAGACTGGATTTTTATGCACTGTACTTGCCTGATGAAAGATACAGTAAATTTATTACTTAAAAAACCAGTCTATGCACTGGCCTTAATAATTAAATAAAAAAAACCACAAACCTGATTCTGTAAACCACGAAGAGGTAGAATTTGGATTGACTGTTTCAAATCGAACCACCTGGTTGAAGTCTCTCCCTTTACTGACACCAACACAGACTAATGGGTACTCCTGTTCAGGAACCACCAGCATTTCAAACATTCTAAGTGGGCATGGTATAGGAAAATCTATGTGCTGGAAAAAAACAAAATATATTAAAAAAGGAAAACAAAAGCCAAATAATTTCATGGGAATGCCGTTAAGAATGTTTAGTTTTATGAAAATACATAACAGAGTACTATAAAGAGTGCTGCTTCTCACAGAAACTCAGGGTATGCAGAAAAATCCAAATTATGAAGCATCTTATAAAGATTTTAGGTTCACACTGTAATTTTTAAGTTAAATACCACACATTTTAGCATCAGAATTGGAAACAGATCTGCTCTGAGAGTCCCACCACCTCCACCCTTTGAGGTAGAGTCTCTTGTTTCCTAATTGGACACTGCACTTCAGTAATACTCTGCCTTCTTATCCAACTGAGCAAACATGGGTGAGAAAACCGGAATGCTAATTAGAAAGAGACATTCCTCTTCTAAGTATGGACAGGGGAGGGAAAAAAAAAACCTACCCACAAAAGAAATTAGCCCTGTATTTCAAGTGATTCTATTCAATAAATTAACTTAATTACAATGCAACTGATTTTCATTATACATAAGCTTAAAATTATTTTTATTTTACTACAAAGAGACTAAATTCACATACTGAAACTCTGGAAAAATAGAAAACATTCACTTTGTTAGTCATCAGGAGAAAACAAGCAAGATAACTATACACATCCACCAGAAGAATGAGAATAATAAAGGTTACTCGGAGAAAAGTAGACAAATGCTCGTAACACTGATGGTGGCAGAACAAACTGGTACGACCACAGTGGTTAATTACATCACTTATTAATGCCAAAGATATGCATCTCTCAGAGTGTTAGAAATAACACTCCTAGTTATACAACCTACAGAGCATGACTGTACAGGCACACAGGAGACATATGCAAAAGTATACACAAGTTTCATTGCTAAGAGTATCAAAAAAACTGCAAGTAACCCAAATGCCTAAAACAGATAAAATGATGACAGTTTCATACAATCAGAAATTAGAGTGCAATCAAAATGAACAAACTATGGCTATATTAAACAAGTACACAAATACAATGTTGCACAAAAGAAGTCAGACCCAAATGAATATGATTCCACTTCCATACTGTTGAAACATTAGGTAAAATGCTAATGTTAGGGGTATGTGGTAACAATGGTAAAAATGGAAAATAAGGGAGCTGATTTGTAGAGGGGGTGGTGCTATGAGGAGCTCTGGGGTGCTGGCAATGTTCTTCCTTACAATAAAAAGGTTTATAAAAAATATATTAGTCTTACACATATTTTATTAGGTCTACTTATAATTTATTTTTATTGCTCCTATAAATGGGCTGTTTTCATTATATTTCCCAATGGCTACTGTTAGTATCTTTAAAGCTACTGAAATTAATATTTTTTAATTCTGTAGTTTACTTATAAATTCTAAAGAAAATAAATTATAGAGAAAATAAACAGGTAAAATGGGGCTACCACAACCAACTGTCTTAAAGTGTCAGAAGATGCAGTGTGATCCTCATGACTGGAAGGTGAAACTCTGCCCACACCCGTTGTTCCCACATTGCTCCTTCCCCAAAACTGCCTGAGTGCCTCCATCCCAGAGCTCTAGACATGCCTTCAACAAACACCCTACGCACGTGCTCACTGGGAGCATCCCTACCACCTGGGGATGTGCTTTGGATAAAATCTGTCCTATTTTTAATAAAGGAAAACATTTAAAATAATTCTCTTTGAAATGTGGAAACAGCAGTAGGAGAGGAAGAAAACAATGCTTCTGTATTTTTTCCTCAGTAAATCAGAAAACCAACAGATTGTGAGTACTTCTACTTAGCTTCCAATAATAACTAAACAATATGTATAAGTCACTAGCAGAAGAGCGTTCCCATAAAATAGTTTCAAAACCAGTCGCTACTAATAATAGTCCTTGAGGGAAATAATTATCTCTTACTCATTTTTTTTCTTTTAAAATTAATTTTTTATTGAAGGATAATAGCTTTACAGAATTTTGTTGTTTCCTGTCAAACCTCAACATGCATCAGCCATAGGTATACATATATCCCCTCCCTTTTGAACCTTCCTCTCATCTCCCTTCCCGTCCCACTCCTCAAGGTTGATACAGAGGCCCTGTTTGAGCTTCCTGAGCCATACAGCAAATTCCCATTGGCTATCTATTCTACATATGGTAATGTAAGTTTCCATGTTACTCTTTCCATACACCCCATCCTCTCCTCCCCTCTCCCCATGTCCATAAACCTGTTCTCTATGTCTGTTTCTCTAATGCTGCCCTGTAAATGAGTTCTTCAGTACCATTCTTCTAGATTCTGTATACATGTGTTAGAATATGATATTTATCTTTCTCTTTCTGACTCATTTCATTCTGTATAACAGGTTCTAGGTTTATCCACCTCATCAGAACTGACTCAAATGCGTTCCTTTTTATGCCTGAGTAATATCCCAATGTGTAGATCAGCCCTGGGATTTCTGTGGAAGGAATGATGCTAAAGCTGAAACTCCAATACTTTGGCCACCTCATGCAAAGAGTTGACTCATTGGAAAAGACTCTGATGCTGGGAGGGATTGGGGGCAGGAGGAGAAGGGGAAGACAGAGGATGAGATGGCTGGATGGCATCACTGACTCGATGGACGTGAGTCTGAGTGAACTCCGGGAGTTGGTGATGGACAGGGAGGCCTGGCGTGCTGCGATTCATGGGGTCGCAAAGAGCCAGACAGGACTGAGCGACTGAACTGAACTGAACTGATATGCACCACAACTTTATCCATTCGTCTGTCCATGGACAGCTGGGTTGCTCCCATGTTCTAGCTGTTGTAAAGAATGCTGTAGTGAACAGTGGTACACATGTGTCTTTTTCAACCCTGGTTTCCTCAGGGTATATGCCTAGGAGTGGGATATCTGGGTCATATGATGGTTCTTTAAGGAATCTCCGTACTGTCTTCCACAATGGCTGTATCAATTTACATTCCCATCAACAGTGCAAGAGCGTTCCCTTTTCTCCACACCCTCTCTCTTACTCATTTTTATCTGTCTAATTAAACAGCACTGTACCTGATTTGTAATAAGTACATGAATATCTGCTTCAATTTATGACTTTTATTTATATTGAAAATAAAACAGTGTAGTGAAGCAAAAACTTAGAAAATGTCATGAAGAGTAAGAATACAGAAAACATAAGAATGTTTTTGAATACATCTGGTAAGACTTATAGTATAGAAACATCATAAATACTAACTGAGATAATATCAAATATAGAAACAAAATACACTTGAGAGAAATCTCAAAGTAGAGAGACAAAGAAAGGAGAATTGGGTTTAGATGAAGGACAGTAAAGAAGGGCATATGTCTCAGGGAGTTTAAGGAAAGTGGGAAGAGTAAGAAGTCTTAAAGGAGGCCTACAAGTAGAACTGTAGGGTAACATCCTAGAATCCTGGCAATAGGCCTCACCAGTCAGCGCCAAGCTCCCTGGTACCCAGAAAAAAGAAAACATGCATGGGTAATTTTTAAGCTTCCCATGCCTTCAAAATATATATTCCCTCCGGCATGCTCTTTTTTGTATATTTATTTTTAATTGGAGGATAATTACATCACGAAAATATGGAATGCTTCATGACTTTGCACGTCATCCTTGTGCAGGGGCCATGCTAATCTGTATTGTTCCAACTTTATTAATAGTATATGTGCTATCGAAGCAAGCACCTGTATGTTTTTAATACAGAAAGTTCGTTTAGTAGAGAGGATCTTTCACTGTGTATTAAGATAAACAGTTTAACATATCGGGTAACACATAAAATTCATTCATACTTTGGTTTAATCAGACGATTAGTATCCATGAACAACTGATGTAATCAAACGATTTTTCATTTTGATAGAGGTTAGGAAAGAAAGGAACAGGAAGGACGTGCTGTAGCAGACTAAGGATACAGACAGGGGAGGGAAGGGCTGCAGGGAAATAATTATATGCGCTTTACCACTCCACCGAGGGTATGCTGCGCTTTTGTCAGACAGAAAAGAACAAAGAGGAGCTTAGAGCAAAAACAGGTGGATAGAAATGCGCTGGGTTCAGAAGTTCTGCTTTGCACAATTTATAAGGTTATTTCCCCTTTCAGCTTTTTGTTGAAAGAATTTTTGTTTCACTACATTTGTGAAAATATTACTTCAATGGGTGGTAAATTCTTGAAACTATTTCATTTCTTTAGTCCTCGTTAATTGTGAGGTTAATAAATACTGATGTGAAAATTAAAACTAGATTCCCTAGTCACTCATAAAATTTTAAATAACAGGAAGCCAATACTTTTAAACATCTTAATTCTATATTATATAATTTAGAAAGAATCCACTCCAATTATTTTGATCCCAATTTCTATGGAGATAGCAAATGCTCATGAAATACTACTTAATCTATACAAAATAGCGAGGAAAACAGCATAAAAAATTCATCTGCTACTTCTTTGGAGTGACTGAGCCAGCACTTCATACACTTTCAGTTAGCTTTTCCTCTAAATTTAAATTACAGCCGAGTAATATTAAATGTTTTAAAAAATATTCATTAGAGGGACCTCCCTGGCAGCACAGTAGTTAAGATTCCATGCTTCCCCTGCAAGGGGCACAGGTTTGATCCCTGGTCAGGGAACAAAAATCTCCATGCCATGTGGCACAGCCAAAAAAATTTTTTTTCGTTAAACGATTCTAGAGACACAAAGGCACAAAAAACGATCCATGGGAAGGCCTAGGTGAAATAACAGGATGGGAGATATTCAAAACAAATTATTTCCCCTTCATGTTTATTCCTTGACTTTTTAAGCCAAATGCCAATCTGTAGACTGTCCCTCTGCTACAATGGAACAAGTCAACCAGAGAACATATTCAGACACAATTTCACTGTTCTCTTAGTACCTCCTGTTCTTGATATGTGATTCAGAACTTCAGGCTTCCACCGTCACATCCCTGAACTATGGTGTCCGACTCTTTCCGACCCCATGGACACCAGGCTCCTCTGTCCGTGGGATTTTCTAGGCAAGAGTACTGGAGTGGGGTGCCATTTCCTTCTCCAGGGATTCTGCCCGACCCAGGGATCGAACCCAGGTCTCCTGCATTGTAGACAGACACTTTACTGTCTGAGCCCCTAGGGAAGTCCTAACCTATCTATCTAGTCTCTTTTACAACTTCTATCAGGCCAATGGAGATTTTTTAAAATAATTAGGCAGATTTTTACCACTCTGCCATATAATCCAAAATCATTACATTGTCTTGAGAATTAACTGGAAAAAAAAGTTTTCTTGAAAGAACAGGAAAACTGATAAGCTTTTATGCTAAAAATGATATAGGTTGACATTCATGCTTACCTTAATTAACATAAATTTCTGCATTGGTTCAACCCATTCTAATAGAACAATGCTAGTTTGAAGTGCCCCACATAGGTATTTATGGCCTGTGTAAGGATTTCTCACTGTCAAGGCAAAAAAGTATATGTAAGTTTTCTTATAATGCAAAGTTTTTACAGTAATAGTTGCCTGCTCCAAAAACAAACAAATGAAAGGTGGAGGCCAGTTCAATTTGTTAATTAGATTGCAGAGTGAAAAAGAAATACTGTTTCAGATAGGAGTGCAAAACTCTCATCACTTCCAGGATTTTTATTTGTATGCTCAAAAACTGCTGGTTGTTATGGGGCCAGGGGGTGAGAAGAAGAACTTTAAGTCTTATGGTAGCAGAAGAACTTTAGGTCTTATGGTAGCAGAGAGATTAACTGAGACAGCAAGGTCCTGAAGAAAGGTTTAAAGCACATTTGGAGAAATGTTCCCACATGGATAGCTGTAGCACATTTAGGGTGATTCGGGGTGCTCTTGGTAGTACTGTTCAGAGGAAATACTGCTTTGGTCTTCACTAAATGGAGACATTAATCAAGATGCAGGTTTACAAATTAGAAAACTGAATTGCCTCAGAGGTTTTTAAGGGAGGAAAGAAAACAACTTTTTGCTTTTCCTAGATACGAATCAACCAGTTAATTGTTATGGGGGTGAAGAGGACTTTAGGCTCGTGGCATGTGAACAAGGAGACTATGACTTGCACATCACAAGCATTAAGTTTCATGTATTAAAGGTATGAGAGTAAATAACAAGTATACTGAGTGAATAAATGCAGTCTCAAAAGCCATTACTAAGCAGAATGGTTAATGATTAGTAACAGGCTCCTCAGAGAACAGAGTATGGTAAAGTTCTGTAATAAAGTCATCCTCCATTTATTTAGTCAATAAATTATTTGTGAAACAACTATGTGTGCAAAGTTCTACATTAGGTTTAGTTTACATGCAAATAGAATGGGCAATACATTTATTTTACTTAAGGGAGAAAAGTAAACTATTACTGGCAGGATGTCCTGGAGTACTACGGTTTTACACTAGATTGAAAAATGAGCCTCACAGCATCCTCTTATCCCCTCTGTAAAACAGGAGAGCTGTGTGATTTTGGATGGTTTACTTACCAACACAACACTTCTGACACCACTTGGTTTCAGGGATTTTTGCTGATACAGCAAATTTCCTAAATGGAAATGGAAATGAATATATAATACATGTAGGTGAAGTTAGTATATGAAAATACTACTGTTATAGAACAGTGGAGAAAAGATGAGTTGTTTAAAAACTGGTCCAGACATAATGGGTTATCTATTAAAAATAAGAATCAACTGGATACCTTTCTCAACCCCCCTCTAATCAATTCCAAATGGATAAAGAATTTAAACATGAAAAATAAAACTATAAAATATATAGATATTTGAAGTATATGACCACAAGATTACTTTAAAAAATGCAAAAATAGATTATACAGGAAAATAATGATAAACTTAGATTGATCTTTTTTTTCACTGATGTATCCCTAGCAACTCAAACTATGCTGCTGCTGCTGCTAAGTCACTTCAGTCGTGTCTGACTCTGTGCGACCCCAGAGACAGCAGCCCACCAGGCTCCCTCATCCCTGGGATTCTCCAGGCAAGAACACTGGAGAGGGCTGCCATTTCCTTCTCCAATGTGTGAAAGTGAAAAGTGAAAGTGAAGTCGCTCAGTCGTGCCTGACTCTTAGTGACCCCATGGACTGCAGCCCACCAGGCTCCTCCGTCCATGGGATTTTCCAGGCAAGAGTACTGGAGTGGGGTGCCATTGCCTTCTCTGTCAAACTATGAGTGGCATTCAATTCGTTGAATGTATTTAGTAAATTATTAACTTTAGTTTACCAAAAGACAGAGCTGAGAAAGTAAAAAGACGAGCCACAAACTGGGAAAACAACAGGACTCTGTTCTGATAAAAATAGTATCAAAAAGTTAATACATTAAAGTTTATGTGCCTTCCATTGTTCGGGAGCTCTATATGATTTTAAAGGTTGGTGGTCAGTTTCCACGCCCACAGGAATTTATCAAGTTAGAAAGCAGAATGGAGTCATGCTCTAAGAAGGCAGGAAAACAACAGCAGAAAGTGGCAGCTGGGAGAAAAAATGGGGCACATAAACTACATAGGAAGAAAGAATACCCTTAAGTCTAACTATAGATACTATAGTACAAACAAAATAAATCAAGTTCATAATCATAACTAATTCATCATGAAAAGATCCAGTTAAACTCAGTGTAATCTATTTTAAGAAGACGGAAAAGCTTGCAGTATATTTTAAAATGATTTTCATTGAAAAGTTAATTTTTAAAAAGCTTTCGTGCACAAAGTGCAAATCTTAGCTATACTGTAAACTCAGCAATTAACAACAAATTTTTAAGGTACTTAGAAGTTAAGGTTCTATATTAGTTGCTTTACAACTAATACTATAAAGGAAGAATGGTTACATTACAAAAGTATTGTAAAGTACAATTTATATCAGACTCAGAAGACTTTTACTCAACAAATAAGGTCCAATATAATAATAACCAAAATAATAATAATGACTAAACAGAAGAGCAAACATAATTAAAAATCCCTGTAAGTAGAAAAACAAAACACCTAAATGTCTAAGTATCTTCTTATAAAAATCTTCAATTAATAAGTCACTTAAATTTCCAAGTTTAGAATCTACTTTGAAAAAAATTCAATTTATTCAAATTGACACAAATAAGTCAAAAGCATTATATGTGATATAAAATTACAAGCAAACTAGAGGGAAAAAAATTAGTTTTAATGTTGTAGAAAAACAGTTCAGAAAGAAAATGTTATGATATAAGTGGAAAAGTATAAAGTAGAAAATTTTAGAATATGATAGACACTTGTGAAAATATGTTACTCTTTACAGTTTTTTCATTACACATGATTTCTACAAACCCAAGCTGAGAGCTTTTTTCAATTTCTGTACTATATCTATTTTTTTTTTTATGAATGAATTCACATATTATCTCTAAGGATGAAAACATAATTAAATGTACAGTTACCTTGGCAGTATCCTGTCAGGAAGTTTGTGTGCTGGAATAGAAACGGGTAACTTTTGCATTTGTCTTGCATAATCAAAAAGCCCTGGTAAATTATGAGAATAAAGCTGAGAAGCTTTACCTGTAGAGAAAAATAAATGTTTCACAAAAGCTGATAACATAAATAGGAACAACTGTAAGGTTTTTAAAAACTAAAAGACTTACCAGATATTGACAGTAAGCAATTGTTCATTACATACAACCATGTACACCTTCGGGGAAATAGCTGATAAAAAAAGCACAAAGTTTACAGAAGATAATAGATAACAGCAATGTAAATATTCACATATTAACCATGTAGCTGTCATACCATTAGGCCAGTTTTTAAAAAGAAATTTATTTTTCATAGAAACTCATTTTATAAGGCATTTAAAACAAGCTGCTACATACACATATTTATATGGAAGAAAAATAAATTAGTGTAATTTCATTATCTAAGTTCCTACATTGTATGATTAGCTCTATTCTCCTTATGGTACAGACTATGTAATCTCAAACTACACAAGGAAAAGGACATTTTCAAACAATGTCTATTCCTTTATTTTGGTTCTTGAGTTTTCAATAATTAAAACTCTCCTGTGTACTTCCAAAAAATGGTCTTATCTGGGCGTATGGACATGCCTGGCTTCTGGAGCAGAAGAGAGGAAAAAAGATCACAGTGTCGTAAAACATAAGAGTATGGAAACACAAAGTATGGAGGAAAAAAGGCTGAGAGAAAATGCTGAAAACCTATACATCATAAAGGACATATATACAGCATTCATTACTGATCATCAGCATGGTACACAAAGCTCTGGGGTGTGGCACCTGCTTGCTCATCCACCTTCACTGTTATTATTCTATTCTCATTGGGCACTCCAGCTGAACTGACCCTTCCTAGCTCCCTACTCGTGCCATGCAGTTTCTGTTTCTCTTGTCTGTCTGTCAACCTCCTGTTCATCATCATTTATGGTCCATCTTAAATGTCTCTCCTCCTCTCTCCACAGGTGGTGCTAAGATGACCACCTCTGGGGGTTACACTTTGTACTCACGCCTAGTGTGACATCTAACTGGAAGTACAATACGTTGCAGTTACTGGTTTACAGGTCTATTTTCTCTGTTAGATCATGAGCCACCTGAAAGTGAGCACTACTGTGAATAACGACCGTGTGGATCACAACAAACTGTGGAAAATTTGAGTACGTCTCCAGCACCGAGTAAATAGGACATGCTCTAGGAAGGTTTTCTAAACAAGAGATAGCAGCAAATCACAGCACTGAAACTTATTCCTTATTTAGTGTCTATGTATAATAAATTAAGATTTTTTTTTTTTAAAGGGAGAAACACAGAAAAACATACCTGTTCCATTGATGTTTCATGAAGTTCATTGAGATTCAAGGTATAAATCCCCTCTTCGGCACCAAATATCAAGTACTGATCTGAAATGACAAAAATAATCCACTGATTTTGATGTATAAAATTCTTTTACAAAAGACTTTTATAATCTAACATTTAGTGTGTGTGTATATATATATATGCATTAACATGAAAAAAATTGCTGTTGTCTATAAAGCAGTATTTCTTATTTTAATGCAAGTAAGTAGTTAGAAACTGTAGCTCAAAGAATTGATTTATATGCAGATATTAGCCTTAAAGCAGTGAAAAAAACTTTTTAGGAAAACAGGTTCTGAAGAACGGCATGTTAGGACTCCTCATTCATTGGAGGGTGCTAAGGACTGATAGAGAATCTGCAACTCCTTTTCTAAATTCCCTCTTGGAGAGGATCATGTGCAAATGACACATAGAATGTAAACAGGAACAGTTGATGAAAACTCAAAATATTTTTGCAGATGGTCTGTTATAAGCATAGCATCAAAAAACCAAGATCTGACTACTGCCTCTTTAAAAAGTTAACTAAACTTGGATACCTGCTAGGGTGTTCAGTATCTTTTAGAAGATATTACAAGTCTGGTCATCGTCCTGTTCGATCACATTTTATGATCATATCAAAAAGTAGGTGAAGAACTTTTCCAGACTAAGCTGAAGCATCCTACGAACAACTTAGAATGTCAAGAGCATTCCTCAACTGCCCAGTATTTAGGGTTAGTACTGGGAGATTAAAGGCATAAACTTTGTGCTCAGACAGGACTGAACTGGGTTCAAACTGCAGCTCTACTACCGACTGACTGTGAAACAATGAGCCTTTCTGAGTGCCATTTTCTTACCCACATCTTGGCTATGTAAAAGCTTTAGGAAATCTGTGTGTGTGTGCAGAGACAGCGAGCATGTACACATGTGTGTACATGTGTATCTATGTACATCTTTATACAGATAGATGGCACAGAGTGTACGGTTTCAATATATTGATATGGTGGTGCTGCTGCTGAGTCACTTCAGTCGTGTCTGACTCTGTACAACTCCATAGACGGCAGCCCACCAGGCTCCGCCATCCCTGGGATTCTCCAGGCAAGAACACTGGAGTGGGGTGCCATTTCCTTCTCTAATGCGTGAAAGTGAAGTCACTGTCTCGTATCCAACTCTCAGCGACCCCATGGACTGAAGCCCACCAGGCTCCTCCATCCATGGGATTTTCCAGGCAAGAGTACTGGAGTGGGTTGCCACTGCCTTTTCATGGTGACTATACAGTAAAATTTTAATATCATGTGTCACCTCAAACACTGCTAATAACACAAAGAAACATATTTACCTTGAATGTTTTTTTAATTATAATAAAATTAATTTTTTAGAAAGATATGCATAAAGTGATTAAAACTGAGTGCTGTTCTAGCCTCATGAAAACACCAAGCAATCAGAAAGATAAAAACAGATAGTACTACCTCTTGTGTCTGGATTTATCCATGATGTTGCACAGTGAATTTTCAAGGGACATCCATTAAAAACCTTCGAAAAACAGGCACCCATCTGGAAAAACAAAAAATAACTAAATGAATCTATCAAGTCCTACTCACTTGCCTTACAGTGATATCAAGGAGGTTCCAGGCACAAGGACTGTTGGATATGATTTTACTTAAAAGTCACTTTATTCTTCCTATCTTCTCAAATAAACAAAGCAATAACAGCAATTTATTCTGCACAATAATTTGCTTATAGAAGTATTACTTACATATCCCACATTAAGACTAATACAATATTCTCTGGTAAGGAAAACCATAATCTCTCTACAAAGGTGAAAATTTTCTTACTTGGTTTCATGAGCCTAAAAATAGCATTAATCACTGAATTTCATATTATAAATTGAAGAGGTACAGTTGATTTGAAACTCATATATGTACTTTAATCTCAAAACAGAGAGATGCACTTTACAAAAAAAAAATTGAGCAATCTGATTATTCTCCATGGAAGAAGTCAACAAAAAGCTTTATTCTTTGATGTTAATATTTATTTATCAAGCTCATTTACAAACTTTTCAGATAATAAATATCTTATAATGAAATATAATATCACTCATATCACTCATCTGAATGTTTTTTGATCTTCAAAGAGTAAGATGCTAATTTTGAAATGACTGTTCTGGTTAGAATAAATAACTTGGAGGGGAAAAAGGATACAGAAGCATTTGATCAGAAGAACAGCACTGTGGCTCATTTCTTTTTCCTTCTGGCCATGCTATAGAGCTTGTGAGATCTTAGTTTCCCAACCAGGGATCAAACCTAGGCCCATGGTGGTGAAAGCACCTTGTCCTACAATGGACCACTGGGGAATTCTACTGTGCCTCATTTTACAGCAGAAATATTTTCTTCACAAACACAGAGACAATACAATGAGTGATTATTGTTGACTACAATGGATTAAAAATATGAACATAATCAAAATATTTGATCTTAAAATTTCCTTTTTATGTATAGAAACCTAGCAACCAGTATTTTTAAGATTTTAGTTCTTCAATAAGAACAACAGCCTGGCAATACCAGTGCATGGCAGAAGACCAATAAGAATGTTCCTATGGTATAGGGCAGAAATTCTATCACTTAACTAATCCTGATAATTATCCTTTAAGATAGGTACACCAAATTCTTATGTTAAGGTACTGCTAAACTCCTAAAAATCTAAATGACAGAATGAGGTACATAACAATCAAACCAGTCCCAACCTAAAGCTAACTTGTACAGTTGGTCCACAGTTATCAGCTCTTCCCTGTCAACTGCATACCTGATAAAGGAGTTTCATCCTGCAGCCCAACAATAAATCTCACCCCGATCATACATATGTATCTCCTAGACCTGGAAGCCCTCAACACTCAAAACTTCTTTTTGTAAGACGAGGTATAATTACTCAGATTTTTATACTAATAGTAGAGTTAAAAAGTAAAAGGGCTAAAAAGTAGACTTGAGAGGTTACAAACTAGAAAAACTACGGATACTGTCTGAACTAGTGTTATTTGAAGTTTCAGGCTATAGACTGAGATCAGCAAAATGTAGTTCTATCCATATTTAACTAAAATTAAACTGAGTTAATATAATTTTAAGGGGTTCCCTGGTGGCTCAGTGATAAAGAATCCACCTGCCAATGTAGGAGCCATGGGTTTGATCCCTGGGTTGGGAAAATCCTCTGGAGAAGGAAATGGCAACCCACTCCAGTATTCTTGCCTGGAGAATTCCATGGATAGAGCAGCCTGGCGGGCTACAGTTCATGGGGTTGCAAAGAGTCTGACATGACTGAGCACAATCTAATTTTAATCCTGAAAAAGACAGCATGGTGTGTGTGTGTATATATATATAAAATGACAAGGACTATAATATAGGACATCTAAGGTCTAGTTTTAGTTCTGGTTAGAGCTGGGTGGCGGTTTGTGATTTTGGTGACTAGTATCTTTGGGTCTCAGTTTTGAGTGAGTGAGTGATAGTCGTGTCCAACTCTGTGACCCCATGCTCCCTGTGGGTCAGCTTCCAAAGGAGCTGAATGCTCCTTCCCCAGACTTGGGGACTGAAGAGAGAAAAGGAATCAGGAGCCATGAGTTCTCCATGTTTTTAAGCAAACAGGATTCTGGACCCAAAGTGGATCCAAAGGGTCTCAGTTTTACCCATGGACAAAATAAAGTTAGGCCCAGATGCTCCTTCAATGCTCCTTTTAGTTCTAAAATTCTGTTTTTGGTAACTGCATTTTTCACATTCCTTCAAAATTATGTACAAAAACACTAGTAATTTTCAAATAAAGAAGCTATAAAATGTATAATATATCATAATTATTTTGAAAAGCTATACTTTTCAAATATAATTAATATTTAAATTAGCAACTTTTAAGATTTTTTTCAGTAATATAATGGGGGTTCTTTCAAACAGGCAAAAAAATCAAAGGCACGTACTCAAGAAATTATATGTCATTGTATTTAGTTTGAAAACTTAGCCTATTTGATATTTATACTTACATGCACTTTAGGTGTTGGGGGTTTATATGTCATTGTATTCAGTTTGAAAACTTAGCCTATTTGATATTTATACTTACATGCACTTTAGGTGTTGGGGGTAGGCCATTACTAATAGGCTTCTAGAAAAAGAACACATGCATGATTATACTTCTTATTTGATATATCAACACTGTTATTTCAAACTCATGTGTTGTCCCAATAAAATACATGAATACATTTCTTTGTCAAACAAAACATTATAGATAATATTGAAGATCCCTATATCCTTCCACAGTCCACTTAGTCCTAGAACCTGCCCTCTCCAAATGGTTTATTGTGTACTCTTCCAAATCTTTCTCTAGGTAATCATACTACATTACAAAATACTCAGGTATTTGTGTATCCTTCCAGACCTGTTTGCCATTGGCTTTAATTGCAGCACAGTATGAATATAACAAACTTTAGCTACTTCCTGTTGTTGGATATTTAGATTATTTTCTACAACAACAATGTGGAAATCATCATCCTCGCATATACTTTACTACACAATGTATGAATGGTTTTTTTTAAAGAATATGCTGTGAGAAGTGAAAACACTGGAACACGGGGTCTGTAGCTTTTGCATTTTAGTGGATACTGACTGCTAAACTGCCTTTCCAAGTGCCCATTTTGTATCACTCCCATCAGCAATGTATGAATCTTGGTTCTTCACAGTCTCACAGACAATGTTATCAAACTGCTAACAGTTTGTACAGGAGTAAAAAAAGTTTTCCCCTTTGTTTCTGATTAATTTGCATGCCTCTGACATCTAGGAAGGTTGAGAACCTTTTTAAAGAAATGTTTACTGGCTAACTATATTTCCTCTTCTGTGAATTCTCCCCTCCCTGCCTCGCCTTTTTTTTTTTAAACTGAGTTATTTATTTTTTGGAGCTCTTTATATAAATTAGACTTAAATACTTTATCTGCTATATATTATAAATGTTTTCTCCTAGTCTGTAGATTTTTAACCTCATTTACCAAGTGCTTTGTCCATTGAAGTTTTAAACTCTGATGGACTCAAATGCATGAATCATTGGTCAGAGTATAATGATAATGTAAGGAGAGCAAAAACAATCACATCACTCATCTATGACAACATCCTCAAGAGTTCCAGATATTTTGCCAAGGGGCTACATTCCTGTGGTATATGATTTACCCCTGGAGAATAAATTATTTTCAATTTTATGATTTATCCCTGGAGAAAGAATCTCCTTGGGAGAGATTGTAATTTAAACATAAGCTTTCTGATAGTCTAGTTTCTTTTAGTCTTAATAACAGTATTTTAAGGAATGACATTATAAATTTTTCTCAGTTTAATATAAATCAGAATTATTTAAATGAGATAAAAAATTTAAAGCTACTGTTAACTGATTTCATATACATGAAACAAATGAAATATTCTGTATAATACTATTTATATGAGTAACTTTTAGACATTTCTAAAATTAAGACTATGAAATTTTACTTTGGAGATATGTTTATGAGGATGTACATACTGCCATCAATTTCTGATAATTTTTTTTCATTCTGCAAATAATTTATGTACATAATTTTATATAGATGTCCCTAAATTATCATATATCATCTATTTTAGCAAAACATTTTTAATTAGGGAGCTCTAAATGTTATAACTGTTGGATTTAAGTACTGACAGAATTGGCTGTAAATAATTTCAAGAAAAGTGGCTATAAATAATTTCAAGAAGCTGCACAAACTGTAATCACATTGCAATATACCGTGGATACTGTTTATCCTATGATACAGTCATGACATACTTATTTCAGAATTACTGAGACTGTTAGTTTAACTACTAGTTCCTTATCCTAATAAAGTATAGAAAAAGTGAATTTAAAATTTTAAAAAGTACTCATTTCTCAAAGGTTATTATACTGTTACAGTCATTAAGCTGAATTTTTAAACTACTACATTAGAAGGATTGCTAAAATTTAACCTGATGAAATGAAAGAGGCACTAGTCAGATGGAGAGACTGCATAAACCCTATGATTTCTAAAAGACATTTCACTTTTGTTAAAAATGTCCTAAGTTTCACAAATTACAATGCATAACCCCAGTCAAATGCTTTAAATGAATCATAAAAATGGTATGTCACATTCTATAGTGAAATCTTATTAACAGATACAGTACAAAAACCTCTAGCAATGTGTTTAGCGTACAAAGTTATTATAGCTATATGCACATAAACATATTAAATGGTCTATGAATTTCTAGAAGAATAACAAATATTAGTATACACAAAAAATTCCCCCAAAATACTGACTTATGATCTGTTGACATCTGCTGAATTGGGAATTTTAAGGATTTTTTTGCTGTTAAGTTCTATGATGATGGACATTATAGAATGTCTTCTGATGATTAAGTGTAAATTCTTCACAAATTCTTAATCTCCTTGATAAATTCTATTGATGTTCTAGTAGTTACGTCATAGTATTTTATCTAATTTTTCTAACAGGAACAGTTGCTGAGGCTAATTTCATCTTTCCTGAAGTGGTATCTTATATCTACTAGAAATAACCTTAATTTTCCTTGTTTGCTATTTTCTTTGGTAAAAGTAGTAACATCACATATTATGTGACAGAAATTTGTCCTGAGGTGGAAGGTATGGCTTTCCTTCCATAAGTTCTTGAGACCACAAAAGGAGTGTACAAGAATCATTTTCATCGATGAGAATAATATTTCTCAACAATCACAAAAATATTAAGTGTTTACCAGCATGTTGACGGCCACATTTTATAATATGCAATATAACCAACTGGCCTAAATAATTTGAAGAGTAGAAAGCCTTCATTCTTGTTTATCACAGCAAAGTCATTTTTTTCAAGATTTAAACAACCTATTATTAACATATAAAATATAAATATACTAATTATAAAATATATAATTGCAACTGTTTCATTAATTAAAATTGCAAAACTAATAGTCAAAAAGGAAACAAATACAAGTAGAGCTTATGAACATAAATACCTACTGGTACATCTTTCTTTTCTTTTCTTGAAAGGTTAGTGCCTCTATATTCATTCTGTTGTTGATATAATGAACCATCTCGTTCACCATTTAGCTGGAAGGAGCTCACCCCATTTCCTTCAATAAGATATGTTTAAACATATTTAAAAAAAAAGGATTAATTTCCATGAAAGTTTTCATTGAGAAACTTATCAAGTAGGAAAAAAATATATTATCTCTGAGACAGTTTCAGCCTTCATTTGGGATTACCCAATCAGAATATTTAGTAGTGTAACAATCATATATATGTTCTAGTTTTATCTCTATTTTTTTCACATAGGCAAATTAAAATTCAGGTTGTATCTAAGTACATATATTTGTGCTAAAAAGAAAAAAGTACTGAATACATAACTACTTTCAGGAAAGGGGCAATTTATTGTTTGTTATCCAAGGAGCATTACTACTCTTTTTTTTAATTGCTTCTTTTGCATAAACATAAGACACTTCACAGTATTAAAACAGCACCTTTGAGGATTAATTTGGAGGCAAATACCTAGCAAATACCGACAATAATTTTTCTAAAAATGATTAAATGAAATAAAACAAACGAGTTCAACAAGGCATCCTCTCCTTTTTTTCAAACTGAAGTAGCCTAGGACCAAAACACATTTTCCTTGTTTGTTCAGAGTTTAATTTCTTTTGTTGCCACACCCTACAGATGAATGACAAATTGGGCACAAACAATTCTCCAAAATAGGGAAAGCCAGACATGAAATGAGAAGTAAGGGGCAAAATATCTCAGTCTGGGTCATAGGTAATCCTATCATAAAAACACTTCAAACTATGAAGCAAGAAGCAAACTTCATCTCTCTCTAGAGCCACTGGTTCCTTCTCTTCTCCTCAAAGGAATTTCAAATCATCTCTTAAAAGGAGTCCTTCTACTTTTCTCTACACATTATGAAAACCTGGCAACACTCTTATTTCACCCCCTCGTCCTCATTACCTAAAGCCACAGGCTTCTGAGGCGGTAACCTGGGAGGTGGTGGCCTAGGTGGTACTTGGGATGGCCTTGCTGGGCTCTCTGATGTGGGACACCTCTTGATTGTTCCTTGATTGTCATCCTCTGCAGAATGAGTTTCCTGTGGTATGAATATGGACTTAGGCTGAAACAATACAGAAAAGGAGACCCATGACTAAACAAGAAATCACTCATGTTTCACTAAACATGAAAAATATTAAGTATCTTCCCTGAAGTAAATATCATTATATATCAGGGGCTTTCAAATTGTTTAATAGTTGAGTTTCAAGCATATTCAACTATCTGATTCAGATAATCTTAATATATATCCTAAAAATGTACACAAAAATGTTTTCTCAAGAAAAAAGACCTTGTTCTACTCTTTCTATTAATTCCTCACAAGCCTACTCACTTAAATTTGCCAAATAAAAATATTCTGGTCTTTATGATCTCCAATTTAAATGAGTCTCTTTTATTTTAAACATTCAGGCTAATCAAAGTTCAATTCCTTTCAAAGCTAATCTCTAAATTGTCCCTTCCAGATGACTCAAAGTCTTTAATGTTAATGTTTAATCTTCCAGACGTGCAACAGAAGATGCTGATTAAAATTTTACTAAATCAGAGAACACAAACTCAGCAATATAGGATACCTGAGAGACCTTCTGTGTAGACAATGGAAAAACCTCCAGTCAGCCAAAGGCTTGCAGAATTTATAAATTTTTACAATGTGTCCCTTATTAGGGAGACTGAGCCATATTTATCTCTTTGAAATTCAGATCTCTATATTTCTAACGTAAAACTAAACAAAAAAGAACAATACTATTTATGTGTGTGCATCATGATTTTTTTAAAAGTATAAAATGAAAACAAAATATAGTAGTACTTTGGATATCTAGACTGGTTGGACTCCAATTCTCATTTATAACTCCTGATTTCAAACCTAATAACAACTAATTTTATAAACAGTTCATTTTACAGTTAAAATTTGCTATGCATATGAACTTATAAATTTAAATTACCATATCTATCAACTTATTTTACTTATAAAATATCCTATCAGTTGGGATTATTTTTATTATTTATGATTCCTTTTTTTTTTTTGGTCATACCACACAGCTCAGTTCCCTCACCAGGGACTGAACCTGGGCCTTTGCAAGGAATGTGCCAAGTTCTAGCCATAGGATCAGAAGGGAATTTTCTAATGATGCTTTGTTTTGTTTGACAAAAAGATTTTGTTGCTAAAATTTTATTTTTAAATTACTGTCCTATTTTGTATTTTGTATTTAAAAGTATCTTCTGAAAATTAAATATCTGTAATCTGGTCCCATCACTTCATGGGAAATAGATAGGGAAACAGTGGAAACAGTGTCAGACTTTATTTTGGGGGGCTCCAAAATCACTGCAGATGGTGATTGCAGTCATGAAATTCAAAGATGCTTACTCCTTGGAAGGAAAGTTATGACCAACCTAGATAGCATATTCAAAAGCAGAGACATTACTTTGCCAACAAAGGTCCGTCTAGTCAAGGCTGTGGTTTTTCCAGTAGTCATGTATGGATGTGAGAGTTGAACTGTGAAGAAAGCTGAACGCTGAAGAATTGACGCTTTTGAACTGTGGTGTTGGAGACGACTCTTGAGAGCCCCTTGGACTGCAAGGAGATCCAGCCAGTCCATTCTAAAGGAGATCAGTCCTGGGTGTTCTTTGGAAGGAATGATGCTAAAGCTGAAACTCCAATACTTTGGCCACCTCATGCGAAGAGCTGACTCATTGGAAAAGACTCTGGTGCTGGGAGGGATTGGGGGCAGGAGAAAAAGGGGACGACAGAGGATGAGATGGCTGGATGGCATCACCGACTCGATGGATGTGAGTTTGAGTGAGCTCCGGGAGTTGATGTTGGACAGGGAGGCCTGGCGTGCTGCAATTCATGGGGTCACAAAAAGCTGGGCACAACTGAGTGACTGAACTGAACTGAATGGTAAGTCACTATCTTTTTTACCCATTCTCAGGAAATCAGTTACTTGTAGATTATAGATTTAGAGGAGAGAAAATCTCATTAAATACATGAGTTTTCTAACCCAAGTGAAATAATCATTTTTATTTATGAATTTCTAGAACTTATTATTTAGAATTAACATCAAATAATAAATTGGAAAAAAAAAGACAAAAACAATTACAATCATCTACCTATATCATGATTAGTAACTTCAAGATTTTTCTTTGTGAATCCCAAGTGAAAATAAGCTACAGATCAATACTAATACAGTATGAAAGTGGCAGAACAATAACATACACATACACAATTCACACTGGAAAAAAATCTTACCTTTGGTGGCAAAGGAGGTGGAACTTTGGCTTTCATGGTTGAACTATAAAAACATGAACACTGAGAATCAGAACTCTTCATTTTGCAAATAGATCATTATTAAAATGTGATTCATTTTTCAAAAATGTAGATGATTTATATATATAGGTTTCTTTTTCTAAGATTAGTGTTTTCCAAAATATTCTGTGAAATAATTACATTAAACTGAATGAAGTATTACTGAGAAGTAACTGAGTTTATATGCCTTCTTGTTTCCAAATAATATTTAGTAATCAGTACTGGAAAAGATAGCTATAATTCCAATTTACATCAATTGAAAGGTAATTAATATGAAAACACAAGCAACAATTGGTTTAAGGAAAGACAGTAAAATGACATAAAAATATATCATGATATAAGCTTCATTTTTACTACTATTAGATAGGAAATATCTCTGATGAAGCTCATCAAAAGCTCCATGCTTTTTTCATTTACATGCTCTATGAAACTAATGGCAGAATTTACTTGATTGAAACTGAGATTCGTCACAAGTCAGGACTGAACTAAAATTAAAAGATTATTGAGCATAAATTCTCAGCTGAAGAGACTGAGGCTCAGAGAGGTTAAGTGACCCAGCCCAAGGTCGCATAGTGGTGAGGCAGTAAAGAAAATCAATGTTCCAGTGGCTTCTCAGGTGTTTTTGTCACTCTACCAGGAAACTGCATCCTTCTTACAAAAAACAAAAACAAACTCCCTCTCCTCTCTCAAAAACTAACATCAATAAATAGAGAAGGGAAAAATATTCTTCCCTTAAAAATACAATTGTAAAAAAAAGAGAGAAAAAAAATTGTACCCAAAGGATGTGCTTACTTGAAACATATCAGATGAAATTTAATCAACCATATAGTAAGACTCTTTGTAGTTACAGTAATAATTCTAGCAGCTACCAATTAGTAATTTGTAACATTAAATCACAGGATATGTCTACTGTCTCTGTAAACATTTTTCAAAGTTATTATTTTTTTTAATCAACTCCTGCTATGGACTGAACTGTGTCCACAGAAAATTCGTAGGTTGAAACTCTAACCCCCAATGTGCTTGTGTTTGGATATAGGGCTTCTAGGAGGTAACTGAGGTTAAATGAGGTCATATGGGTAGGGAGCTGATCCAATAGGATTGGTAGCTTTGTCAGATGAGGACGAGATCTCCTTCTCTCTGTGTGTGTGCACAGACTGAGAAAAGGCTGTGTGAGGACAAAGCAAGAAGTCCACTGTCTACAAGCCAAGAAGAGGGCTTCACTGGGAACTGAATCTGCAGGTACCTTGTCTTGAACATCCCAGCCTCCAGAACTGTGACCAATCTCTGTCGCTCAAGCCACTCAGTCTATGATATTTCATCATGGAAACCTGAGCTGAAACATATTTTGGTACCAAGAAGTGGGGTGCTACTGCACAAATACCTAAAAATGTGGAAATAGTTTTGGGACTGAGTAATAAGCAAAGACTGTAAGAGTTAAATATGGATGCTAAGAGTGAGAGGTCAGTGAGAAAACAGGAGAGCTGGTGAGAAAGCTCCATCTTCTCAGAGAATTCACAAACAGTCATTAAGAGAATGTTGGTAGAAATGTGAACATTAAAGGCTATTCTGGCGAGGTTTCAAAATGGAAATGCAGTTACTGGGAGATGGAGGACAGGTAATCCTTCATAAAAAGTGGCAGAGAACTTGGCTGAATTGTGTTGTTCTAGTGTTCTGGGGAAGGAAAATCTGCAAGGGATGAAACTAGGTAACTTAGCTGAGGAGATTTCGAAGGAAACCGCTGAAGGAGTGGCTTGGTTCCTTCTGATTGCTTACAGTGAAATGAGAGAAGAGAGATGAACTGAAGAAGGAATTACTAAGCAAAAAGGAGCCAAAATCTGAAAAATTCTCAGCCTATCCGTATTAGCTCAGAAATGGATGGCATCAGAAAGCATGCACTGGAGAGAACACTACATTTATGCCTGAACTATCACTCAGAGAAGCATTCATGGGATTGTGCCAGAACAAACACTGGCAGCTTGAATGGAAGATGCACAAGACAGAATGAAGGGGGGCTGTGGACAGGATGACAGGGCTTTCCAAACATGTATGCTTCTTCAAAAAAAGGAAAAAACAAATCCTGAAGGTGATCTAGGGATCATGAGATCTAAATCAGACTGATTTAGATGATATTTAGACGAGTCTTTGGACTTTAGAGTTGATGCTGGAAGGAGTTAATAAGACATTTTGGACTGAACTGTGTCTCCTCAGAATTTATATGTTAAAGTCCTAACTCCAATATGACTGATTATATTTGGAGACAGTGCTTTTGGGAGGTAATTAAGCTCATTTGACTAAGGTCATAAGAATGAGGCCCTAATCCAACAGGATTGGTGGCCTTATAAAGAGAGGAAGAGAGATTTCTCTGTCTGTACGCACACACTGAGGGAAATCTAAGGATATACTGAGATGGCAGCCTTCTGCAAGCCTGGAGGAGAGCTCTCAGCAGGAAGTAAACTGACCGGCAGCCCAGCCTCCAAAACCATGAGAAAGAAATCCCAGTCTACGGTATTGTGTTAAGGATGCCTGAACTAATACAGCTAGAACAGAGAAAAGGAAAGAAACTGGTATAACCCACGATACTATATTATAAAAGATAGTAAAATGACTTCAATATCAATCCGTCAGATTTAGTCCATCAGGTTAAATGACACTCTTTCTTTTACTAAAAATGGAAACAGAACTCACTTTTTAGATTCATCATCATCTCCTTCATCATCTTCTAAATGTGCCACATGCCCTCTAGGGATAAAAAAGGGTAATTCCACTGTTACTAAACGGACTTTACCAAAGAGCTTAAGGAGAAATTTTAGAAAACACAACAAGAGCTAACACAGGACAGAATTTTATTTCTGTGTCTTTATAGGATTCAGAATATTAAAACAACAACAAAACACTCTTAGGCTATATAACAGAGAAGGGGGCAAATGGACTTCACTCATCTGTAACATAAAATATTTCAAACTTAATTAAAAATTAAAGTTACCGCTGATGTAATTCTTCTTCAACAGACTTCAGAAGACTCCTTAGGAGAAAAGTAAAAATTAAAAATAATGTGAATAAAGCAAAGAAATACCAAGTACAGTTTTTTTTTAATCACATTAACCTTATATATAAAATTTTCAAATAAATACTTTTATTACTCACTAAAAATTTGCTACAACGATCATCTCTATACCATAAAACATCATTTGATGAGGTATCTCTATTTCCTGCTGCTCATGTCTTTATACATGTATTTTAAATGAACAAAATAAATTCTAGCATTTACTGAAAAAATATCAATTCAAACAAAGGACAACCCACCATGAAATGTCACAATAGAACTGACGAAACAATAATTGCAGGGTCACACTCAAGGGTTTCCAGGATTTACATTTTTACCTGGACTATTTTACCTGACACCTGAAATTATATTTTCTTTTTCTTAAGAAAGGTGACACACTTTAAAAAACATCATGCTCTCAGGCAATCCTACGAAATGAAACTCAGCATGTTGGATCTCTGCAAAAGCATGCATGCATGTGATGTGAATACATGAATGTAGCAGCACTTTGCTTCCACAGAAGACACTCACTTACCTGAAGGACCTGTTCTCCAGTGGTGTACTGGCAAACACATTTACACTTTTGGGAGACTAAGCCTGTATCAGACCAGGTGTGAGGGTTTTATCATTAGGAGCAATTTACAAAACTCTGGTATTCAGGAATGTAAGAGAGAATTCACAGCATTCCTGAAGGTCCCTTACTTCTTTTCCCTGCCCATTCATGCAGCATACCTCCTGTATTATATTCTTTAAGCTTAAAAACTCAAGAGCCTTCTTAAAGCTAATGAGATGGAAATATGGTTACTGATAGATTACTATGGTAAAAGTGATTCAGCAGAAAATTTACTCTCCTCAAAAGTTGTAAGGTAGTACCTTCTAATCATTTCCCTTTCCTATTATATCAAGTTGAAAAAACTACCCTCAGAATTATCAAAGCATAAAACCAGAGAAAATGAAAAGTATGGTTAGCTAATATAAACAATTAACAGAATGATTTTAGCCATCAAATGTTTTAATTAGGATAGTTAAATAACACTTTAAGTCTTTCAAAATGACAAAATTTTAAGTCTGGAGTTGTAAATGACATAAGAAAACCATAAACTAATTGCAAACCCTATTTTGCATGTAATTCACAAAGCTCTTCAAGGGCTAGGTCTAAGAGACAGAGCTTCTACCCAGAGGCAGTATAGCAAAATGATTTCAAGCTGCGAAGCAGCCTCTGCCACTGTAAGTGATGTGGCCTTCAATCAGTTACTATGATATCCCTAAGCTTCAGTTTCCATATCTGTAAAGTGGGAATTACAATAGTATCTAGATCAAAATGTCTATCTGAAAATACAATGAATTAATTTAGGTAAAATGCTTTGAATAGTAATTTACAGTACAGTAAGTATTCAGTTAGTGGGGTTTTTAAAATTAGTATCATCAACTAGATTCAGTTCAGTTCAGTCGCTCAGCAGTGTTCTACTCTTCGCAATCCCATGAACCGCAGCACGCCAGGCCCCCCTGTCCATCACCAACTCCCAGACTCCACCCAAACCCATGTCCATTGAGTCGGTGATACCACCCAACCCTCTCATCCTCTGTCATTCCCTTCTCCTCCTGCCCCCAATCCCTCCCAGCATCAGGGTCTTTTCAGATGAGTCAGCTCTTCACATCAGGTGGCCCAAGTATTGGAGTTTCAGCTTCAACATCAGTCCTTCCGATTAACACCCAGGACTGATCTCCTTTAGGATGGACTGGTTGGATTTCCTTGCAGTCCAAGGGACTCTCAAGAGTCTTCTCCAACACCACAGTTCAAAAACATCAATTCTTCAGCACTCAGGTTTCTTTATAGTCCAACTCTCACATCCATACATGACCACTGGAAAAACCATAGCCTTGACTAGACGGACCTTTGTTGGCAAAGTAATGTCTCTGCTTTTTAATATGCTACTTAGGTCGGTCATAACTTTCCTTCCAAGGAGTAAGTGTCTTTGAATTTCATGGCTGCAATCACCATCTGCAGTGATTTTGGAGCCCCCCAAAATAAAGTCTGACACTGTTTCCCCATCCATTTCCCATGAAGTTACGGGACTGGATGCCATGATCTTCATTTTCTGAATGTTGAGCTTTAAACCAACTTTTTCACTCTCCTCTTTCACTTTCCTCAAGAGGCTCTTCAGTTCTTCTTCACTTTCTGCCATAAGGGTGGTGTCATCTGCATATCTGAGGTTACTGTTATTTCTCCTAGCAATCTTGATTCCAGCTTCTGCTTCCTCCAGCCCAGTGTTTTTCACGATGTTCTCTGCATATAAGTTAAATAAGCAGGGTGACAATATACAGCCTTGACGTACTCCTTTTCCTATTTAGAACCAGTCTGTTGTTCCATGTCCAGTTCTAACTGTTGCTTCCTGACCTGCATACAGGTTTCTCAAGAGGCAGGCCAGGTGGTCTGGTATGGCCATCTCTTAATTAACACTGCTCTAAATTACCAATTCTCAAAGTGTGGTCTGGGAACCCTGGAGGTCCTTTAGGCTCCTGTAAGAGGTCTGCAAGGTAAAAACTTTTCATAATCTAAAGCACTTAAAAAACAAACAAACTCACTCACTCTTTTTCTTTCTTTTTCACTTTTATTCTTTCATTGAGAATTAAACTCAAGAGAGTTTTCTGGAGACTATGAGATGTGAAGGGCTTCCCTGGTGGCTCAGATGGTAAAGAAACTGCTTGCAATGTGGGAGACCTGGGTTCGATCCCTGGGTCAGGAAGATCCCCTGGAGAAGGAAATGGCAACCCACTCCAGTATTCTTGCCTGGAGAATTCCATGGACAGAGGAGCCTGGCAGACTACAGTCCATGGGGTCCCAAAGAGCAGGACACGACTGAACGACTAACAATTTCTCTTTTCATGTTTTCATGAGATGTGTATCATAATAGATTAGTAACAGACATGAGAATCCAGCTATGTTCTATCAAGCCAGATATTAAGGATTTCTGCAAAAAAACATAAAACAATGCCACCTTTTTTTCCTAATATTATTCTGCTTCAAAAAAACCAGCTATTCTTCATAAAACAATGTTGTTTGTGGCCTCAACCAAATGTTTGCTGTATTATACTGCCATATATAAGCTGCTTCTAAGTCTCATGAGAACAATCAATTGGTGTTTCAAAGAAGGTACCATTAAGAGTTGGCATTTCACTTTGTTCTTAAAGATGAGGAATTTTTTAATACACACAAAAAACTTTTTTAATGAGAACATGTAATGAGTATATTACTATTTGAAATAAAAAAATATTTTGAAGCTTTCAGTACTACAAATATTTATATTTGTAACCCATATAGACAAAAGCTCATTGAAGTCATTGATAAATTTTTAAGACTGTAAAGGGATCCGGAGACTAAAAATTTCAGAAGCACTATTGTATTTTTATCAAATGAAACATAATTTCTTCTAAACTCTACAGTAGGGTTTCATATCATCTTGTGGGGGTAGTCACTAAGTTGTGTCCGACTCTTGCAACCCATGGACTGTAGCCTGCCAGGTTCCTCTGTCCTTGGGATTCTCCCGGCAAGATTACTGGGGCGGGGCGGGGGGTTGCCATTTCCTTCTCCAGGGGATGTTCCCAACCCAGTAACTGAACCTGGGTATCCTGCACTGCAGGCAAAGTCTTTACCAACTGAGCTATAAGGGAAGCCATCTTAGAAGATCTTAGAAGATATGAAAAAAACTTTTTCTTAAGCATATGACAATATTTTCTGAGCCATTTCTTTTCCAGTAGAGAATATTAGCATTTGAAAATAATTAAAAGGAGAATTTAAAATGTATTTTTATTTTCAGTTTACCATATTTAATTGGACTCATATGGCATTTCACTTTTTAAAACATTATCTTTCTGGGATTAAAGGTTCTGTAAAAATAGGAGAACATGAAAAAGCAGATATTCTATGGCTAGGGGCTCATATATTTTTTATTCATTTACTTGTAAATCTCCTATGATGAGTTAAGAGATTTTGTTAATAAAGTTATAGAATTCATGAAGTTTTAATGAAAAGGAGAAAACATGGTTTGCTTTTCAGCCTTTATAGAAGAGAAAATGAAATATGGCTACATTTTCATAAAGGTTAATTTATACTAAATATTGCATCTTGAATGCATTGGAGAAAAATATGATATTGATTTAATCACAAGACTGGATGCAACATAATAAATAATGTCACTATTCACTAGCCTACTTAAATTCCTTTTATGGAATTTTGAGACAATAATGAATAAAACAAATAAAAAAAGATGCCCTCACATATTGAATTAAATAAAGTCAATTTAAAATGACTAAAAAATGTGGATGAAGAGTTTAAAAATGGTACAATCTGTAAACAGATCATATATTTAATTGATAAACGGAAGAAACAGGCAGAGAAATAAAAAACCACCACCGAAGTGTTTAGCATATCTGAATTTGCTGCTTGTCACTATAATCTTTCAAAAGTGCCTAACTGGCTCAAAATTGTCTCTAAGTATTGCCCTGATTATGTTAAAAAACAAAGCAAAAAACCTCCTTATTTCTTTAAAACCAAAAGGCAATTTTATTCTTTCACTCATACTCATTTACTCTTACAACATTTACTGAGTAAATACCATAAATAAGGGCAATTTATGTGTTTTTACTAAAAAGGTACTAAATGTTTTGCAATGATTATTCCATTTCATCCTTAACATACTATGAGGCAGGTACTATTATAATCCCCATTCATTAGAGAAAACTGAAGTAAATTTCTCAGAGTTATGGGAGAAATATTAATAACCTCAGATACGCAGATGATACCACCCTTATGGCAGAAAGTGAAGAGGAACTAAAAAGCCTCTTGAGGAAAGTGAAAGAGGAGAGTGAAAAAGTTGGCTTAAAGCTCAACATTCAGAAAAGGAAGATCATGGCATCTGGTCCCATCACTTCATGGGAAATAGATGGAGAAACAGTGGAAACAGTGTCAGACTTTATTTTGGGGGCTCCAAAATTACTGCAGATGGTGACTGCAGCCATGAAATTAAAAGACGCTTACTCCTCGGAAGAAAAATTATGACCAACCTAGATAGCATAGTAAAAAGCAGAGACATTACTTTGCCAACAAAGGTCCGTCTAGTCAAGGCTATGGTTTTTCCTGTGGTCATGTATGGATATGAGAGTTGGACTGTGAAGAAAGCTGAGCACCGAAGAATTGATGCTTTTGAACTGTGGTGTTGGAGAAGACTCTTGAGAGTCCCTTGGACTGCAAGGAGATCTAACCAGTCCATTCTGAAGGAGATCAGCCCTGGGATTTCTTTGGAAGGAATGATGCTAAAGCTGAAACTCCAATACTTTGGCCACCTCATGTGAAGAGTTGACTCATTGGAAAAGACTCTGATGCTGGGAGGGATTGGGGGCAGGAGAAGAAGGGGACAACAGAGGATGAGATGGCTGGATGGCATCATGGACTCGATGGATGTGAGTCTGAGTGAACTCCGGGAGTTGAAGATGGACAGGGAGGCCTGGCTTGCTGCCATTCATGGGGTCACGAAGAGTCGGACACAACTGAGCAACTGAACTGAACTGACACAGTTACAGCAAGAGACAGTTCTTACTCTGATCTGGCATTTGTTACTGCTACACTCCAAGGTGGTGCTAATGGTAAAAGAACCCACCTGCCAATGCAGGAGGCGTAAGAGATGTGGGTTCGATCCCTGGGTCGGGAAGATCCCTTGGAGGGGCACGACAACCCACTCCAGTATTTTGCCAGGAGACTCCCACGGATAGAGGAGCCTGACAGGCTGGAGTCCATGGGGTCTCACAGAATCGGACACGACTAAAGTGAGTTAGCACATACATGTGCACTGCTATACTTAATTACGCCAGGAATTTCCTTTCACTGTTGTTTAAGTCTTTAGAAGAGAATTTATAGAACTTTGGCTCTAAAAGAAATCAGAAATAATTTTTCTTTTAAAAAGAATATCTTGTTGGTTTTTAATAAAAAAGTTGACCCCAACAGTAACAGAATTCAAAGGAAAACAACTAAGTCATAATACATATATTCTATTTTAAAAACAACAACAACAAAACTCTCTTAGATAGTGGTCTGGAATAGGTAGAAACCCATAAATGGAAATCTGTCTGCCTGATCACCTATGGAGAAAGCAGAAAATCCTGTGAGTTTTAAAACACTGCCTCGTCACAAGAATAAAGCAGACATATCGGTACAGTAAGAGAAGTGCTACATCCATGCTCATGTCACATGTATGTATATACCTGTACATGAAACACAGCCAAAGTGCAAACTTTTGGCCAACCTACCTTGCCAGTGATTCGTTATATAGAATACAGTTCCTTAAGCAGGGATCCAATTAATCAAAAAATGAAGGTTGGGCAAATTATTAACATTTTACCTAGCCAAAGTGAACTATATAATATGAAAATGTTTAACAATCAAAAAAAAAAACAAACCCACATAATCAGACAAATGAGAACCAAGGAATCTGGAAAAGCACTTAGTGACAGGCTATTTTGGGGGTACTTTGGCAAGTATATAATATAAAAATATATTTAAAATAAACTAAAAAAAGTAAATGAAATATTTTTCTAAATTATCCAATCTCATAAAAATACATCAAAATTTGTTAACAAGATTCTTAAAACTAGGGACCTGAAATTAGACAAAAATAACACAGAAACACATCAGAACGGGTTATTTGCTAACCCATTATGAGACAGACTTTCCCTTGTTGCTCATCAATAAATCAGGACAAACTATAAATAACACATTGCTACTATTTTGACAAAACTTCATTTTCCTAGCAAGGAAATTTTAGACTTATTTTAAATTTTAAGAAACAGAAGGTTTTTTAAAAAAATAAAACCTTGAGCTAAATCATAACTAATCCATTTCTCTAGCTTGTCAAAACCTTCTCTGAGTTAAAAAAAGAATATTTAAACATTGAGTTTATAAAAAAAAGAGACAAGATTTTGCATTACTATCTCTAAATCTGAGAACCTAAGTTGCTTGTCTTTTAGTCACCTGCTTGACTTAAAATATGTCTCAACTCTCTAATTTCACTGAAAATGTATTTTGAAATTTTAAGTAGTTCTGATTATTGAAATAATAGCCACATAGGTGGGAGATTTTTTCAGTTTAAATATTTCCCTATAAATTAGCTTTTATAATGATAATTAATCCATGAATTCAGGAAATGGACTCTGAGAAACAGTAGGTCCTGGCCAGGTAACATGCTAATTCAGGCCTATGAACATCTTAGACTGTCACCCTGTAAGCTAAGTGCCTTTTCACTGCGGGGCTGCACCAGCTACACACGGCCTGGTATAGAGCTGACCTTGAATTAACTGTTGGATTTACTTCTTGCATAAAATATATGATAACTTCAAAAACTTGAGACTCATTTTAACTATTTACTTTTTTTAAAGTTAAGACAAAGAATTCTAAACCGTGTGACTATTTCCATCAGTTTTCACAGGCCAACAGATCCGGAAGATGCACCGGAACAAGTTTTGTAAGCAATAAACATGTCAACTCTTCAAATAAAGGAAATACATTGCTGAAACATATTCCTCTTCAGCTGGAATGTACTTAGCTTTCCCTAACAGGTAAGGTCTACAAAATAGCTTGACATAAAAAATTTAATGTTTTTGTCCCCATTATGACAATTATTGAGTAGATGATTGGCAAGGCAGTAATAAAAAAAAGTTTTAAACATATTATAAAATATAATCTATCAGACTAGTATAATTTACTACTGTAAATATTTAAAATAAAATCAATAACATATTTAAAGGCAACTTAATTATTCTTAAATTTAAATATAATTTTTAAAGGATTTTACTTACTTGTTTGCACCTAAAAAGTAACTACTTTGGTGTCCTTGTCCATATTCTAGTTGTAGATCCTAATGGTACAAAATAAAATATTTAGCAAAATGGTTGTATATCACAAATCATGATACTATAATAAATATTTTTTAAAAAGAGAAACCTCAGACTTCAAATAAATCTGTATTGCTATATGTTCTTAAAAAGGAGGCAAGGTAGGACTTCCAACAATAAAAGATTTCAGAAGTTTGTAGTCTTGCTTTATACATTTTATGATTTAAGTTACCAAAAATATTCTGGCAACTAGTTTGAATAATATATGCAAGTTTCACTTACAGTCACTGCTACTGTAATTAACATTTGTGAAAATAAGTTTTTGGGAAAAAAAAAAAGCTTAAATAAGGTATTTATGCTCAAGCTATAATGAAGCAAAAATGATTACAAAAGAGAACAAGCAACAAAAATCTTGATTTGACTTTGTAAATAAGATCTGGATTCATTATGTATATACACACATTCATATATTTCTACTACTGCCTCAACAGGTAATAATTTTTTAAAGATTAAAAAATAAGGTGCTTTTTAAAAGTAAATTATACATGTGAACTTGCACAAGATTATAAACTGCCCTTAAGGACTTTTAATACTTTTGTGAGTTACACAGCAAAAGTTCATGTGATTATTATTAAGGTAGTTCAACTATTTAAACATTTCCGCTGAACGCTGCAAGTTGTAGAGTTAAGAGCTGAAGTACAAGGGAACTAATAATAAGTGTGCTCGACTCAGATGCCTTCTTGAGGAAAAAGTGCCTTCCAACAACTATGGAGAGTACAAAGTTTCATTTTCTCCCATGGTATTTCAAGCACTGTTTTAATGATTAAGGGGGGAATATTTCACATTTTAAATGAATGTTATTTTCATCAGACTACATTAGTATACTCAAAGTGCTTTCTAATTTTACAAGATATTGCCAGAGCACAATGAGGACTTAATGCAAAAATTACCTTCTTGGAGCAGCCTTCCAAGACTGTCCAGGAAGATAGGTGGGACCTTCTTCATGACTCCACAGTATTTAACACATATGTCTCCTTTAGCATTTACACTGCCTTTCATTAATTTATTTATAAGTCTATAAAAATAATAGCCAGGCTGTAAAACTCCTCGAACATAGGAAAATTGTTAAATCTATCTTTTTTCCCTATAGCTTAGGGTCTAGCATAGTACCTGGCACACAGTAATTAGGCCCTAAATAAATGCTTTTTCAAATGCCATTTGTTTATTTTCCTGTTAATAACTAATATTCAGCCTTGTTAGGATATACATAGATCACATAAATATTAAGCTGAGAAATATGAGACTTCTAAGCAATACATAACATTTAAGTGAAAAGCATTTTAACATTTAAATACTCTAAGACCTGTCCAAAAAAATATCTGATGAAAATAAAAGTCAAAAGCCTGGTTCAGACAAACTCAGATTTTGTCTTCTTCAATAATTGTGTTCTTCCATGCATAATATATGTACTTACCAGTGACAGAAAAGATAATATATCATAAACAAAAAAGATTAGTGAACTGTCACACTGGTATCACATAAAATCCTAATGAAAAAGGATACTTGTTCTCTTTAATTTGTAATGATATATTTTAATAGGATGAAATCACTACTATCATTAGACCATCACACAATTATTATGCTGTACTATTTAAGTGGTCATGTTACATAGGAACTTTTAAGCTTTGGTATTTAGAAGAGAAAAATACTAATATCAATGCATGCCTTATTGAATTCAAGTTTATTTTCTTTAGCTACAAGTAATTGGGCCCTTCTAAAAGCCAGACCAGCAACCTCTTTAGCCAATATAATCTCTTAAGCCTTTAATCAAATGACAGCTTTCAAAAGCACACATTCGTGCAGAGGGGCCATGGCTTGTGTTATATAAATATAGATAGGTCCTAAGAATAGCTAGCTCATCTGCTATATGACAATTACCAGGTCAATGATGATAACTTAAAAAAAATCAACTGAGATATTCAGAAAGGTAAGAGAAGAATTTAAAATAACTAATGAAATATTTTAATAGAAAATGGAGCCTAAGTTCACATACAGAATAACACTCAGGCTGGGGAGAATTTGTTGACAGATCCAAGTCTGATGATTAAATGTGCCATGTATTAAGCCCTACCAGGAAAGCTAAAACTGAAAGGGTTTCATTCTTTAGTAATTCCTTCTCTGTAAATCAAGTTATGTTTTAGCATCCAAAGTGGGGGGAAAATGTGCTGGGCATGTCATCAAGTAAAAGGACTACACCAAGTTCTTCTAATAATCAGTTAATCTTGTTTAATTCAACTATTATTTACCAAGCACTTATTAAATGGCAGGAATTCAGATAGCAAATCAGATAAGAAAAATGACAAGAAATAAAAAGGAAAGGAAGAAAAGTGAAGCTTGGGCAAAGTTAGTAGTCATTCATGTATCTTTAGGGCAGTTTTGACTGATCTAGAAAGTTTTCCAACGGGACCTGGAAGCTATTCTGAATAGAAAAATGCTACCAAAACTTTCGGCAAAACACTCAAATTAACCCTATAAAATGACCATAAAATAAGCCCATTCTTTATAAGCTAAATAATATATTTGAACATACCTAGATAGACATAAAAAATTCAGCAGCATAAATCAGGCATCAACTTATTAATGAATGACAGTGTTTAACAAAGAAGCCAACACAGATTGAAAACATGCAATAGCCCAGAGCAGATTCAAACTGAACATTCAGCAAAAAATTTAAGATGGTTAACCTAGGCCCAATTAAAATATCTTTTGGGGTCAGAAAGTCCTAAGTGTTTTAATGAATAGGGGAAAACTTCTGAATTAGGATAAAGGCTCTAAGAAAACAAGGGCCTTGCAAGAACTGAAAACAAACAGAGGATATGATGCAGAACACTGGAAAAGGGGCATATGTGACCAAGAAAATCTTATTGGTTTTTTTTTTAACTTAGCTGGAGATTACGAAGTCTATCTATAACTGATGAGGAAACACCAGGAAGTCAAAAGAATTGTTACAGTGAGCTACAAAAACACAAAAGAAATACTTTAGCAATATATTTTAACCAAGAAAATAGAATTTTTTTTTCTCATCAAAAAAATGAGTAAATATGGTGCATGAGTAAAGTGTTAGGAAATATTTTTTAATGTGGTAGACAATTTACATATGTAAAAGGGACTGAACTGTAGATAATTCTTGTTTCTTAAAAAAGAAAAGCAAGTAGGGTTGGAACACTGATTAATAAAAGCAGAAGACAGGACGCAAACTGAATAAATATGGAATGAAAATCAGTAGGTTATTATTTTCTCTTTTTAATTTTGTTGAAGTATATTTGAAACAGGTTAGCTGTGATTTTCCAGCAAATGTCCTATCATCATGCAATTATAAAATGAGTCCTCCCTAGAAACTGTCTTCATTTACAAAAGGTAAGAAATGTGACCACACAACATAACTTTATAGTAAGTAATAGTTTAACAGATTTAAAATGAACACAGCTGATCTGTTCCCATAGTAAATTTATTTATAGACTTTATTCAATTTTGACTTAATTCTGGGGTAATCTTATAGCTCAGCTGGTAAAGAATCCGCCTGCAATGCAGAAGACCCATGTTCTTCAGAGCAATGATTATGTTACTGCTGATGTTCCTCCACAGCAATTAACACAGTGTTCTACATATACAGCTGGCCCTTGAACAATAATGGGTTTAAACTGTAAGCATGCGTACTCAGTTGCTCCAGTTGTGTCCAACTCTGTGTGACTCTATTGACTGTAACCTGCCAGACTCATCTGTCCATGGGATTCTCCAGGCAAGAATACTGGAGTGGGTTGCCATGCCCTCCTCCACGGGATCTACCAGAGCCAGGAATCAAACCTGTGTCTCTTCAGTTCAGTTCAGTTACTCAGTCATGTCCGACTCTTTGCGACCCCATCTACCGCAGCATGCCAGGCATCCCTGTCCATCACCAACTCCTGGAGTTTACCCAAACTCATGTCCACTGAGTCAGTGATGCCATCCAACCATCTCATCCTCTGTTATCCCCTTCTCCTCCTGCCTTCAGTCTTTCCCAACATCAGAGTCTTTTCAAATGAGTCAGCTCTTTGTATCAGGTGGCCAAAGATTGGAGTTTCAGCTTCAGCATCAGTCCTTCCAATTAACAACCAGGATTGATCTCCTTTAGGATGGACTGGTTGGATCTCCTTGCAGTCCAAGGGACTCTCAAGAGTCTTCTCCAATACCACAGTCCAAAAGTATCAATTCTTTGGTGCTCAGCTTTCTTTATACTCCAACTGTCCCATCCATACATGACTACTGGAAAAACCATAGCCTTGACTAGAGGGACCTTTGTTGGTAAAAAAAAAAAGCCTCTGCTTTTTAATATGCTATCTAGGTTGGTCATAACTTTCCTTCCAAGGAGTAAGTCTTTTAATTTCGTGGCTGCAGTCACCATCTGCAGTGATTTTGGAGCCCCCCAAAATAAAGTCTGATACTGTTGCCCCATCTATTTGCCATGAAGTGATGGGACCAGATGCCATGATCTTCGTTTTCTGAATGTTGAGCTTGAAGCCAACTTTTTCACTCTCCTCTTTCACTTTCCTCAAGAGGCTTTTTGGTTCCTCTTCACTTTCTGCCACAAGGGTGGTGTCATCTGCATATCTGAGGTTATTGATATTTCTCCCGGCAATCTTGATTCCAGCTTGTGCTTCTTCCAGCCCAATGCTTCTCATGATCTACTCTGCAGATAATTTAAATAAGCAGGTGACAATACACAGCCTTGATGTACTCCTTTCCCGATTTGGAACCAGTCTGTTGTTCCATGTCCAGTTCTGACTGTTGCTTCCTGACCTGCATACAGATTTCTCAAGAGGCAGGTCAGGTGGTCTGGTATTCCCATCTCTTTCAGAATTTTCCACAGTTTATTGTGATCCACAGTCAAAGGCTTTGGCATAGTCAATAAAGCAGAAATAGATGTTTTTCTGGAACTCTCATGCTTTTTGAAGATCCGGCAGATGTTGGCAATTTGATCTCTGGTTCCTCTGCCTTTTCTAAAACCAGCTTGAACATCTGAAAGTTCACAGTTCATGTACCATTGAAGCCTGGCTTAGAGAATTTTGAGCATTACTTTACTAACGTGAGATGAGTGCAATTGTGTGGTAGTTTGAGCATTCTTTGGCACTGCCTTTCTTTGGGATTGGAATGCAATCCTTTTCCAGTCCTGTGGCCACTGCTGAGTTTTCCAAATTTGCTGGCATATTGAATGCAGCACTTTCACAGCATTATCTTCCAGGATTTGAAATAGCTCAACTGGAATTCCATCACCTCCACTAGCTTTATTCATAGTGATGCTTCCTAAGGCCCACTTGACTTCACATTCTAGGATGTCTGGCTCTAGGTGAGTGATCACACAGTCGTAGTTATCTGGGTCATGAAGATCTTTTTTGTATAGTTCTGTGTATTCTTGCCAGCTCTTCTTAATATCTTCTGCTTCTTTTAGGTCCATACCATTTCTGTCCTTTATTGAGCCCATCTTTGCATTAGATGTTCCCTTGGTATCTCTAATTTTCTTGAAGAGATCTCTAGTCTTTCCTATTTAATTGTTTTCCTCTATTTCTTTGCACTGATCATCCAGGAAGGTTTTCTTTATCTCTCCTTGCTATTCTTTGGCACTCTGCATTCAAATGGGTGTATCTTTTCTTTACTCCTTTGCTTTTTTGCTTCTCTTCTTTTCACTGCTATTTGTAAGGCTTTTTAGACAGCCATTTTGCTTTTTGCTTTTCTTCTTAGGGATGGTCTTGATCCCTGTACAATGTCACGAACCTCCGTCCATGGTTCATCAGGCACTCTGTCTGTCAGATCTAGTCTCTTACACCTCCTGCATGGCAGGCAGGTTCCTTACCACTAGCACCGCGTGGATGCATCCACTTAATATGCTGACTTTTTTCAGTAAGTGCATACTACAATACCACATGATATGCTGTTGGCTGAACCTGAAAACACACAAGCACAGGATGCCCAACTTTACAGTTATACTCCGACCTTTGACTGCTGGTATCCCTAATTCTTTTGTTGTTCAAGGGTCAACTGTAAATACCTTTCAATATGTTTTCCCCCTGGTATATGGGCTAAAATGTCTAGTACAACTAGGAAGATCAGCAGTAGCTGAACAGATGTGTAATATATTCTTTTAACATAAAGACAGCATCTTGTAGATGGGATATATCCATTTATATGGTTATGGGCAAAACTCTTACTATTATCGAATTTTGCTGAGTTTTTTACTTTGCTTTTTTAACTCAGGCATGTTTCAAAATTTAAAGACTTTTTTTTTTTTACTAACAATGCTAAAATCAAGCTCTCTTCGTTTCATATATTTCATATATATTTCACATATTAAGATTGCCTGATTAAAAAATCCTCTATTAGAGTAATGAAAATTGAGGTATAATAATATTCTGAATTCATTTACAAAAACCATAAGATGAAAATACTTGCAACCAGAAATCACTGATGACAAGTAAGGTGGTGAGGTCTTTAAGAGGGTAAATGCTTCTTTTCGGTCATAAAAGATTTAGGGCCAACATCTTGGTGCCAACACTCTACTAAGATAACAGCCAGACATTTTGGGTCCATCAGGTTTTTCGTGGCCAGCAATAAGTATTTGTTAGGAGTTGAAATCCTGTTCACAGTGCTAAGAACTAGGAAAGCAGGAGACTGAAATAATTATGACTACTTCACACCAAAAAACAAAAACACTGGTGCGAAAAGACACATGCACCTCCAAGTGCACAGCAGCACTGTTTACGTCAGGACGTGGAAGCGACCCAAGTGCCTGTCAACAAAAGATGTGGTATGTACACACAATGAAGGAATGCTCAGTCATAAAAAATGAAATACTGCCATTTGTATCAGCGTGGGCTAGCCTATAGAATATTATGCCTAGTCTATGCAGAATCTAAAAAACAATACAATTAATCTATTTACAAGACAGAAACAGACTCAGAGACACAGAAAATAAACTTATAGTTACCAAAAGGGAGAGAACAGGAGGAGAGAAAAATAGAAGTATGGGATTAACTGACACAAACTACTAAATATAAAATAGACAAGCAAAAAGGGTTTGCTGTATAACACAGGGAATTATACCTGATATCTTATAACAACCTATAATGGAATATAATCTTTATAAAAAAAACCTGAATCACTATGGGACACACCAGAAACTAAAGGAATACTATAAATCAACTATACTTCAATAAAACAAACATACACTCATGAAATAACAAGCATTGAGGACGTGGAGAAAATTGGAACCCTTGTGCACCGCTGGTGGGACTGTAATGATGCAGCTGCTATAGAAAACAGTACGTTAATTCCCCCCCAAAATCAAGCATAGAATTAACACATGATCCAGCAAACACCCTTCCACTTATATGCCCAAAAGAACTAAAAGCAGAAACTTGACAGATTTTTCTATGTCGAGGTTCACAGGGGCAGCATTATGCACAATAGAGTCCACTGATGGATTAATGGATAAACAACATGTGCTATATATACAATGAAATATTATTCAGACTTAAGAAATTCTGACACATGCTACAATATAGATAAATCTTGAAGATGTTATGACATTATGCCAAGTGAAGTGAGCCAGTTACTTCACTTATATGATTTGTAACAAAAGGACAAATAATGCATGATTCCACTTACATGGAATACAGAATACACTTACAAAGAGTAAATAAAAACTCAAAGACATAGAAAATAGAATGGCAACTGCAAGGGCCTGGGGATGGGGGAATGGGAGTGTATCAGTAAAAGTGGATTTTTAAAGGTTGATTTTATAAATGGTAGGATTTGACAAATACTTCATTCATTCCTCTTCTTCCAGAACTATCCACAAGTTGAATGGCTCTAAAGCTCTTCTCTTTCACAAGACCCCCTTGTCAACTGCCCCCACTATCATAACATAAGGGGTGTGGGAGGTAGTTCGAGGGAACAGAGCCATGATAACTCACTCAAGTTACTAGGTGAGTTACACACAGGGTAGAGAAAAAGACCGTAACTCTAAAATGGTTTCTTGTTTTGTGTTTTTTTTTTTTTCTGGAGAATATATTTTAAACTGTTGAGTCTGTGGTCTTTTATTTCCACAACAAATTTCACTAACTGTCATTCTAGCGTACATATGCCTAATTTTGGAGAAATTTTCTATCCACAAATCACTGGCAGTGTTGTCTTCAGACATTCCATCTCATCTGTCCCCTCAGATGATTAACTCTGGCCTCTCTGGGCCATTTACTGACTCTTCCAGTTGGGAAGATCCCCTGGAGAAGGCAATGGCACCCCTCTCCAGTACTCCTGCCTGGAAAATCCCATGGACTGAGGAGCCTGGGGGGCTGGAGTCCATGGGGTCGCAGAGTCAGACACGACTGAGCGACTTCACTTTCACTTTTCACTTTCATGCATTGGAGAAGGACATGGCAACCCACTCCAGTGTTCTTGCCTGGAAAATCCCAGGGACGGGGGAGCCTGGTGGGCTGCCGTCGATGGGGTCGCACAGAGTCGGACACGACTGAGCGGCTTCAGTTTCAGCTTCCAGTGTTTCAGCTGCTTCTTCCCTACCTCCAGTGCCGGTTCTACCTCTGACTGGAGAACAGGCGTCACCGCTGTGGGAACTAGTTTCCTGCACTTTCTTTCTTCAGACCTAACTGGGGAACACATGCAATCTCATGGCTTCATCTATCATCTCCTCTTTGATGACATGAACCTTCCTTTTCTGAGCTAATCTCATCATTAGTAGTAGTAATATAACCACTCCATAATTTCAGCTCTTTATCTGCCATCTCTCAAAACTGTGTCAATGACTGTTCCCACATTCATTCCCATGAAACATAGGAGTAATTTATTCATTTTCTTCCTGAAAAACATAGAATGATTCCTACACAACACTGAAATCAGACTTTTAGTTCCTCCCACAAACCAGATGAATCACATTAACCCCAAAGCTTTTCTCCTTCTTTGATTTCCATAGTACCTATTATATGTTAGACTCTCCTCAATAACAGTCACCACCAGAAGAAACTCTGGCAGCGCACTATACATTGTGTTGCAAAGCTAAGAGTTTACATCTACAAGTATTTTCCACCTATCAAGACAGCAACTTTCCTAAAAGGGAAACTATATTTTAAGCCTCCTTTATGTTCTATAAATGTTATTTGGCATAGATTTAGAAATTTTTATAAAGAATCATTTAAACTAACCAGAACTAAAAGAGGTATGAGAGGAAGGAAAGAGAAGGAAAATTCAATTGAAAAGGCAGAAAAGCAGATCAAGAAGTAAATGCTGAGGCAACTCGGGGCCCTGGCCAGATACAAAATTTGAAAAAAACTACTTAATAACAACTATTAAAAGTACTATTTATTTAATATTTGCTAGGGTTTATTTCTCATCTTTTCTTACCTAATGGTAAGATAGTCTTAGTATTTAAAACTTCAGGGAGTCCTTATAACGCAAATTTTGGCCTGAGAAAACTGGATATTACATAATATTACAAAGTTAAAATTTCATCTGAGATGGATTTCATTGTTAATTAGGGGTAATTTATTTTTAAAAATTATACATATATATTTTATTTTTGTAATATACGGATATGTATATACATGGATGGTTTATAGTTCACTAAAACAAGTCACACTATTCACACTGGGCGTGTTTATAGGGAAATGCAATATCTAAAGAAAAAATTTATATCTGAGTGAGAAAAAAATGTTTTTATAACATAAAAAAATTAATTTTTACTGTAACATTATAGTATCTTTGAGTAAATACGTTTACTTTGTAGAAAAAATTGCTATAATCCTTAATATATGGTAGGTTGCTTACTGGCAGGAATTTATAAAACAATGCTGAACTGATTCATTAAAACTGAACAAAATAGTTGATTAAAAAAACCCTAAAAACAATTAAGACTAAAACAATGCTGACAAAGAAAATCAGAAGATGAGAAATACCAGATTAGATCTTGCAGTGTAGTATATTTCTTCTGAACTGTCCAAAAAACCATCACTGTCGGGCTGTTCAGCAGAGACCAAAAATCCCAGGTTATTTACACTCAAACTAAAAGCCACAAATTCACAAAGGGAGACTTTCACAAGGGAATTAAGTAAGTCCTGCTAACATCATTTTATTAAGGTAAATGCAAAGTCAAATCCAATTAAGCAGCTTCTAAACAAGCAGCAGTGCAACAACTTTGCTATATAATACAGTTACTAAATTAGTACAGAACTTAAATACATGCAATGCTAACTTAAAAAGAGAAGCAGAAAATAACAACTGGCATTTATAAACATCATGATTTACCTTCTCCATCCTCTCTATAAAGGTCAGGCTGAAGTACTATAACATGATCACGTTAAGAATTTTTCTTTTAACATTCTTAACATGTTAAGAATTTTTCTTCCATGCTGGTATACTGAGAACCATTTGTATGCCATTAGTCAGGTGGATTAAAATAAGCATTAAATTTAAGAAGAAAGTTCCCACTTCAGTCCTGAGCATTCATTAAGTTACTTTCTTCTCATTATTAAGCAGGAAAGGGAAAAAAAAATGAAACATAAAATCTGGAACTTTGGTTAAGTAATTTCATTCAGATTGATTTTGTTTTTTAAGTCTCATTTTTTATTCCTCTGTAGACTATTAACATCTCAAATGTTTGCACAGCATTTTGCTTCCAAGATTACACTTAATATTTTATCATATATCTGGAAAGCAATATATAAAATATTAACAAAAAAGAATCATGAAAAGAACATTTTAGCAATCTTTAAATAAATGATATACTTAATCTGCTATGTACACCTAGTCTCTCCTGAATTTCAGTTACTCCAAGGAGACTGGATTCTGCCTTGATGTTTAGAAAAGTGGCTGACACTCTTAAAAAGTTGCCCATAAATTTAATGAGAAGAGATATTAATACTATCACTGGTCCAAAATTTTAAGACTGTAGCATTTATCCTAATAAATATATCTGCAAAAAGCCCCTCAAAAATTGCAAAGCAAAAAGGAAAAAGGAAAAAAAATCATTAAAAACATTTAAACAGAGAATGGTACAAAACTAAGTTTCTCCTAAAGTAATTTTGAAAATATTTAATCTCAGCAACACAGATTTATTTATTTTGAATTTTAGAATTACTTACCTTTTTATCTCCCCAAAGGCTTAGAAAATTTTACTAACTAGCTTTTGTAGTCAGTGCCAACAAATCAGAAAGACTGATTAAAACATTTATTTTCAGTGTTAAGATTCCAAGATTACACTACTTACAAGTTCATGATGTGGTTCTGTCTCCTTCCTTAAGGGTGGGTCAAATTTTACTTGGCCAACTAAAAAAGATAAAAAGTAAAGCTGTGATCTGTTTCAACATTCTTAATAATAATTTAAAAGGTTACTCCATAGCAAAACACACTTAATCCCACCATCTCCTACAGATTGATTAACACCCAAAGATTTAAATAAACAATCTGTTAGCTGAAGAAACCTAGGAAAGTCTAAGCTGTTAACCCAAAGATGATTAGCAAAATTATGTCAGGATCTAACTTGCTACTTCATTGTGACCCAGCATTAAATATAGACAATCTTAACTTAGGACTTTATAGACAGACCGCAATTCAGGCAGAGTATTTCTGAAAGCCAGCCTGCAAGGTGGTCTCTGATAAGTCCTGCCTCCTGACCTTCATAAACTTGTGTAGTCCCTTCCTACATCCTGGGGTGGCCTATGTGATGAGAGGACGATGGCACAGTGGTAGCATATCAGCTTCTGAGATAAGGCTTCTGTCCTGGGTGCTCTCTCTACTGGATCCCTGGGCTCTGAAGGAAGTCATGTTGAGCAGCACTACGGAGAGGCTACACTGCCAGGAAATGAAGTCTTGGGCTCACAATATGTGAGTAACCCTGGAAGCGAACTGCCACCCTAGTCGAGCCCCTGCTGACACTCTGACTGTAGCTTCATGACAGACCCTGACCTAGAACCACCCAGCCAAGCTGTCCTGGACCCCTGAATATGTATGAGATAATAAATGTTTATTGCTTTAAGTTGCTACATTTGGGGGGTAATTTGTTAAACAACAATAAATAACTAACACACTTCTACCGCGAAAGTATAACCTAAATATTAGAGCCGACACAAAGTGACTATACTACATTCACCTTTCCCCCTGCCATTCTAATTTAATGAATGATTCACTACCTTTATCTTTAATTTCTGTATCTCATTGTCATTATCTGCTTTTATAACCTGGTACAGCATTCAAGACCACAGAGATAAAAGCAGGGGCACAAATATGAAACATGAAGCAGCAAAACCAAGAGTCACAGAGTATTACAGCTCAACTAGTAAGAACTTGAGCCAAAACAACAATTCTCAATCAAGGCAGGGAAATGAGTGAGATTTCACGGCACACTCATTTTGTAACTGTTTTGATTTTAGCTTAGTATGTATGATTACTGTGAATGTTAATAACAATGAAAGGAGATCAAGAGATTTGAATATTTAGCAACAGGAAGCACAAGTAAAGAAAGTTGAGAAACAGCCCTACAAAATACACAGTTGTATGTGAAGTATGTATATGCTTTATAGCTGTTATGAACTAGGTATCAAATTCTGGCTCTTGGAGATAAGCAGGCTCTTCAATAATGGGTTCCTCAGGCCTGTTCACAAATGATCACACATCAAAGATTACAAAATAGTTTTTAGTAAGATATTAATACATGTATATACATACATACACAAATATATACACATACATATATATATGTATCTCACCTTGATAGAGGCCTACTGAACAACTCTCACCTACACCTGTCACCAAATAGCAAAATTACATCTCTAATAAAGTTACATGAGGACAGTTTCATGCATTATCTGCCTTGTCATCGTCACACATGAAATGCCTGTTTCCACTGGACCACTTAATTACTGAGCACAGGGGCACAGTGATGCTTTCTTTTTAAAAAATTTTATTTATTTTAATTGGAGGCTATTTACTTTACAATATTGTGGTGGTTTTTGCCATACATTGACATGAATCAGCCATGGGTGTACATGTGTTCCCCATCCTGAACCCCCCTCCCACCCCCCTCCCACCTCCCTCCCCATCCCATCCCTCAGGGTCATCCCAGTGCACCAGCCCTGAGCACCCTGTCTCATGCATCGAACCTGGACTGGTGATCTGTTGCACATATGATAATACACGTTTCAATGCTATTCTCTCAAATCATCCCACCCTCACCTTCTCTCAGAGTCCAAAAGGCTGTTCTTTACATCTGTGTCTCTTTTGCCGTCTTGCATATAGGGTCATCGTTACCATCTTTCTAAATTCCATACATATGCATTAATATACTGTATTGGTGTTTTCTGACTTACTTTACTCTGTATAATAGGCTCCAGTTTCATCCACCTCATTAGAACTGACTCAAATGCCTTCTTTTTAATAGCTGAGGAACATTCCATTGTGTATATATACCACAGCTTTCTTATCTATTCGTCTGCTGATGGACATCTAGGTTGCTTCCATGTCCTGGCTGTTATAAACAGTGCTGCAGTGAACACTGGGGTACACGTGTCTCTTTCAGTTCTGGTTTCCTCGGTGTGTATGCCCAGCAGTGGGATTGCTGGGTCATATGGCAGTTCTATTTCCAGTTTTTTAAGGAATCTCCACACTGTTCTCCATAGTGGCTGTACTAGTTTGCATTCCCACCAACAGCGTAAGAGGGTTCCCTTTTCTCCGCACCCTCTCCAGCATTTATTGCTTGTAAACTTGATAGCACCCATTCTGACCGGCGTGAGATGGTACCTCACTGTGGTTTTGATTTGCATTTCTCTGATAATGAGTGATGTTGAGCATCTTTTCATGTGTTTGTTAGCCATCTGTATGTCTTCTTTGGAGAAATGTCTGTTTGGTTCTTTGGCCCATTTTTTGATTGGGTCATTTATTATTCTGGAATTGAGCTGCAGGAGTTGCTTTTATATTTTTGAGATTAATTCTTGGTCAGTTGCTTTATTTGCTATTATTTTCTCCCATTCTGAAGGCTGTCTTTTCACCTTGCTTATAGTCTCCTTCATTGTGCAAAAGCTTTTAAGTTTAATTAGGTCCCACTTGTTTATTTTTGCTTTTATTTCCATTACTCTGGGAGGTGGGTCATAGAGGATCCTGTTGTGATTTATGTCAGAGAGTGTTTTGCCGATATTTTCCTCTAGGAGTTTTATAGTTTCTGGTCTTACATTTAGATCTTTAATCCATTTTGAGTTTATTTTTGTGTATGATGTTAGAAAGTGTTCTAGTTTCATTCTTTTACAAGTGGTTGACCAGTTTTCCCAGCACCAGTTGTTAAAGAGATAGTCTTTTCTCCATTGCATATTCTTGCCTCCTTTGTCAAAGATAAGGTGCATGGATTTAAGTGATGCTGTCTTAAGACTAACTTTCATAACAAGGACAGAACCCCAGCTGTCACAGGTATTCAACACCCTTATACTCTGTGGGAATGCATTCCCAGAAAGAGTCCCAAAGTTCCTCTGGAGATTCATTCTTCACACCTTACATTGGTATCACTCTTCTGTTCTCTCCAACTTCCCTAAAATTATGACAGTTTCTGCCACAGGACCTTCCAGCTTCTGTTCAAATAACTGCTGGACAATCACCCCAGGCTGCAGTGCTATTTATAATGTTCTTAATAATGCTGAAAATTCCTACTTATCTGTAACCATCTATTGGTCTTTATCTCTGTTTCTGCTACTATCTCCTTAAACATATGTCAAGTTACAAACCATAAATTTATGTTTTACTATCCAGATGAAAGGGCCTCCCTAGTGGCTCAGTGGTAAAGAATCTGCGTGTGACACAGGCGATCTGGGTTCAATCCCTGGGTTGGGAAGGTCCCTGGAAGAGAACATGGTAATCCACTCTAGTACTCTTGCTTAGAGAATCCCGTGGACAGAGGAGCCTGGTGGACTGCAATCCATAGGGTCACACAGAGTTGGACACAACTGCACTGACTAAGCAGCAGCATCCGGATGAAAACTCCCTCTTAGTTCTTTGAAACAGCTCTGACACGATCATTTGCTGACCCATCACTACTACTAGGGTCAAAACTGATCCTGCTATGGCAGACAAGAAGAGGCCCAGAATTCTTCTTCTCAAAGCAAGTCTTTGCTTACCATATTTAACTGAAGGCAGAGAAGACTTTCTAAAAGGGAAAAAGTAATAACTTTTCTGAAAGTGAGTCAGTTCTTACATATACTGCCTTAACACCATTTAGCTTAATAAACAGAAAACCTCAGTTACATGAAGAGACATCATGTAATTGTAAACAGAAAACAGTATTAAAGGAACAAAGATATACGACTACTAAAATAAGTTATTTTTCAAAGCCTGTCTTTATCGTCAATAGCATGACTGCCTATGCTTTATAACATCTCATATAAAATCATAAAACATCCTAAGAAAGCATGTATTAGAACATTGTATAAGATTTTAAAGGCTCAAATATCAAACCCACAAGTTGAAAGAAGTGGTGATTTTAATCCTGTTGCTACCTCAACATACTAGAGGGACATGACACCTTTCTTACTGGTAAATGGGGAGAAAATGTCCATCACATATCACCTGCTCCCACCAAAAACGGGGCATATCAGAATCTCAAAAAAACTAGCATAACAGTATTTAGCTAAATAGAATATATATGCATATGTAGTTAGGAGCTGATAATCACTGATGCAAACTACTAAAGAAGGACCCAGAGTTAACTGTACTTTGCAATAAAGGGCCTGACAATACAACTTAAGAATATAACTCGATAACATAATAGAAAATACTTCAGATTTTCAATAGTACTGAACACATAAGGTTTTCTGAATCAACTACAAAGGCATCTCTAATCACTTTTTGTATTATTAAAGAAATGACAAAGACATATTGTAACTACTTTCACATATTAAAAAATAATGGAGGACTTCTCTGGTGGTCCAATAGTTAAGAATCCACCTGTCATACAGAAGATATGCGTTCGACCCCTGGCCTGGAAAGATTCCACATGCCACCGAGCTACTAAGTCCTTGCACCACAACTACTGAGCCCTCATGCCCTAGAACCCATGCTCTGCAACAAGAGAAGGTACCGCAACGAGATGCCCATGTACTACAACTGGAGTAGCCCCCACTTGCCACCAACCAGAGAAACCCCACACATAGCAACAAAGACCCAGCACAGTCAAAAATAAAATAAATGAATTTTTTAAAGTTTAAAAAATAATGGGGGACTTTCCTGGTGGTCCAGTGGTTGAGAATCCACTTTGCAATGAAGGGGACGTGGGTTCCATCCCTGGTCCGGGAAGATCCCACATGCTGTGGGTCAACTAAGCCCGCATGCCACAACAGAGACCCAGCAGAGCCAAAGTAAAATAATAATAATAAATAAAATAAAATAATAGGCTTTTTTTTCAAATGGGGAATACCTGCATGCTAAGTTTGTCATTTTTAAAAAAACACTTTTGAGGAGAAATTAGCAAATTTAAACCACGTGGCTTTAGTGGGAGCTATAAAGGTAATTTAACATGGTCACAAAACTGCCTATAGGCAAAGTATAAATCCCAGTCCTGGGCTTTTTGCCAAGTAGATTGTGCTTATCTTTCAAGAATTTCCATCTTATATGAGCATTTCTAGGTAGCACCAGCACCAAAATCTGCCAAGAACTTAATACACAGTGTAAGATCCAGCCACCATTCCAAAGGAAGGTTCACAAAGGACTTCCAGGGAGAAGGTCACACAGGTGTGCCGAGGTGGTTTCTGTGGAGCCAAAGACCTCTGGCCCGGAAGCCGAGAGATCTTGGGCTTGTTATTAATCAGTTGTATGACTCCACCCCACAGGCAGATCTATTCATCTTTGCATTTCTTTTTTATTTGTTATTAAATAGTGATAGTGTCTGTCCCTACTTGCCTTACTTAGCTTTTAAGTATCCAGTCCTCTCCTCTTCTGGGCCATCAGCTTCTATGTAACCTGGGAGCTTGTCAGAAGCAGAGAACTTCAGATTTCACCTCACAACTACTGAATCAGAAAGGGCATTTTAGCAAGCTCTCTAGGCAAGTGCTACTAACAAGCAAGTTTAGGTAGCACTGCCTTGATTCCTTCTATCCTGCCTACTCCAGGAATTTTATTCCTCTTCCCAAACAATAACAACATAAATACACATCCCCAGCCACTGCCAGAAAGCTCTCAGGAGCAAGAAAACAAAATTCTTACTGCCTTAATTAAACTCTACCTTTCAAAGCATCTAAGACATAAAAACTATTTGGAAGAAAATGGAGCAAAAATAATGGCAACTAAATTACAACTTGAACTCTTATTTTTCATTGTTAAATTACAAACTCTATACAATGTATACTTACAGTTTATCTCTGAGCGTGTTTTTTCCTCTCTCACATTTCTACTCGTTGAGTGAATCCTATGTGGGACAGCAACAAGAGGCTAGGAAAGAACAAAGTCAAGGACAAGTCACTGTCTTGTCCACAGAATTACTCACATATGAAAGAAAGCTCTCACTTTACATAAAAATGGGAACAAAATACAACTTTATTATTAGTATTTTAAAATGGCAACCACAAACTGAAAACTCTTTTCTCTTCAAATTGGGAGCTTAAGATTAGGGATAAACATTATCCACAGCAGGTTCCCAATAAGTTTTCTTATGAAACTGTTAGTTGCTCAGCTGTATGCAACTCTTTGTGGTCCCATGGACTGTAGCCTGTCAGGCTCCTCTGTCCATGGGATTCTATAGGCAAGAAAACTGGAGTGGATAGCCATCCTCTTCTCCAGGTGATCTTCCCAACCCAGGGATTGAACTCAGGTCTCACTCACTGCAGGCATATTCTTATAAGTGAATATAGGAGTGTTCTTATAAGTTGAACATAAGTAAATATTCAAAAATGAATATTTTGACAACACAATAGGTGTTGAAAAGCTGCAGTAAGCTTTCTCTGTTTCAGAGGAGAAAACTGTAATTAAAAAAAAAATCTGCCTCAACTTCTTATATCAAGGATAAAATAAATGAAATGAAATAATGCTAAAGGCATTAATGATTTATGGTCTTCTTACCTATTAAACACAACATCTCCCCCACCTTAATCTTAATGTTTTTTTCTTGTGGAAGCAGCACTTTATTTTCTTTCCTTTTACTTTATTAAGATCTCTCTATGTGTACTGACATATTCAGAAAGAGGTATCCTGGGGGAAGCGGAAGTGGGGGTGAGTTCTTCTTGCTGTTAATACTAACACATGGACATTCTCCAATCTTTATGGACTAAAATGTCTCTATTTGAAAGGCTTCTGTAATTTCACTCTATATACCCTATGCCAGCATCTACTTCACGTACCAAGTAGCTTTTTCTCCCTGTGTGTGAAACATTATCTTTGAAGTTATTAGCTGTGAAGAAGATACACTCTTACATCTATCTTTTTGGAAAATGTAAACACTTGAGCTCGAATTCTTAAGACTCTATAAGGCAAATCAAGAACAGGACCCAAGTTAACTATTCTCAGTGTAGACATCTCTCAGGAAATAAAGATACATGAATCTGAGAGACCCAAATATTAAAACACCAGTGGGTAATAAAACAGAAGCAAAAATAACTTTAAAAAGTAAGTATTTAAACTTCAAACATACACAGTGAGTTGTAGTTTACAAAGTGCTTTCATATACCTCAGCCCATTCTGTTCTCAAACTTGTGAAACAAATCTTTATCTTCATTTTATAGATGAGGACATTCAGCTAGTTAGCTACAGAATGAGAAAAACCCTGGACTTTTGATAACAGTATTTGGAACAAAAACAAGCAAAAATAGGTATCACGTTAGATTAGTAATACATATTGCTGTTACCAGTGAACATGGATGAAAGCTGCCCTTTTTTTCTATGAGAATCATTTTACTTTCCCAGCTTCAAAGGTATAAAGTTATTAAATCTTACAATGTTGTGCCTGGTAAATGGGTTAACATATGGAAGAAAATACTATCAAGTAAAAACCAGAATCACAATTACTTCAACATGCAGTACTTCTAAAATAGAAATTACACGGAAACCCTAAAGGAAAAGTGGACTTTCTTCCACTATGAATAATGTATAATAAATTAAAGGAAAACTAAAGACTAAAGTAGAACTAGTACACGTGCTAAATATTTTCAAGAGAACTCAGTTTCCACAATATATATATATAGTATCAGCAACTGCTGAAATACTAAGCACATTCAAATACTTAGCAATTACAAATCATTATAATCAGACTGTTTGATATTACCTTTTATGCATAACATATACTGTAGTATATATGTATAAATTATAAATTTCTCTGGGGAAAGTATGATCAAAAACAAAAATAAAAAGATCTTAAACTGTGGTCAAAAGAAAAGCTACCCCCATCCTTAACCTATGATTATAATACCAATAACACAGTCTTGATAAGGAGAAAATTTCTTTCTCTGCCATATGAGAAAATTTCAGAAGAGTCTTTATTCTACAGCTTGCTTCTACATTTGGTTTATTATTTCTCCTCTTTAAACACATTTTAAAGGACTTTATAATCCAGCACAAATAAATAGGATGAAGTGAGAGACAACAGCGCAGCATCTAATGTGCTGAAAGAGTACAGGCGGTCCATGTCCTGAATCTTGATACGCATGAATTTCAGTTACTAGAATATAGTTAAATTATACTAGTCCTCTATAACATGGTTCAAACTTTAGTCACCAATATATCAATTGTATATTATGAATTATTAATTATATGTTATTCAGTATATTAGTATCTTATCAACATTCAGTATGCTGCTAAGTCTGCTAAGTCGCTTCAGTCGTGTCTGACTCTGTGCGACACCATAGACGGCAGCCCACCAGGCTCCCCCGTCCCTGGGAGTCTCCAGGCAAGAACACTGGAGTGGGTTGCCATTTCCTTCTCCAGTGCATGAAAGTGAAAAGTGAAAGTGAAGTCGCTCAGTCGTGTTCAACTCTCAGTGTCCCATGGACTGCAGCCCACCAGGCTCCCCAGTCCCTGGGATTCTCCAGGCAAGAGGCCTGGAGTGGGGTGCCACTGCCTTCTCCAACATTCAGTATATTGACTGTAATTGCATAAGATAGAAACTTCACTGTGAACTCTTCAGTCCACAGATGACTATAGACTTGTGTGTGCGTGTTAGTCACAGTCGTGTCCAACTCTTTGTGACTCCATGGACTGTAGCCCACCAGGGTCTCTATACATGGGATTCTCCAGGCAAGAATACTCGAGTGGGTTGCCATTCCCTTCTCCAGGGGATCGCTCCTCCTGACTCAGAGACTGAACCTGGGCCTCACGCATTGCAAGCAGACTACTTACTGGCTGAGCCACCAGGCAAGACGATTTATAGTCTATTTATAACAACAGAAATAGAAAGTGACCACTCTGGATTAATGCTGGAAATGAAATTACGAGATAAAACAGACGACAGTGAGAATGCTGACACTGCTGCTGTTCAGGAGACTGCAGACAGACAGCCATGGTAACTTGGTGAGGATGGTAACGTGTAACTTGGTGAGGATGGACCTGACACAAGCGAAGAAAGAAGTTCTGGTAAAAAGGATGAAGACACCCTAGAAGAAGGGGCACTAGCAAAAAACTTCACATCACAGGAACAGTGAGATCATTTCATACCCTGAAAGTTCAAAGGATAAAATGCTAGAGGCGCTCTGAACGTAGGAAAATGACATTCACCAAAGCATAAAAATACCTGCTCTGTGTCATGAAGTTAAATGGCAAGGAGAAGGCAGACACTGTGCAGTCTACTCAATAAACAGACTACTTGATAGTGAAATAATCCACCAAAGTGGTTTTGTTATTTAAACAAAGAAAGGAAACAATTCTCATAGGTTCTAATATATCACAGTGTACTAAATATTAGTTTTACTGTTTTTCACTTCTCTATACATTTAAAACTGACAATAAGAGAGATTTTAATCTTCTGACAAAAATTTTTTAAGATCACAAAACAATTATAATTGTCCTTATGGACAATTTAGATTGCTTTGCAGGATTTCAGCTCACTTGATCATTTTTACAGTCCTTTACTACCATCCAAATCAAGGCAACACCTATATATTAAATTAAAGAAGAATTTATAAAGCGAAAGACCAAAACCCAATTTCTCCCTAGTATAAAGTCAATATTTAATAATTTTTAAGTTTTTAAAATTTCCAAATGCCTTTCCAGACCTTTAAACAAAAGGACAGTGGCTTATCTACAGTTGTATAAATATAAGTTAGAACAGTGGTGAATTGATAGAAAGGTTCTCTGACCTAAGATAAGCTGAGACCATCTTTCTGACCACCAAGAGCCATAGTTTCTTCACTATCATCACTGAAATTTACACCATTTTAAGTACCTTCTAAAAGCCAGTCAAGTTCAAGACTATCCACCTCAGCCTCATATTCAGTAACAGAATCCTGACATGTAACATATATGAGTTGATCTTTGGTGTCACAATTATTAGCTGAGTTAGGAATGTTAAATATGCAAACCAAAGCGAAAGCTTCCTTTTATATCTATTCTCCCATCACACTAGGGTTGATTAATTCTCTGATTACACTGGATACACATAGCAGACAATTAGGGTATTAGTCACCAACAAAGTCAACCCTATACTTTCCACTAACCACTAATAACTCATGAAGTACTGTACATGGATTCTTTTTGAGAAGAAAACAGAACAGAAATTTTGTGTATATTCTAACATCTTATATAGGTGGTTCCCATTTGTGTTCTCTTTTACAATGGGTTATTTATTTGGCAACTTCATCTAAAATGACTACTTTAAAATAACTAGAGTAATTTCAAGAAGTGGATTAGATGATCCTGCCTTTACTATTGGACTTCCCTGCCTGCAATGCACCCTTTACCTTTAATCTTTTCAGAAAATAGTCTTCTAAAGTAGTCAACAGAAAAAACTCAGCTCATGACTTCTCTAGGATAGGCAAAATCAAGGGGTATTTCTTCCCTCAAGAGTTTATTTAAATTAGACCCAGACCTTAAGCAAACTGATTCCGAGATGTATATACTTATATACACATACATTACATATACCACTTCGTAAAAACAGTAAAAACCGTTCCTACCTCAGGATCATCATCATCAAAATCATGGTAAGTGGAATGATCTGGATTATTCACTTTATCCAACAGTTCAATTGCCAAAGACCGTGTCAAAGGCTGTGTGACAAATGGGTGCTGTAAAAATAAAACAACATAGTACTTATTAGAAGTCTTGATTAAGTGACATCTTACCTTTTGAAAAAAAGACATTTTTCAGGGCAAAAATAATACCTGCAGTAACTTTTCAGCAGTAGGTCTTTTCTTTGGATTTTTGGTAAGTGCCATTTTCACAAAATGATGAAAACTATTTGACCTAAGAAATTTTGAAAATCAGATTTTAAAATTTCAATTCTGTTTTTTGCTCATGACTGTAAAAAGTAAATAGCACAAAAATACTTACCACTTCATCTTATCCTTTAGTTTAGGAGGCTGAAAATTGCTTTTTGTCATTAGAAATAATGCTCTGAAAAATCAACAATCATTACACAGCATTTTAAGACTGCATACTTTAGTATAAAACATTAATTCTACTATTACTATTCCCAAATAAGGTGAAGCAAAACTAAGAATGCTCTTTGGTCATGACATGAGAAACAGCACTGGGAGGGGGATGGGACCTTAATTTAAGCACAGCATTCTTCAGGTACGATACACTGACCTCATCGGGTGTAAATCAAACATGGGAGGCTGCAGCTCAGCAAGTTCTATGGCAGTGATCCCCACCGCCCAGAGATCACACAGCTGATTGTACCCTCCTTTCCTCTCAACAGCTGCGACTTCTGGAGCCATCCTGAAGGAAATATTCCAGAAAAGAAAAAAACTGTTTACTGTATTTTAATCTTCTTATTCCCACCAGACACATGGAACCATCACTGTGTAAGCTGAGGCCTACTTACACCTTGACATCTGAAAAATAAGTATGTAGTACTTAAGGTGGCTCGTATTTCCCAAGATTGCGACATCTCATAAGATGAGATCGCAACATCTCGTAAGACCCTCCCTATCCCAAGCCCCTACTGCTTTCTCATCTGTTACTTTGCTAAGTTAGCTATTTAGTATAAAGGTTTATAACAATTTACAAATGTAATACAGCAATATGTACTAAATTTGTCCAAACCCCAATCTTTCCTCTGTATATGCGAAATTCTATAGAGAAATAACATACTGTAAAAAATAATTTATCATTTTTAGCTCTTCCTTTTTACATCAATAACTGTCATCTGGTCTCTGACTGTTTTCACTTGACCAAAACTATTTACCAGGGCACCAAGAATCTTGATTTAGTACTTGACTAGTATTTAGTATAAACTTGGTACGTAGAAAGTTATAAAAATGAGTGTCTGCTTTTTTTAAAGAAATGTATTTACTAAGAGGAAAGTTACCTAAATTCAGTAAATTTTTTGTTTCTTTCAACTTTACTGTAGCCTTATTCTATCTCTATAAATCTATATTTTATTAAATACGCTGATTTTCAAATAAAAAAAATTTCAAATCCTAAGCAGTAGTTCTGACAATAACTACATGAGATAAACACTTCAACTCTTACATATTAAAAGTGTGATTTTTAAAAAAAAGTATGATTTAACTAGGCAGCCTTACAAGAATGTTTATTTTCCCAGTATTATTTCAGGAAAGTCAAGCAAGTCAGTCCAGTTAACAAACAAGCAATAAACTCCTAATTTTCTAAACCCTTGATCTTAAGATGGTTTTTAACTTTAAAGTAGCTCTTATGACTGCACAGTATCATAAGAAAAGTGAATTTTTAAGGATGACGGTTGTAACTTTATTGATAGCTGTGGAGATGCCCTATAGAGGATGAAGGTGCCCACAGGCAGCACCTTAACGAGCTCACAGGTGACGCTCCCTCTTCCTCTACAAAAATATGAGTGGCAGATTCCACCCTGTGCACTTCTACGCCTGCCAATTAGGTTGCATCCTTACCACAGCCAACTGAGTCATCTGTGAACCTGTTTGTTACATTTGTTACTATGAATATGTAATTTAATTAAATATTACAGAAACTAATTTATTATGAAGGTAAAAAGAATAAGTTGTCATGAAAACGAAAATGTATGCTTTAGAAAAGATTCTTGAAAACAAGTTTCTAAAGACGAAAAACCAAAAAAATCTGGCAAACCAGGTTAAGAACAGGACAGCTATAAGAGATTAGGAAGGCTACAGACTGTATGATTCCATTTGCATGACACTGGGGGGAAAGGCAAAACTATAAAGACAAAAATCAGATCAGATGCTGCCAGAGGCTAGAGATAGGCAAAAATAATTTATGAAAAGGTGACAAAAGGAAACTTTCCTGGGTGATGGAAACCTATGTTTTACAGTGATTATGGTGGCATTTTTCACAACCACAGACTTTCATTTATACCTCAACAAACCTGACCGGCTAGGCTCTCACTAGACTTTAGAGAAACACAAACTAAAAAACATGGTTCATTTGCATGCATCTAACTAGTTATCTGCACAAAGAAAAGGCCTTGATCCTATATCAGAAGACTGTCCCCTGCCAAAAGTACACTCACCTTAAATTGAAATAAAATGTTTAAGGTACATGTGTAGTGTATTAATTTTGAGATCTGCCAAAATCACAGACTTTTTTTGATTAACTGAAATGACTGCCAACCTTGGTGACAGTGAATGAGAGATTCCGTAAATATTATACATCCCTAGAGTTTAGGTGGGAAAGACATGACATGAGAGAGAGAGTTGAAGAGTCAGAGGAGAATCATGTTAGATTCTGGAGACTGAATGAGAGCTCCTCCAGATGTTTAAAATCAAACTGAGGAGACAGAGTTCCTAAAAAGAGCTGTAACAGATAACTCTTTAATCTCTTATTCCTCTCGGAAATCAACCCCAAATAATGGTAACAAAAAGAGAAATTTAAACATACCGTCTTTGAAAAATCTAGAAGATATATTTGGACAGAAGTCAAATAACAGTAAATGATGTGGCAAATAGGAGGAAGGACAAATCTAAGAGCGTGTGGAGGAAAAGACCAATGAGCAAGCCAAGAATCCCAGAAATAAGTAAAATTTAATGTAAGCCAATTATCACTTTATTGATGACTAGGTTCCTTCCAAATAGTTGGTTCAAAAACTTTTGAGCAAGAGAATACTGTGAATAATAAAATGTTGAAAAATGCGTCAGAATACGGGCTGATCTATGAAAATATACGTAATATGTGTAGGACCAAGAGTTGAGGGTTTGGGGGGACAAAACTGGAACTATCAGGTTTGTATCAGGTTTTCTAAAAGCCACATCAATCTTTAATGCCTTTTCCACTTAGTGAAAAATAACATGGTAGAATATTCAATGATTATGTAATTCATCCACAGTGTATATGCCTAAATTACCTGGCCTGTTGATGACCTCCTTAATCTGTTTTAGACCATGCAGTCTATTTTTAAATAAACACTGCATACAATAATGATAGAAGAACAGAAAGTTAAATTATCAGTCAAAATAAAATTACCAATATGGTGTACCAATGAAAGACTTCCGTTTGGCAATCGTAGCTGTTATCTGAGCAGACACCCCAAAATCAGCTATTAAAAAAAAAGAGAGAAACATTTAGAAAATAAAATTGAAAGTAAAATGAAAAAATTTCAATAATTATTTTAATTAATTTCATAGAAATGAGACATTCTCAAACATCACTCTAAAATCTTTAATTTAAGTGGACTAGCATTAAAATCCTATCAGTCCATTCTAAAGGAGATCAGTCCTGGGATTTCTTTGGAAGGAATGATGCTAAAGCTGAAACTCCAGTACTTTGGCCACCTCATGCGAAGAGTTGACTCATTGGAAAAGACTTTGATGCTGGGAGGGATTGGGGGCAGGAGGAGAAGGGGACGACAGAGGATGAGATGGCTGGATGGCATCACGGATTCGATGGACGTGAGTCTGAGTGAACTCCGGGAGTTGGTGATGGACAGGGAGGCCTGGCATGCTGCAATTCATGGGGTCGCAAAGAGTCAGACATGACTGAGCGACTGAACTGAACTGAGCATTAAAATATCACAAAATATGGTGCATGATAGCCTTGTGGATTCCCATACATCCCCACGTGAATCAAACGACAACAAAAGTCAAGATCAATAATTTTGATGAAGAAACAACTGAGAGATTTTAACCTGACAGACTTAATGTTATAATTTCTAATTCCCAGGACCTGAAATTCAAGGAAAGTCGCTGGAAGGGACCTTAAGTAGGAATTCCATTCATTTCCTGCCATACACATTACAGCTGACATTAAAAAAAAAAAAAAAAAAAAAAAAAAACTCTACTGGCAAATCTACCATGAAATGACATTGAAACAGACTTTTTCTAAAAATCCTACCTTGGCAATACATTCTAATACCAATGTCAATCACTATCAAGAAATTTATCTTTGTGTCAGTTTATTTTTATGTTGCTATTTAAGTATGTTGAATTCTGTATATTCTAGTTTTTTAATGAATGATTTATAAATCTTTACAAACTAAGATATATATAGGTCTCTAAGGCACATAATATTGACACAAAACATTAAATTGCAGATGGAAACTGTTCACTAAGCCATCAATAGTTAGATAGCTGCTTTTCTCATATATAGAGGTGACTTAGGAAATTTTTTTATGCAAATTATTGTACTTTTAAATTTGCTTAGTCCTATTATAGGCTATAGATCAAAATAGTTTTATCTTATTTTTAGAAAATAAATATTTGAATTTTGATTTTATAGTGGCATGTAGTTCAAAATAATTGTTTCAAACCTAAAAGACACAATTTTATAAAGTTACTATGTTGTACATGTTTTCTATCTTAAACTTTCAAATTAAGTTATAATTTAGGTTTTGAACTGCTTTAATTATAAGGTGACAACCAAAAGTTACAAAATAAGCGCCCATTTAGCATCTAAATCGCATTCTTATGTAAGTTAATACTGAGTTTTATTTTAAAAGCTTATGTAAGTAGGTAGGATTTTTGGCATTTTGATTTTTTGATTTTGTCTGTTTGCCTTGTTTTTGGTTACAGGGGATATTTTGTACAGATTTCTTACTAGGAGTCCCATTCCTTTAGGGTTAGAGGTCAAAGAAATTTCAGGGTATATTATTTCACTATTCATTATATCATCAATCATTATTTATAACAAATCTGTCATATGTGAAGGACAAATATGATTCCCATTTAAGAGAAGAGGAAACAGATACAGAGAGATTATATATGTTATGTCCTGCAATGAAATGTCTACCTAAAAATATACAGACACTGCTGAAAGGGGAAACCTAGTCCTACAGAGTAAAACAAACTTACTATGCTTTGAAATAAATTTGTGTAAGTGATAAAACTCAAATTTACTTACCTAATTTTACATGACCATTATCCGTTAATAGAATGTTAGCTCCCTTCAAAGTGAGAACATTTTAGTTAAAGTAGGAAACATTTTATCAGACCCCACATATAATACATTAAACATACACATTTAAAGTAACAAATGGCAGCCTCAGACCTAGAAATACTTATGATTTAAAGTATGCCCAATTAACATGTTAAATAGAAATACTGCCTCTATAGGCTGCACCCCCCTCCTCCTTGGGCAACTTTTAAAGGAGAAAGCAAAAGTAAGCAGCCTCTATGGTTCAGGATGCAATCAATTACATAAGAGTAAGTTTGGGGAAAAAAATATCAGGAAATCCCTCCCCACCCCAAAGAGGAAGAAATAACCAAAATCTGTGCCCCCTGATATTACTGCAGCTCTAAGGAGAAATGGGAGAGATGAGGAAAAGGAAAAAAACACTAGAGTAGCGATTTCAACTTGAATTAGGCCCTAGCTATCTAGACTCTTGCAGCGTCTTCGATTTGTTCTCTCCAGATTATTATTTTTTAATTACAGTTTATATCATGTCACCTGTGGTTATGATGCTTCCTTCCTTCCATCCATCCATCCATCTACACACCCATTTATCCCTCTCTCCCTGAGAGACTACCAGCAACCAGACGCTATTTTAAGCTCTGGGGTTATAGTAACAAAAAAGTTACAGCTCTCATGGAGCTTACATCCAAATAAGAGAGAAAGAAAATCTAAAAATGAACACACACGAATGAATGAATGAATGAACCAACAAATGGTTCGAAGACCGATACAGGTAAGTGCTCTGAAGATAAAGTTGGAAGAAAAGTCCTCGCTAAGGCAGTGATAATTACACAGAGATTCAGATGAAGAGAGGGTAACAGTCATGCTAAAATCTAGAGCATTCCAGTAATAGCAAATAGAAAGTCCTGGGACCAGAATGACCTTGACATGTTCCAGGAACTGCAAGTTTAGTGCGGCTAGAACAGAACGAATAAAGCAAAGAGACGTGTGAAATAAGGTCAGAGAGGAAAGCAGGGGCCAGATCATGCATAACTTTAATGGCCACGTTAAAAAGTCTGAATATATAGAGAGTATCATGGGAAGCCAGTGGTAGTTTATAAGCAGAAGGGTGACAAGATCTGAGTTAAAAAGGTCACTTCGGTTGTGAGGTAGAGAACTGCTTGTAGGACCACTCGAGAATGGGAGCAGGAAGACCAGTTAGAAGGCTATTCCATAAGCGGCTTCGACAGGGGAGAAACAGTGGCAATGGCCGGAACCTAGCTGATAGGCCCCAACTCTGGAGTCTAGCTCACAAGCTTTTGCATAATGGAGCACCAACCTCCTGGCCAACCCCACCCCTTAACACTCTCCTACATTTTCTTCTCTTCAACCTGTAAGATGTGGACTTTACGATCCCTAAAATGACCCCAAAATTCTGATCTCTGTATCTTGGCCCACACTGTTCCCTCTGCTTAGAAAGCATTCCAACCTCCATTTCCAACAACGATCTTTCACTTCTTCCGAATCACTGAAGTGCCAACGACAGAATCTCTCTTGATCCACTTATCTTCTTAGGGTCCCTGCTACCTTTGAATCCAAGGCTCTTCTCTTATGTCTTTTAACTGGCTTATGAACCATACTTAAAGCAGAGGATCTCAGCAGGTGATCTGAGTCCACTGAAATTTCATGCACAATTTGAAGGCATGTGCATAAGGGCATTTTCTGAGGAGAGAGTCCATGGCTTTCATCAGAGACTCAAAGAATACAGGATCCACCCCTCCCCCTCAAAAGGCTAGAACCTTTCTGTTAGAGAAAACCTCGGGAAACAAAAGGGGGAATGAAAAAGCAGGAGGTAAGGTAGATGAGGAAGAAGAAAGGAGATGTCAGTTATCTTTGGAAATAACCTGAGTCCTACCATAGGGGTGTTTTACCAAGCATGTCTGGCACACCTGCTCTCCCCTGCCAGTTAAAGACTAGCCGGAAAGGTCAAGGTTTAATTTATCCATCTTGATACATAATTAAAGACAGTTCCTTAAGACTGCCAAAATTTACTAAACATCTTACAGAAGAAAACCTGAACAAACATTTTGGCCAACCAGAAACTTACTAAAGACCGTAAATTAGTGGAAGTTATGGATCTAATTTACATTTTATAAATAAATAACTACAAACAAGATAAAATGTGTTATTAAAACATGAATCCACAATTGTACTCTTTAAAAGGTGTGAATTTGATGGTATGTAAACTGTATCTCAATAGAGCTGCTACAGAAAAAATAATGAAAATCTTCCAAGTATCACTCAACTTTATTATAGTAACATATTAAGATAACAAATTCATCAAATAGAATAACTGAGACAATTTTGCTCAGTTTGATCAGAATATTTTAAGAAGAAGAGGGCCATTAAGTAAACATATGATATATACCTTTATATCTCTGTGCATTTTTCCTTTACTGTGAAGATAATATAATCCCTGGAGTTTCAAAAAAAAAAAAAAAAGGCAGAAACAGTAATAAGACTTTACTACAAAAAACACTCTAGGATTTAAAGTGGTTACCTGAGTAGTAGTCTCTCTTACTTAATTACTCATCACAGAAAGCTCTAGGGACAATCACTTTATTTTACTGGAATATCCAAAAAGATAAAAGAATCAAGAAAATGAAAGAGGCAGAGCTCACTCTAAACTGCTAATTTTCCTAAGACAAATAATTTTTACTAAACTCTGCTCAGTTTGAAATAACATTTAAAAAATAAATATCCAATTAGTATCAAAATGAGTTTCAATTCCATAAGAGCGTTTAATTTTCAAGACTTTCTTTGGTACTAAGAGATATATAAAAGTAAATAAGTAAATCCAATTTTACGAGGTATATTATCATACTAAAGCTTTAAATAGTTTATTTGCAAATATAATTTGCAAATTCAAGAATTTTCCAAATTGGAATATTTAATCCTTATTCTACTTAACAGCTTATACACAATAATCAAACATGTAGTTTAATAAAGAACATTACTTTTCAATTAGCATTGAATTTACCTGTAGTGTTTCTCTGCTAACATACGCTATTTGCAGTTCTGAGAGAGGTCCCGTTACTATAAGAGGAGAAAATTAATGTTAATAAAATTACTTGAAGTGTGTTTTTTCAATAAAAGACAAAGTTGTAAAAGTTCCACTAAGCAACAGACTTAATACTTTAAAGTCTACTAAAATGTAAGCTCCATGAGGGCAGGAATTTAAAAAAATCTGATTTGCTCATTGTATCCCCAGCGTTTAGAACAGTGCCTGGCATGGAAAGGCTACTGACTAAATGTTCGCAGAATGAATAAAACAGTGAAATAGTCAATGAAATTAATTTACATTTTCATTTTTTACACCTGATCATAATACCTCTTAAATGTTAAAGAAAGCACAGCCAAGATGTCTAACTAGTTTTTATTAAAACTTAAAAAAAAAACAAAACTGACATAACATGTATTATTGGCTAAGTTAAAAACAATACTTTTCCCCTAAAATTATTTGCTTTATAGATGTAAAAGCACACATGTTCACTATAAAAAATTTCAATCAACAGTTAGGTCTCTTCCTGATTCAAACCACTATTACTCAATAATAAACAAAATCAACAGTGTGGCCTATCTCTACCCAGTGACTTTATACACAGATGTTTTATACAGTGCAGGTAGGCAGTGCACACACACATGAACATAAATGGAATCATATTACACATACAATTCTGAAACTTGCCTTTTTTACTTATCACGGACGTCTGTCCATCTCTCTCTCTCTCTCTCTCTCTATATATATATATATATATATATACTATATATATATAGTTTAATCATATCATAATATTTGAATAGTATTTCCTCTGTGTGCATCTGCTGACTATGAAAAACATTCAAACAGTTTTTTTCTTTTTCACTATTAAATCACTTTAGAATATAAGAAATAAGTTACGCGGGAGAAACTATTCTAGAAATTGAATTAAATCCCAATGATGAAATCATATACTAGATAGTGATCTCCCACTTACACAAACTTAAACGTTTTGTAAAAATGTGTAGTTCAGACTACTTGTATTTTACAACTGGGAGAGAAGAATCTACTTCATTTAGACTCTTTTAGGGACAAGGCTAAATTTCAATGTCTGAGGATAAACCATACAGTAACTAGTTTCTGTGGTTTATAAGCCTATTCTCATCCAGTAAGAAAGGCCTTCTTGACAAGTCTGTTCCCACAATATGACAAATAAGGTAACTTGAAAACCCTGAAAGTAACATCAGGTAAACATTTTAAAATAATTTTTTTAAATGCCTAGCTAAGCTCATAAATAGTAAGACACTTGCCCAGAAGCCAAAAGCAAAAAGAGAAATGAAAAACAGAATGGTAAAAATGTCAAATATTCTAGCTGTCTCTTAGGAGAAGGCCAATCTTAGTAAGCTATGGCTTTAGTTTTATCCCCTACATGAGCACAGAAGGAAAGGTTATAGGTCTGCAAAGGAAGAGTTAAAACAAACACCCACATAAAACCAGAATCCTCAAAGGGCTACATCATCATTAAAGTAGCAGATAAGCACCAGGAGATGACTAGGGATGTGTCATGGCCCTGGGATCTGGACAGGGGAAAAAGATATCTTTTCTTGGAATTCATAAGGTTGCTTCTTCACTGAGGTTTAGAGTTCAAATATATATCGAAAACAATGAGGCCACTGGAGCCCTGGGGAAAGAATCCAATATTGTTGAAAGGACACACTCTTTAAAGTCATATGGAACTCCCACTGAAGATGATCTCAAAATTATGAAATGAATGAGAAAAAAATTCAACATAAATGTTTTAACAGAGTGTAGAAAGTTGTTAAAGGACAACATCAAACAGAAAAAAAAAATGTTCAATGAAAAACAGAGACCAAAAAATCTATTATGTTGCAACAGTATAAAGTTCTAATGTTAGTTCTGCAAAGAAAAGTAAACAAAAGGAGAGAAGGATTTGCCCCATTGCCCCCAGCCATGTGGTCAAAAATATGTCCATGAATTCTTTGATGCAGCCCCCTCAAGAGCTGCAACTTAATTCCCTTCCTGAGAGTGGGCTGGACAAAATGACTTGCTTTTAAAGAACAAACTGTAATGGTAGTGACAGAATACAACTTCTAAGACTACATCATAAAAAGTCTGTGGCTTCTTCCTTGCTCTTTGGGATCATTTCTCTCAGCTGCCATCCTATGAAGAGACTCAAGCTGTCCTATGGTAAAATCTACATGGCAAGGAACAGAGACCTCCTGCTAATACTGATGTAAATGAATTATCTAGAAAGTAAATCCTTCAACCTTAGTCAAGCCTTCAGATGACTACAGTTCCAGGCAAGAGTTTGACTACAACTTCATGAGTGACCATGAACTAAAACCACCCATTTTAGCAGACATTTGGTTCTGCCTAAAACCTCTGTAAGCCTTTCGATTCACACCAAAAGGTTCTTGGTATTTGTTCATATTTGGTCCTGCCCACAATGTCCTTAAGGCATTTGGTCCATGCTAAAAGATGACTATATCAGGTCCTGTATAAAACCATGTGGCATGAACAAATACGCTCACTGCACAGGACCAAACCGCAAGGACTTTTTAGTACGGACCAAATGTCTTATGCATGTTTTGGCCTGTCCTACAAGGCAAATCACCCAATTAAGCCATTCTTAATTCTCGACCCTTAGTAACTGTGAGATAACAAATGTTTGTTTTAAGACAACGAATTTTAAGATCATTGTTGCACAGCAACAGATAACTAATATGGTTCACCTTTTAAGAAGATTTAAACTTAAGAAAATCATACTGAGTAGATGATGGAATTAAGGACAGTAAGAAAAAAATATAAAAATTCACTTAATGGTACTTTAGAAATAGAGAAATATTTTTTAAAAAGCCGCTTTAGTAAAAAAAATTGCATAATGGATCAGAATATAATTTGTATATGCCAGCAAAGAAACAAACAAAACCCCATAAACACTGTGGTTATTACAAAAGTAGAACATCTCTTTGACCAAACAAGGTAATCCGGCATATTTTATGGAATGACAACATGATGAGAGAGAGAGAGAGGAGGAAACAGACATACACACACACAGAGAAATGGAAGTACACGATTTATACGGTTATGTGAGTAGACAGCACTGTAGACTGCAGCCAAAGAGAAGTATACATTGCCCTGAGGAGGTTACTTGGTAGAAACCTAGGTGAAATCAAAGGCGTGAATGCAGAGAAAGAGGGTCTGGAGCTGTGTATAAGCATGTATATCCTCAGCATGTATGTCTGACAGCACCCAGTGAAGTGAAGTGAAAGTCGCTCAGTTGCGTCCGACTCTCTGCGACCCTGTAGACTATACAGTCCATGGAATTCTCCAGGCCAGAATACTGGAGTGGGTAGCCTTTCCCTTCTCCTGGGGATCTTCCCAACCCAGGGATCGAACCCAGGTCTCCCGCATTGCAGGAGGATTCTTTACCAGCTGAGCTATCAGGGAAGCCCCTGACAGCACCCAAGTTAATACAAAATTATTTCTTCCATAGATTCTTCATAAACCAATCAGCACCAACAAATTCATATTACTATGTCATCTCCATCAGAAGGTTGATATGGAAAGATAACATGACAACCTGTTTCTGTTAACTGGCTTTTCCTAATGAAGAAAGCAGAATCAGACATCTGAGATGAATCATACATATCTGATGAAATTATGAAGCAATCTAAGACTGAAAAATAAGTATGCCTCAAAAAACTAAAGGTGTAAAAGAACAGATGAAAAATTGCAAGAAAAGAGTAAGACAAAAAATTGAAGGAGACCTGCAATAGAATCAATTTTTAGAAATGAAAAATACAGTCACCAAAAATTAAAACCTAATAGATGTACTTATCACATGTGTACAATCAGTGAACTGGAAGATGGCTATGAGTATCCTCAGTGTTCTGAGGGGCTAAAAACTGGAAAATATGAAGGCGACTTTAAGAGACATGGAATGGAAATTCTAGAAGGAGCAATCAGAGAAACTGAAGGAGAAACTATTTGAAGAGACAGTAATTAGCCATTGTCAGATTTGATAAAAGAACTAAATCTCATAGGTAAGCATTTTAAGTCCCAAGCAGGAAAAGTAATCTACATTTAGATACTAGAAACACCAGAAATGAGAAAAATCTTAAAAGTAATTAGAAAGAAAGGAAGATTACCTGCCAAGGATCAATAGTTAGCAGAAGGTACCAACAACTGCAGAAACTAGAGGACAATGGTCCAGTATCTTTGAAATGCTGACAGAAAACATCTGCCAGGGGATAAAATGTGCCTATGTCTGCTTAATCTATCATTTAAGAATGAGGATCAAAGACTGAGTTTATCACCAGGAGATTTAGTTGAAAAAAACTTCAGAAAGAAGGAAATTAAATCAGTAAGTGTGGTGCTCGCTTCGGCAGCACATATACTAAAATTGGAACGATACAGAGAAGATTAGCATGGCCCCTGCGCAAGGATGACACGCAAATTCGTGAAGCGTTCCATATTTTTAAAAAGACACAGATGTGTATAGCGGACTTTTGGACTCAGAGGGAGAAGGAGAGGGTGAGATGATTTGGGAGAATGGCACTGAAACATGTATAATATCATGTAAGAATCGAATAGCCAGTCTATGTCCGATGCAGGATACGGCACGCTTGGGGCTGGTACACGGGGATGACCCAGAGAGATGTTGTGGGGAGGGGGGTGGGAGGGGGGTTCATGTATGGGAACGCATGTACACCCGTGGTGGATTCATGTCAATGTATGGCAAAACCAATACAGAATTGTAAAGTAAAATAAAAGATAAAAATAAATAAATAAATAAATAAAAATTAAAAAATAAATAAATCAGTAAGTGTGGAAACCATAGCAGAGAAATTAGTCCAAGTGAAGACAATAAAGGGGGAAAATAGCTTTTAAAATTTATAACAAACTTCCAGAAACACTATGTTCTGTAATGCAAATGGTGCCAAATATTTTTCAATTTTCACTGAATCAAAATGTTATTAATAAAAAGGAAAAAATTCTCAAATACAGAGAATAGCCACACTTAATAAAAAACATTCTCAGAAAATTAGTAACTTTTCATGAAGCAGAAATACTCAATATTCTCATGTTTTTCCTTCTGGCCTTTTTAAGTTCCCTGCCCAGGGATCGAACTCATGCCCCCTGCAGTAGAAGCAATGAGTCTTAGCCACTAGACTACCCAGTGAGTCCCTCTTTCTGGCTTTCGAGGCTCTCTGGATCTGATCCCAGACACACCCCAGACAGTGAGAGAGATCTTGAGTCACACCTTCATGTCACTCTGCTGCTGCTTCACCCCCAGGAGCACACATTGCTCTCTTCCTTGTACCCAAAGTTCACTGATCTTTTAAAGACCAATTTAAAGCCCATTTTCTTCATTACACCTTCTAAAACACTTCTGGAAAATCTATCATTTCCTGTTTCCTATTCCAACTGAACTAACTATATATAAAATGCCTTCTTTAGAATTAGCAAATAATTCCACTGCATGCAGCTTTCTAACTTAGAGAGCAAATGATCCTTTTGCCTATATATATCTTAAATTTCCTTATGTATCCATATAGTATAATGATAAAACATACTTTCCACAAAACATTGATGTTTAATATAGTAAATAACCGTATTTTAAGAAATTCTACTTAATCTCTTTAACATACAACTTTTGGTCTTACCATGATAAATATCCTGTAAGGAACCACCTCCGCAAAACTCCATGCAAATCCAAAGTTTATCTCGCCTATAAAAAGAAAATAAGCATTATCACATTTTCATGATTAAAACTACTTGAAGTAACAAGTATTTGAAGGCTATAATGTTAATACCTTGAAAAAAATGACATAAATGCAATGTGCTATTTAAGAGAGAAGCTAATCTCTATAAGTAAACCAATCTTCGATACTTATGTGCTATGTAACTCAACCTAAGGTTTTAATTCTTAAAATACACCTTTTGTAGGATATAAAGATGTCATCCAGCACATTCAAATGAGATAAAATGTCCCTTTAGTTAAAAACTTCCTTTCCATCAGTTATCCATCTACCTTATGACTGTATTATAAAAGTTAAATGCTAATTAGAAGGTTCATACCAAAAATTATATAGAATATTTATCACACAGAATAGCAATACATCTTAAACTACATCACTTTGAGGGCGCTCTTATCAACAAAACAGACAAAATGTAAATTTTACCCTCATATCTAGACTCAACAAAGATCTTTCCAAAATAACCTTTGTTAAAAATTTATCACTTAGAACAAAAGAAAAGAAAAAAAAACTATCACTCACTTGTCTTTAGTAGAATTTCTCTTTCACATTTACATTATAAGACAGCATAATCATAAGTCACAGGAGAAATAATTAGCAAAGAAATAATTGCTTATTCCTTTGTTCATTCCTTTGTTGAATCATTAATTACTTCATCTCAAAACGTACCAGGAAATGTACTATTCTTGGGGGGCAGAGATGCAATAGAAAGTCTCTGAATTCAGCAAGCTCAGTCTAACACAGAAGATTTTGCCTTCATAATATGTGTCTCTCTTACCCCTGTATCAATAGTGCCTAGGTATCCAGTAAATGAGTGTTTATTCTATAAATGAATGAATACATGAGTGATTGAAAGAATAAACAAATTGATTAGATCCAGGGTTGGCAAACTATGGCCAGTGGGCCAAATCTAACCTGCTGCCTAATTCTGCATAGACCAGGAATTATGAATGGTTTTCATATTTTTAAATGGTTGGGGGAGGGTTGTCAAAAGGTTTCTTGACATGACAATTATGTGAAATTCAAATTTTTGTGTCTGTGTAAAGTTTTATTGGAACACAGTCAAACTCGTTCACGTATATATTATCTGTGGCTGTTTTTTGTACTAAAAGCAAAGGTGAGCTATTCTGATAGAAACACACAAAATCCACAAAACTTAAAGTGTTTATTTACTATATGGTCATTTACAGAAAAGGTCTGGTGACCCTTGGAAGGGATTATAGTTTGATTAATCAACAATCTGGCCTTGTATAAGTTCTGCAAGAACCTAGAGGTAAAATAACTAGCAAAGTTAAGGGATATTTAAGGGAGGAAAAAACATTTGAGTTGGATCTTGAAGTTAAAGTAGGAACCCACTGCCAAGAGACATGGAAAAGGTCTCTGCAAAAGAATGAAACTCTGAAAGAAGACCCACATTTAAGAGACTGTGGATGATTTAGCATGAGCTGAACTCAGGCTACCTGAAGAGAGAGTGCAAGACATGAAGCTAGGTCATACTGTCAAACAGCGGTCTGTGGATGCCTTGGTTTAGTTACCTTCATCTGGGAGGTCTCTAGTTTGTCAGTGTCTCTTAAAATGTGGCACCCAGAGTTAAGTATTATTCGGAGTAGTGCATGTAAAAAGTGAAAGGCGCTCAGTTGTGTCTGACTCTGCGAAATTCTCCAGGCCAGAATACTGGGGTGGGAAGCCTTTCCCTTCTCCAGGGGATCTTCCCAACCCGGGTCTCCCACATTGTAGCCAGATTCTTGACCAGCTGAGCCACAAGGGAGGCCCTCAGAGCAGTACATGAACAGTATACTAACAAGTGGAGCTGCTGTGAGGAGTGGACACGTATGGCAGTGCTGGTATGATGGAGCAGATCTGAGTGGTGAGCTGACCTGGCTGGGTACGATGGACCATGCACCATGTAGCAAGCGAACACAGCCTGTTAAGAGTGTGGTCAGCACACAAGAGAACAAACTGCCATGATTCTACAAAGTAGAAGAGAGTGAAGCCCAGCGAAAGAAACCAGAACCTCACATTTACAGGTGGTCCACGCACCGATGAAACTGAGACATGGAAGCTGATGGTGAAGTATGACCTAGCTGGGCTTCCTAGGTGGCTCAGTGGTAAAGAATTCACTTGCCAATGTGGGACACGTGGGTTTGATCCCTGGGTTGGGAAGATCCCCAGGAGAAGGAAATGGCAACTTACTCCAATATTCTTGACTGAGAAAGCCCATGGACAAAGGAGCCTAGCAGGATACAGCCCATGGGGTCACAAAGAATCAGACACGACTTACTGACTAAACAACAAGAAGTGAGGTTACTAATGAGCTTAAGAAGAAATTTTTCCACTGGTGACTTGAATAGCACTCTAAGTATACTGCTCAGAATTACCATAAGACTCAGGCAAGTCCGTCAACCAATATTCTTTGAAATGATGCTAAGACTATAATTCAATATGTATAATGCAGGATTTCATAGCCTGATCTCTCTAAACTGAATCCTTTCTTTAGGACAATGGTTCTCAAAGTATGGTCTGGGCCCTCTAAGAGTGCCAGAGATCCTTTCAGTGGGTCAGCAAGGTTAAACCCATTTTCATAACAACACTAAAAATTACTTGCCCTTTGCACTCTTTTTTGAGAATACAGTGGAGTTTTGCAGAAGTGAGATGATGATGTCAGTCCTCTGATGGCTACTGGGATATGTGCTTATGTATTCTTGTTCAAATGCTTCTCAGGTTTATTTCTAATATAGCAAGTATCAATAGATATGATCCATAGAAACCAAAGCTCTTTGGGGTACTCAATAATTTTTAAGAGTGCAGAAAAAAATGAGTTTTCAGACCAAAATGTTCTGAGAACTACGGCTCTAAAATATTTTCGCATCTGCTGCACATGAATCTGATGTAAAATTCCTGTTGCAAGTGATTATGCAGACAGGCAACAGGGACTCCTCACATCTTACAAAAACCGGCTGAACGGTTGTTCTGGGATCTGCTTAGGATAAACAGAAATAACATGTAAACTGCTTAGTAAAGGACCTCGAATTTAATAAGCCCAATAAACATTAAGCCATTTCTACTTCTTTTCTTATATTTCATCTTATTGGGCAGTTATTTACACTGCTTACATTGCTCCTAGAACTAAGAGAAGGTGTAAATAGATAAAACTGCCCTTTTCTTTTTTAAGAGGAAAAAAAAATAGAAGAGAGATGGGAGTGATCTGATGTAACTTCTTACTAAAGTTGTGTTAATCACCACTTCCTTCTTATAAGTACTAATTATGTGATTAATTATCTTAGATGCTTGTTGGGGACAGATTACTGACAAGTTTAATGGTCTATATTTTCTAGAAATCACCTTTCCTTTCCAAATTGGTCAGTGATGATCACTGATCTTTTGACATCTCTCCTATTCGTCAAAAGGCACTCACTGACAGTGGATGACAATCATGTCTCCTATATTTTCAGTACAGTAATGAGATATACTTTATATAAATCTAAAAAGGCTTGGATTCATGTAAAGTGTCTAGTATTCTATAATTGTCTACTCATCTATCTGTGCTTCAATTCTTTTTTAATAATGCTTTTCCTACCCTTGCTACTTTGAAAACAATTCTCCTTTAGTAAAGAAAATGGATATAGGAAATGAGTTCTCTGCTTTTTAACATATTTCAGTATTACACCACCCTCTCCTTGAAGCTGGTCTACTCCTTTGCCTACCTTGCTTAAAAGTACAATTTTCTCTTCATTCTATGTGAAATGACTTTCCAACTTACAGACTGAGGAAAAAAACTGTAATAATACACTTAATATTTTACTTTTCAAGAGGTCTAAAATACTTCACCTTTATAACTCTCTATTTAGTTAACTCTATTATAAAAATTGCTAGAATATTCTGAGTTTATTAGAAAAATGACTTCCATCTGTTCCACGAATGTCTCTCTTGTGATGGTGAATCTTCATTTGCTTTTGGTCATTCACCAAGCCATCTGTCTAACAGGAAAGAACTTGAATCACATTAGTCCACTTTATGCAGGCCAATAAAATATAAAATCTTTGTCCCTGGGTATTTGGGACTGAAATACAATTAATCACTGAGGTAAATATATGTGTCTCTTAATTCCCTAACTCAACAAATCCTTAGAATTCTTCTTTCTTATCCTCTAAAATCATTGGACTATTTGACAAGGAATAGAAAACTAAATAGGGGTAAAATTCACTATTCTCACCTTCTAGTTCAGTGTTTACTAGAATATATATTTCGTTGAAGAGTTTATCATTTCTATCAATACAACACACCTTTTAACCTTCCAATACTGATTGAAAAACTAAGCATAATTATTTATATATTTGCCCAAATATAACAATGTTTTAAAAGAAAAAATGTGAGCATGATCACCAAGGATAAACAGCTCTTGAATGTCTGCTACAAACTGGCACACCAAGTCATTCCTCGCACCCCATGTGAAAAATATAAAGTTCACTAACTGCTGGGTGTTTTAATTTAGGATAACTTATTTTAATGTGAGCTGAATTTAAAATGTTTTGGTTCATTTTAAAACATATGCAAAAAAAAAAAATGACTGCCTTCCAAAAAGGTATATGGAACCCATCCACCTGCTTCCCCTTTAACAATGTGGGGTAGCTATGTATTCAGGGGATACAAGGTGACCTATTTTTCTGTAATTCTACCTAACAAGTCCCAGTTTGGCATAATATCTGAGCAAGAATGGATCATAGGACAGCAGCTCTATGTGAAGCATGCTCCCTCAAAATTAACCGCTGGACAGTGAAATGAGTTTTAGAAATGTCATATATTAGCCTTCTCTTGGAAATTAACAATGTCACTGATATTTAAAGGGCTCTGAGAAAACCAGTGGGGTTGGGGGATACAGGGTACAAGGAGAAATGGAAGGAGGAGATGCAGGAAAAGGAGGAAAGCATGGGGAAACGCGGATGAAGAGAAGAAAAGGGGGAGGATGGGAAACAGAAAAAGCTGGAAAGGGGAGAATGGAGAGAAGGAGGAGGAAGGAGAACAAACAGCAGAAGGGGAGAGAGAAGACGAAGAAAAAGAGGAGATACAATTTCTCTGATTTGCTTCGCCCCCAAATTATTTTTTCCATAAACCCACATATGAGCACCCCTCAAAACAAATGTTCGGTAGAAATACCCCAGCAATACTGGTGTAAGAAAGTACCTTGTAAGGTAGTTCCATCAAATCTCTCACACTTAAAGAGGACCATTAGGCATAACCTGGTGAAATTCGAATGAAATATCTTAGTTTAACTGATAGTTTTGTATTAAAGCTAATTTCTTAAGTTTTAACAAATATCCCAGGGTTATGCAAGATGTTAATATCAGATAAAGCTGAGAGAACTCTCTGTACTATCTTGGCAACTTTTATGTAAATCAAACATATTCCAAAATTAAGTTTCTTTTTTTAAAAAACAGTGTGTGTGCTAAGTCGCTTCAGTCATGTCTGACTCTTTGTGACCCCACGGACTGTAGTCTGCCAGGTTCTCTGTCTCATTCTCCAGGCAAGACTACTGGAGTGGATTGCCATGTCCTGCTCTAAAAAAGAGAGTAACTAGGTATAAATTAAACTGACTTAACTGTAATTTTAATTTTCATAGTGTGAACATTCAAAAAGGCATTTTTAGTTAAGATTCTGTGGTTTCCTTGGTGAGTCCTCTCTCTGGCTCTAGAAAAAAAATTTCTTCCACTTTCTGTACAACTCAAGAGACTACCATCTCTTTCTTGGATTACTGTAATAAATATACTGTATAAAATTAACTGACTGCTTGTCTTAATCTCCTACACGCCAAGTCCCTCCCCTACAGAATATACTATCTCTGAGTTAAAGCCTTCCAACAAGTAGCTCTACACTTATAGCTCTTAATTAAGGCATAAAAGCTTTCTTTCTTTGCATAAATCTCCTCAGCCTTACCTTCTGAACTACACCCTTTCCCCTTAAGCTTTAATGTGAGATGATTAGCTGTCTCCTGAACACTTCATGGTTTTTTCATGCACGCATTTCCTTTGTCAGAAATTATAATCTTCTATACACATGCACACACCACAGTAAATGCTTACTAACCCTTTAACACCATTTGGGAATCATATCATTCAAAGAGCTCTGACTCGCTTTGGCAAAATCAGATCCTCTACCATCTTTACCACTTTGTAACTTACATCAAAATGATTATTGTACTTAGCATACTGCGTGCTAAGTCCCTTCAGTCATGTCTGACTCTTTGCTATCCAACAGCCTATAGCCTGCCAGCCTCCTCTGTCCATGGGATTTTTCAGGCACACATACTGGAGTGAGCTGTCACTCTCCAGATCTTCCTAACCCAGGGACTGACCCAGGCCTCTCATGGCTCCCGCACGGCTCCGCCCTGGCAGGCAGGCTCTTTACCACTAGCACCACCTAGAGGGCCCCACCTAGCACACCATGTTGCAATTTGCTCATGTTTGTTTTTTCTATTCAATAATAAGATCCTTAAAGGCAAGGGCTGTTTTATCTATCTTAACATCTCCAGAAATCAATACAGCACTCCAGACATGCTAAGAAATAACATAAAAATACTTTGTAAGTGGTGGTGATTTATAAGTATATTATTACTGTAAATTAAATTATGTTCAAGTACACTGGATTTCAAAGGTTTAAAATATCTCATCATCTAAATAAAATTGTTTTTACAATTCCGGCTCTGATCCTCCAAAGGCTTTTCTTTTGAGGAGCATTTGCTGTTATTCAAAGGATACTCTGGGCTAAGGAAAGCTCAGAAGCAATCTGAAGTCAAAATCATAATTTGCTTAAAAGAAACAATAGTTAAAAGAAGCTTAAAAGAAGTTCTTCTGGGAATAAAGAATAGGCCTATAGTGATTTAACTCTGTTGTTTTATAAATATATACACAGAAATACACAGATAAATATATATACGAAAACAGGACTATTTAAATATCCAAAGAAATGTTTTATATATTCAGCTCTTATTGCATAGTATGTATAATTAGGCACTCAATAAACACAGGCCTTTAAAATTTTTTTTTAAAATTTTATACTGGAGCATAATTAATTAGTTACACATTAGCTTCAGGTGTAGAGCAAAGTGATTCAGCTGTACATATATATATATATTTAATAAACACGAATCTGAACAAACTTTGGGAGATGGTGGACAGGGAAGCCTGGCATGCTTCAGTCCACAGGGATATAAAGAATCAGACATGACTCAGTGACTGAAAAACAATAACAATTCTTTTTCAAATTCTTTTCCCATTTATGCTATCATGGAATACTGAATAAAGTTCCATGTGTTTTATAGGAGGTCCTTGTTGGAATAAACACAGGCTTTTAAGGATACTGAAGAGCAAGTAAGGAAGGCACCATCAAGAAGAGGCTCAGTCTTGAGATTTCCTTGGGAAGTGATCATAGCTCACTATAATCCTGTTATAAAATATGCTTCTGAAATTAATTATATGCTGGTCATCTATTCAGTAAATTCAAGGGTTAAGTCTAATTTTCTGGAGGGGAAATTTATTAACAAACTACATTAGTTCAATTTCCTCAATTTTTGGCCTAAATTTGTTATACTAGGCTACAATGGCAACAAGATAGAAGAAAGTCACTAAGAAAGGGGGGTTCAGGATTGGGAACTCATGTATACACGTGGCGGATTCATGTCAATGTATGGCAAAACCAATACAGTATTGTAAAGCAAAATAAAGTAAAAATAAAAATTAAAAAAAAAATCCCATTTCTTAAGCCACACACACACACAAAAGAACAATATATATTTTAGAGGGCTTGTATCAAGTTCTAACAAACAAGCTCCTTGCCTTCTGTAAAATGAGAAAGAATCCAAGAAACCACGTTTCCTTGGAGACTAAATCTGCCCTTTTTGGACTATGTAATACCTATACCTAAAAGAATGCTGGCTAGGTACCTGGAAAGCCAGGTTTAAATCCCAGTGCCTACAATGAGTAGTTGGATAACCTGAAGAAGTCATTTATCCAGCACTCCATCGTCTCATCAGTAAAAAAAAAGAGTGGGCTAAAGTGACAAGACCTCTTAGTCCTTTCCAGCTCTAACACCCTACAAGGCTAGTGATCATTGTCCCATAGTCTGAATTTGGCTGGGTCTAGACTTTACCTAGGGAAGTAGGGAAGAATTTATTGAAGAATAAAGAAAGAGAGGATTAATTGCTATTTTATATGAATACTACCGCTTGCTTTCATATTACTTTCATCAGCTATACAAGTTACAGAATAAAACTATCTATTTAAACCAATAGTACTGGGAATTCCCTGGTGTTCCAGTGGCTAGGACCTCGAGCTTCCACTGCAATGGGCATGGGTTTGGAGCTAAGATCCCACATGCATTGCCGTGTGGCAAAAAGAACAAAAACCACAACAAAACCCCCAAAATCTACCACCAACGAAACAACAAATCCCCCTAAAAAATCCCAGTATTCCTATGTCAGATCATTCAACTCCAAATGAACACAGCCTCACTTAAAATAATAACCTTAATTTTGTCTGGTTCATTATGGTTTCTGGACAGTTTTGCCCTTCGCATTCTTATATTCAGATTAAAATAAAAGTACCCTCTTTAAAAAAAAATTCATCCAGTTATACAGATATTTGCACACTTTTCTGTATGTATACTATCTTTCAATTTTAAAAGTTTACTTTAAAAAAAAAAGGGTATTCAAAATATAGTCAGAATACATGTTTCTTGAAATCTAAAAGGAAGTAATACTTTTGTTAGGCATAACCTCAAACTGGCTCTCTTGCAGCAAGTCTCAAAGTTAAGGTTAAAGAGTATGTGCTGTTTTGCCCAAAGCCTCAACAAAAATGGATATAAGCCCGAAAGGAATTCTGCATTCTGGTAACAAGATCAAATGTTCTGCTGCTTAACCTGTGTGAGAAGGCTCCTGCCTAAGGAAGCCAGAAAGTCTAATGTCCAATTTAGTGTAACATGAGCTTGGGGGATCTTCTGGGGCAGGACAGGGGCAGGGGGGTAAGATGTGAAATGTTACAAGTTTATCTGGTCAGCTCTTTTGCCAAGAAGTAGAAAGGCCAAGTCAAAAGTCATGTGATCCACGAGCAGAGTATCACAAAAAGCTTCTATAAATAATTTGAAATGAGACTGGGAACTAAATACTTGGCAGGAAACTCTCTCAAACACCTTATTTGTAAAACTGGAAGAATATTTACCAGAGTAATATTGTTAGCAGCATTGTTGAAAAAAATCAAATAAGGCACTGACCTGATGGTATTTAAAAAATAGCTAAAAGTAATAGCAACTGTACCAATAGTAGTAGTAATAGCAGTTAACATTATCGAGCATTTATTATGCTGTAATCATTGTTCTAAACACGTGTATTTACCGATTATCCTCATTGGCTATCACATCATGTATCTATTATCTGCATTTTAGAGATGAGCAAACAGAGGCACAGAGTGATTAGGTAATTTGCCATAAGTCACACAGTTAGTAAGTGATGGCGTCAGGGTTCAACCAACCTGATTCCAGAACTCTAGGCTCTCTAAACTAGCAACTATACTACTGTCTCTTTCACAAAAAGACCACCCCAAGGTTGCCATGTAAATGGGTGCAGCTATCTTGGAATAACAGGTTAGACTGTGGATGGTCCCATACTTCTAGAAGACTCAGGCCATGTTTGAGAAAAGCTCAGTTCAACGTCTCTGGGGAAACACAGAAACTCTTAAATTACCTATTCTTCCTTGGAGGAAGAAAACTTTGTAATACTTTTCCCAAATGAGTCTAAGCAGGGTCATTTTGTTAGAACCAACAGTAAAACAAATTGTTTTGAAATAATTTTAACATAGTGATAGCAATCGATTATTTGTATCATGAGTTTAAAAGATTTTAAGCAACTTCTTTGAGCTGATAACAGTAACTGCCTGTGCTGGGTCTGTCCATAAAATAAAAACTGATGCAGAAACGGTTGTTAGAGTATTGTCTGAACCACTCACCATTAAAGCAGTTTCAACTTGGTTGTTAAAGAACCCATTCAAAATGTTTAATAGTCACTGACCTGGGGGTAGTACCTGTCCCTATGTGAACTAAAGTCTCCATTAAACCCACCCTTCGACCTCAATGAAGGTGGGCAATCAAAGCTGTCCAAGAGTAGTTAGAATCAAGAAGAGTTGGTCCGGCTGGCTTTTCACAAGCTGGAAAGAAGAGAGGGCAGAACTGCCCAGTCTTTTCCATATGCTGTGCCTGCATCAGAAGAGGAGAAGTGTTTTGTACTTGGCTCATAGATGGAAGGGGCGCTGTAATAAGTTACATCCTTATCTTACTTACCCTACAATGTATGGAAACCAAACAGGAGGTTTTTTTTTTTTTAATACCCAAGAAAACATTCTGCAATCCCCCCTTTTGGAAGGAACCTTGAAAACAATTAAGTTACAGTGTTCAACTTATAACTACATACAGAAGTGAATGAAACACAAGATTTGACCTTGAGGTCATCCCCTATGGAATATGATCTGGGAAACCCAGCCTGGTCCTGCCAAACAAAACAAGGGGTGGTAAATTCAGTCTTTCTAAGTTCACTTTAGGACCTGGGAAAGTAAGAAGCTAGTGAAATAATTATAATTCGTAGTCCTTGGATAAAACAAAAGGAAGGGATGATGCAATACTCTGAGGATAGAGGCACAAAAGAAAAAAAAGGGTTCTAATAAAAATAACAGATATGCTTTCTAAATTCACCCAAGACTAGAAGAAAGGGGCAACAGAATGGTTTATTTAGATCTCTACCATAGAAAGACTAACCACAGAACTTTTTACTTGTGAAACTATATCCAGATCCCAAGAGTACAACAGACGTATCACAGACTGTGGTACTGGTTACAGAATTAGAGAGGTCATAAAAATTCCATTCATGTGAAAATACTGTATCGCCAAAGCATGAAGAAATATACAAAACATGGTACTTGAGCTAACTTAATTTTGTTAAATGTATTAAATGACAGAAATCATTATTGCTTTTCATAAGGGAAACAAACAATGTACCTGAGATAGCTTCCAAAATAAGCAACAATATTTGGGTGTTTACAGTCTTTCATCATAATAATTTCTTGCTGCACAACTGCAAAGTCTTCTCCTAGAATAAAAAATAAGCATGTTGAATATTTAGCAGGTAGATTTCAAAATGTCAATTTGTTTCAAAACATAATAAATTATGCTGATATTATTTTTAATGACAACTTCAGTCCTTTCTTGACAGAATGTAAAGTACAGCGATTAAAAGTATGAACTCTGGCCCCAGACTGTGTGGATTCGAATCCTAACTCTGTCCCTGATGAAGCTGTGTGGACTTGGGCAAGTTACTTGATCTCTCTGTGCCAATTTCTTCCTCTGTAAAATGGGGATAAAAAATAATAATAACCTATCTCATAGGGCTGTTGGAAGGGTTAAGTGAACTAATGTATGTAAAATGCTTAGAACAGTATCTGACACAGAGAAAGCATTAGATAAGCATTTACTATTATTACAATTATGCTCTGGATATAATCATCACGTAATTCACTAGAAATACATTATTTTTTCCCTTCATTAGCAAATAACATTTAATATAAGTTTACACAAAGAAGCAATTCTTTTTAAAGTTAGGGTAGGAACCCTTAGACACCCAGACTATCCAATGTACCTCCACAGTTCTCTGTGTAGAGTTGAGCGGCCTTTAGCATTACTGGGTTACCAGGTGGTCCCTACACACAGGCCTATCCTGTACTCAAGTGCCTTGACCCAGGTGTGCTGGGGTGTAGAATGGGATTGTATCTAAGCCTGGTCAGACTGTAAGCAAATAATCTCTCCCCTTCTACTCCTTTCCTCCTTGCCCAAATTCTTCGAAATAAGATCTGGCAATCCTATAACAATGTCACACACTATGCCTTCTGAATGAACACTTGTCATAGAAAAAGAACTGCCATGAATGCAAATGTGGTAAAGCAGAGACTATGCAGAAAAAGAACATGTAGAAGTGCTTACATTTAAATCAAAGCAGCTTTTTATTACTAATTCCGTTTTTAAAGCATTGCTGCTGCTGCTGCTGCTAGGTCGCTTCAGTCGTGTCCGACCCTGTGTGACTATATACTATGAAAAATCTGATTAAATGAATATTAGTGGCAAAGTCAAAAATAGGCGTCCCAAACCAGTCTAAATCATAAAAGCAAGGGTGTAATGAGAAGCCCTGACATTTTGATCTTGGCATTTGCCACCTGTAAATGTAACGGAGGCCTGAAGTAGCCTAACTGTGAAACATGTGAACTCGATACAGTCCCAGTTACAGTGAAGAAGTAGTAGAGAAGAGACAGTATGTCAGATTTGTCATTTCTGCACTGAAATGAAAATCAAACATCTCCAAAGGGAGAGTAGCAAATTTTTATATTTTCAAAATTTCAAAAGAAAATCACTAAACCAGGAGGATATTCCGCTGGGTTTACTTTCCACTAGTAAGAATTCTTGATTTTCAGTATATTAAGAAAAATCCGAGATAAAAATAATAAAGCCATAATGAGACTAATACCCATTTTCAGGGATATACTAAATACTTCGAAAGCTCTAAATTTTGCCTTTTCACCTGCCTCTTGATTATCCTTTTCCCCAATCTGGTAACTGGGTTACAGGAGATCAAAGTTGAGACAAAGTGAACTCCAGGACTTTAGTTTAATGGTTAAGAGGACAGCTACTCTCTTCCTGAAGTTGTTAGTCATCACACAACCTCTAAGGGAGCCAGAATAATACTGATCTGCAGAAAACAACAAGAAGAAACAAAAAAAGGGGAGAAGGGGAAAGGCATGTGACAAGTAATTAAACCTGGAAATCTCATCTGCCTTGGTCATTTCCAGATATACCTGTTCTTGATCAATAAATTCCCTGTGCTGTTTAAGCCACCTTGAGTTGTAGTTTCTGTCACACCTGCAAGCATCAATGCATCAATGTCTACATGTCTACATCCTCCCTGGACTGATACATCCTACAGAACAGGATGATGCTTTTATGATCTTTGTCTCCCTAGCACCTAATATGTAATCAATAATAAGCACTTGTCTGAATGAATCCTTGACAGAACGTAATGCCTCTACCTGATGACTCTAAGTCAGGAACACTGGCTTTCGGTTTAATTTCATCCAGTTATTAGCATGTTTTATACAACTGTTTGCTTGCTACTCCTGTGCTTTTACTAAAACCTATGAGTGACTTTAAGTCTTCAACTATCTCTTTTCCCAGGAAATCTTGATACAAAGTGCTTCCTTTTTATCCTATTAAGTCAATTCCTGTGATTAGGACAATGGCCAAATGAAATTCAACATTTTTGCAGGGAAAAAAAATCCAAAGGAAAAAAACTGACAATTTGATTTTTAAAGGTAACTGAAAAAGGTAGATTTGAGAAGGAAAAGAGAAAGCAGTTTATTACATTAATTAATCCAAAGGAGACTAACAGACTTAAAGGACTTTCTTCAAAGTTCAGGAGAAATATTCCAAAAAATAAATTATTAGCCCCTCCCCCACCTAAATCTTAGCATACCTAACTGGACACTGCAAATTCTTTCCAATTTTGAGAGTCTAGGAGTTTTTGGTAAAATTTTTAGACATGAAAGTGAAGCGAGGATGGCAAAAATAAAAACAAAACCTAACTGAAAAAAAAACAGGCAAGCCTAGGAGTAGAGATCATGAATAAATCAAGTAGGCAGGCAGAAAAATACAAACTAATACATGCAAAGTTCTCGGAATAAACATGACACATACTAAGTGGTAAAAAATATTAATTCTTTAGTAGGCTGAATAATGGCTCCAAGGATAGCCAGATGCTAACCTCTGAAACCTGTGAATGCTACCATATATGGCAAAAAGAGGTTCGCAAGTGTGATTAAATTAAAGATCTTGCAATGGGAAGATTATCCTGAATTATTAGGGTGGGCCCTCTAAGTGTAATCACAAGTGTCCTTTTAACAGGAGGCACAGGGGATCGCTGCTCCATTTTTGGGCTAAGATCAAATGTAAGAGGAGGGAGAGGGAGACTTGGAATGGCAATCCACTCCAGTATTCTTGCCTAAAAAATCCCCTGGACAGAGGAGACTGGCAGGCTACAGTCCAAAGGGTTGCAGAGTCGGACACGACTGAGCGACTGAGCGCAGCACAGAGGGAGACTTGACTATAAGAAGGCAAGGAGCAAGATGCTATGTCGCTGGCTCTGAGGATGGAGGAAGAGGCCAAGAATTAACAAATGCAAGGAATGTAGCTCTAGAAGCCAGAAAAGGCAAGGAAACTGATTCTCCCTTAGCATAGTCAGAGGAAAAGCAGCCTTGTGAACACTCTGATCTGGACCCAGTGAAATACATTCTGGACTTCTAAATTCCAGAACATTAAGATTAAGAATAAATTTGTGCTGTTTCAAGTCATCAAGTGTGGGATTTGCTAACGTAGCCATAGGAAATTAACACATAATTACTATCAACATTATGTGTGACAGAGCTGACTAGCCATACACAAAAAATCTGCGCTCTCCCCTTCACGGTAGGGAACTGCTGGGAGGTGATCAGCTAGTCAAAAGACATGTCAAAAGACATTCCCTGTCAACATGATGTGCCTAAGAGACTAGTTCTCGCCAATGGGATGTGGGCAAAAAAAAATGCCCTTTTCCTGCTCTTTATTTTCCCATTTGCAGGCTACCTGACACTGTGAGGTCCCAGAAAATGTGAGAAGTCTGGGTCTCTGACTCATCATAAGAAAAATTTCCTCCAACAACTTGAACATCTGCTCTAAACTATGACATAAACTTGCAATAAAACTTCAGCTCAGTTCAGTCACTTGGTCGTGTCCGACTCTTTGTGACCCCATGGACTGTGGCACCCCAGGCATCCCTGTCCATCATCAACTCCCAGAGCTCACTCAAATTCATGTCTATTGAGTCCGTGATGCCATCCAACCGTCTCATCCTCTGTCCGTCCCATTCTCCTCCTGCTTTCAATCTTTGCGAGCATTAGTGTCTTTTCAAATGAGTCAGTTCTTTACATCAGGTGGCCAAAGTATTGGAGTTTCAGCTTCAACATCAGTCCTTCCAATGAATATTCAGGACTGATTTCCTTTAGGATCGACTGGTTGGATCTCCTTGCAGTCTAAGGGACTCTCAAGAGTCTTCTCCAACACCAAAGTTCAAAGCATCAATTTTTTGGCACTCAGCTTTCTTTATAGTCCAACTCACATCCACACATGACTACTGGAAAAACCATAGCTTCGACTAGAGGGACCTTTGTTGGCAAAGTAATGTCTCTGCTTTTCAATATGCTGTCTAGGTTGGTCATAGCTTTTCTTCCAAGGAGCAAGCGTCTTTTAATATCATGGCTGCAGTCACCATCTGCAGTGATTTTAGAGCCCAAGAAAACAAAGTCTCTCACTGTTTCCATTGTTTCCCCATCTATATGCCATGAAAAGATGGGACCGGATGCCATGATCTTTGTTTTCTGAATGTTGAGTTTTAAGCCAACTTTTTTTCACTCTCCTCTTTCACTTTCATCAAGAGGCTCTTTAGTTCTGCACTTTCTGCCATAAGGCTGGTGTCATCTGCATATCTGAGGTTATTGATATTTCTCCTGGCAATTTTGATTCCAGCTTGTGCTTCATCCAGCCTGGCATTTCACATGATGTATTCTGCATATAAGTTAAATAAACAGGGTAACAATATACAGCCTTGACGTACTCCATTCCCGATATGGAACCAACCAGTCTGTTGTTCCATGTCCAGTTCTAACTGTTGCTTCCTGATCTGCATATAGATTTCTCAGGAGGCAGGTCAGGTGGTCTGGTATTCCCATCTCTTGAAGAATTTCCCACACTTTGTTGTGATCCACACAGTCAAAGGCTTTGGCATAGTCAATAAACAGAAAATTTTCTGGAATTCTCTTGCTTTTTCAATGATCCAATAGATATTGGCAATTTGATCTCTGGTTCCTCTGCCTTTTCTAAATCCAGCTTGAACATCTGGAAGTTCACAGTTCACATACTACTGAAGCCTGGCTTGGAAAATTTTGAGCATTACTTTGCTAGCATGTGAGATGAATGCAATTGTGTGGTAGTTTGAACATTTTTGGCATTGCCTTTCTTTGAGATTGGAACAAAAACTGACCTTTTCCAGTCCTGTGGCCACTGCTGAGTTTTTAAAATTTGCTAATTTTAGGTGCAGTACTTTCACAGCATCATTTTTTAGGGTTTAAAATAGCTTAACTGGAATTCCATCACCTCCACTAGCTTTGTTCGCAGTGATGCTTCCTAAGGCCCACTTGACTTCACATTCCAAGATGTCTGGTTCTTGGTGAGTGATCACACCATCATGATTATTTGGGTCACGAAGATCTTTTTTGTATAGTTCTTCTGGGTATTCTTGCCACCTCTTCTTAATACCTTCTGCTTCTGTTAGGTCCATACCATTTCTGTCCTTTATTGAGCCCCTTTGCATGAAATGTTCCCTTGGTATCTCTAATTTTCTTGAAGCGATCTCTAGTCTTTCCCATTCTGTTGTTTTCCTCTATTTCTTGGCACTAATCACTAAGGAAAGCTTTCTTATCGCTCCTTGCTATTCTTTGGAACTCTGCATTCAAATGGGTGTATCTTTCCTTTTCTCCTTTGCCTTTCACTTCTTTTCTTAGCTATTTGTAAGGCCTCCTCAGACAGCCATTTTGCATTTCTTTTCTTTGGGGATGGTCTTGATCACTGTCTCTTGTACAATGTCACGAATCTCCATCCATAGTTCTTTAGGTACTCTATCAGATCTAATCCCTTGAATATATTTCTCACTTCCACTGTATAATCATAAGGTATCTGATTTAAATCATACCTGAATGGTCTAGTGGTTTTCCCTATTTTCTTCAATTTAAGTCTGAATTTGGAAATAAGGAGTTCATGATCTGAGCCACAGTCAGATCCTGGTCTTGTTTTTGCGGACCATATAGAACTTCTTCATCTTTGGCTGCAAAGAACATAATCAATCTGATTTCTATATTGACCATCTGGTGATGTCCATGAGTAAAGTCTTCTCTTGTGAGGTTGGAAGAGGGTGTTTGCTATGACCACTGCATTCTCTTGGCAAAACTCTCTGTTAGCCTTTGCCGTGCTTCATTTTGTACTCCAAGGCCAAATTTGCCTGTTACTCTAGGTAGCTCTTGACTTCCTACTTTTGCATTCCAGTCCCCTATGACGAAGAGGACATCTTTTTGTGTGTGTTAAATTCTAGAAGGTCTTGTACGTCTTCATAGAACCATTCAGCTTCTTCAGCAGTACTGGTTGGGGCATAGACTTGGATTACTGTGATAACTGAATGGTTTCCCTTGGAAACGAACAGAGATCATTCTGTCGTTTTTGAGATTGCATCCAAGTACTGCATTTTGGATTCTTCTGTTTACTATGATGGCTACTCCATTCTAAGAGATTCTTGCCCTCAGTAGTAGATACAGTGAAGTAGTGAAGTCGCTCAGTCGTGTCCGACTCTTTGCGAGCCCATGGACTATAGCCCACCAGGCTCCTCCATCCATGGGATACTCCAGGCAAGAGTACTGGAGTGGGTTGCCATTTCTTTCTCCAGGGGATCTTCCCCACCCAGGGACCGAACCCAGGTCTCCCACTTTGTAGGCAGATGCTTTACCATCTGAGCCACCAGGGAAGTCCAGTAGTAGACATAATGGTCATCTAAGTTGAATTCACCCATTGCAGTCCATTTTAGTTTCCTAAAATGTTGATATTCATTTTTTTTTGCTATCTCCGTTTGACCACTTCCAATTTGCCTTGATTCATGGACCTAACATTACAGGTTCCAATGCAATATTGCTCTTTACATCATCAGACTTTACTTCCATTACTAGTCACACCCACAGCTGGGTGTTGTTGTTTCCTTTGGCTCTGTTTCTTCATTCTTTCTGTAGTTATTTCTTCACTGATCTCCCGTGGCAATTGGGCACCTACTGACCTGGGGAGTTCATCTTTCAGTGTCCTATCTTTTTGCCTATTCATTCTGTTCATGGGGGTTCTCAAGGCAAGAGTACTAATGTGGTTTGCTATTCCCTTCTTCAGTGGACCACGTTTTGTCAGAACTCTCCACCATGACCTGTCCATCTTGGGTGGCCCTACACAGCATAGCTCCTAGTTTCAATGAGTGAGAGAAGGCTGTGGTCCATGTGATCAGTTTGGTTAGTTTTCTGTGATTGTGGTTTTCATTCTGTTCGCCCTCTGATGGATAAGGATAGAGACTTATGGAAGCTTCCAGATGAGAGAGACTGACTAGGGGGAAACTGGGTCTTGTTCTGATGGGGGGTGGGGGGTGGGGGGCCATGCTTAGTAAATCTTTAATCCAATTTTCTGTTGATGGGTGGGGCTGTGTTCCCTCCCTGTTGTTTGACCTGAGGTCAAACTATGGTGGATATAATGAAGATAACGAAAACTTATTATGCTCTAGTTTAGTTATTACAGCAGTTAGCATTATCCTAAAGTGATGTAATTACCAACCATTTAACAAAAAAGTTGTTCAAAATGAAGCAACTGACAAAGAACTAATCTCAAAAATATACAAGCAACTCCTGCAGCTCAGTTCCTGAAAAATAAACGACCCAATCAAAAAATGGGCCAAAGAACTAAACAGACATTTCTCCAAAGAAGACATACAGATGGCTAAGAAACACATGAAAAGATGCTCAACATCACTCATTATCAGAGGAATGCAAATCAAGACCACAATGAGGTACCATTTCACGCCAGTCAGAATGGCTGCGATCCAAAAGTCTACAAGCAATAAATGCTGGAGAGGGTGTGGAGAAAAGGGAACCCTCTTACACTGCTGGCGGGAATGCAAACTAGTACAGCCACTATGGAGAACAGTGTGGAGATTCCTTAAAAAACTGGAACTAGAACTGCCATACGACCCAGCAATCCCACTGCTGGGCAAACACACTGAGGAAACCAGAATTGAAAGAGACACATGTACCCCAGTGTTCACTGCAGCACTGTTTATAATAGCCAGGACATGGAAACAACCTAGATGTCCATCAGCAGATGAATAGATAAGAGAGCTGTGGTACATATACACAATAGAGTATTATTCAGCCATCAAAAAGAATACATTTGAATCAGTTCTAATGAGGTGGATGAAACTGGAGCCGATTATACAGAGTGAAGTAAGCCAGAAAGAAAAACCCAAAAGAGTATACTAACACATATATATGGAATTTAAAAAGATGGTAACAATAACCCTGTATGCGAGACAGTAAAAGAGACACAGATGTATAGAACAGTCTTTTGGACTCTGTGGGAGAGGGAGAGGCTGGGATGATTTGGGAGAATGGCATTGAAACATGTATATTATCATATGTGAAATGAACTGCCAGTCCAGGTTCGATGCAGGATACAGGATGCTTGGGGCTGGTGCACTGGGATGACCCAGAGGGATGGTATGGGGATGGAGGTGGGTGGGGGGTTCAGGATGGGGAACATGTGTACACCCATGGCAGATTCATGTTGATGTATGGCAAAACCAATACAATATTATAAAGTAATTAGCCTCCAATTAAAATAAATAAATTTAAAAAAAGAAAACAAAAAACCAAAAAAGTTGTCCAAACTGTAGGACGTTTTCCAAACTGTTAATTCACAAATGTTTTAATGGATTAACAAACACAAGACTCTATCCTTTTAACAGACAGAGGACAGATAAAATGAATAAGATTATTGACGTTTGTATTTGCTTCATTTTTTATACATTTTTAATTTAATGCTTTCCTATAAAAAGCTATTCATATATGTGAGAGCTGTAAGACCTACTCTTATTATTACCATAAGCACTTTGTCTTAATAAGCTACCAGTCATATTTTCAAAAAATAGGCAAAAAATTCAATAAAGCAAATAAAATTCCACAAACACTGTTGCTAGATAAATATGGTGAAGCTGTCAAAAGAGAACTACTGGCAGGGTAGCACTACCACTGTGGTCTTTTTAACAGTTTATGTATCTAAGTCCAGGTATTCTTGTGTGTATCTGTACAATGAGTGGAAGGAGAAAAACAGGCGAATGTAAGGATTACCTGTATTGGGAGGTGAACCAACAGGCAAGTCTTTAGGAGACCAAGTCTGGGTCTCCTTGTAAACTGTCTTCTGTTTCCCTAGTTCTTTCCTTATGAAGTAACAGACAAGTTCACATGTCACCCTCAACTATCTTTTGTTTTTTGCTTTTTATTTTGATTCTTTTTAAAATTTTCTCTGGGTCATCTTCATGCGTCTCTCCTAAGTGTTTAACATGTTCATGTCTCTCAGAACATTTTTCTAGAAGTGTCACGACAAATGTCATGATAAAGAAATAATTCTTTGCAGTATCAAAAGTTAATTAACACAGTAACTAACAACAGGGCAGATTAGAATTTAAAACATATAACTACAACTTTTAAAGAGTTTACAAGCAAGTTATTTCGTTATAGATCTGATTTACCTTAGTGTGTAAGCATGTAAAGAAATATGTGTATGAGCATGTATTTGTGTATATATATTATTTGTGAAAATATCTAATGCTTTCACTTGGGTGAAGATGAATATTCTTAGGACATTCTGTGTTGAGAAGACATTCAACAGTCACCACACAGACAGCAGCTAATATGACATTAAAGAAAACATACTAAAGAGCATGGGTAGAGTTCTAGAAATGAACAAGACTTTCCTTGACTTTAAGAAACTTACAGGGGATAAAAAACGTTGCACAATCATCACTATAATACCTTAGAGTCAAACCTTAAATAACTCCCTTCTTTTTCTTTTTAAAGTTATTCAACAGACTACCAACAACTACCATCAACTACTATCTGCCAGCAATGGGATGGCACCAGTTTAAAAAAAAATGCAAACAAAAATCCCTGGCACTGTAGAGCTTACCTTCTAATGTAAGTAGACAGGCAATAGACAAAATAAGTCAGCAAAATTATATAGTATATTAGAAAGCAATGCGTACTAAGGTGAAAAATGAAGCAAAGGAGGGAATAGGGATTTGGCAGGAATGGCTAAAGAGAGTGGGTGAGAAAGAAGATATTTGACTATAGACACAAAGGGGAAGGGAGCCCCTGAAAAGGGTCAAACTGCCTGGCTTCTTGGAATAGGAGGCAGGCTGCATGCTTGGTGTGGAGTGAGCTAGGAGAGAGCTCAGAAGATGAGGGTGATGAGGGGGTATACCATATGTGAGCACTTTGTCTTGTACTCTGAGACAGGAATCCGCAAAGACCCGACATGCTAACACTGACTGCTGGGTGAAAAACAGAAGGAGCAATGGTGGGAGCAGGGAAATCATTCAGAAGGTTATATGTATCAACCCCTGGAGATGTGCACTGGATTGCACCAGGGTTGGAGCAGTGACGGTGGGAAGATGTGATCCAACTTGATCTATTTTATTTTTTTTATTTTTATTTTTTTTCAACTTGATCTATTTTAAAGATAGGGCCAACTGGTTCCATCTGACTGGAAGTAGAGTATGAGAAAATGAGATGATTTAAATACCACTTTCAAACGTATGGTCTGAGCAACTGGGAAGATGGAGTTGCCATTCACTGAAGTGTATTGATGCCCTTATTTCTGTAACATTAAATCTACGCTTTGCTGCTGGACTCACCATGTCTAGCGCAGGGTCAAGATTAAGGACAAGTATTTTGGAATCAAAATATTGAACTATGAAACTTGGTTTCACAACATTCTGGTTGTATGATCTTAGGCAAATTCATTCGTTTTCACATTCTCTGAGCTCAGGTTCCTCATTATGAAATGGAGACAACAGTGTCTCCCTCTGAAGGTTACTGCAAAGGTTAAATGAAAGAAGTAGCTAAAACAAGACGTCACACATGTTTAATAACTATTACCTCTATTACCGTCACCCAGTATGATTTGCTCTTTGTAATCCTACTTCCATTTCTCCTACAATTCCCCCGCTTACTCTGCTTCAGCCACACTGGCTCCCTTGCTCTTCCTTGAATACCACACACAGCTCCTGACTCAAACAGAGCCTGTGTACTTTTTATTCAGCTGCCTGCAATGTTCTTTTTCCGTGCAACTGCCTTGATTTCTCACTTCCTCTAGGCCTCTACTCAACTGTTACCTCTAAGATGAGACCTTCTCTAATAACACCATATAAAATAGCAACTCACGACTATAACTCTACAACACCCTTACCCTGCTTTATTTTGCTCCATGGCACTTATCACATCTAATACACTCTGTTTATTTACTCTGTCTCCCAACACATAATAGGGGCATTCAGTCTGAAGGCACTCTGAAGGACTTAATGAATTATTCTAGAAGTACTAAGCAATTGAAACCCACAAGTGAAAAAATAAGGTAGTATGAATAGTAGAAATACAAAGTTCTCACTATCTGCAATATATATGATTGTGTTCTTGGAAAGCAAGAAAACAAAAATCAACTGAAAAAACAACCAGAAACAATAAAAAAAAAAATCAAGTCAACAAGTTAGAATACATACCTCAAATTACGTATCTAAAGCTAAGCTTTAAAATGTGTAGGCTACATTTAAATAAAATATTTATAAGTATTTTTGGAGTTAGATATCGAAAAAACTGGAAAAACATTTCACTTATGAACAAAAGAATTTACTATGGTAAAGATGGCATCTGTCTCATGAATTTATTTCTGAATTAATGTAATTCCAACCAAAATCCCAATTGAATCTTCCTTTGAACATAAAAAAATTATAACTAAATTCATCTGGAAAAAATAGACACAAGGGAATGATTTTGTAGTACGCATTATTTTTAAATGAGTAGCTCTTATTTAAAAATTGATACACCAGGAGAAGGCAATGGCAACCCACTCCAGTACTCTTGCCTGGAAAATCCCATGGACGGAGGAGCCTGGTAGGCTGCAGTCCATGGGGCTGCACAGAGTCGGACATGACTGAAGCAACTTAGCAGCAGTAGCAGCAGCATGTAGTTACAAGCATAATGTAGATGGATCCTAAACTACATATCATGTGTAATTCATAAATGAGACTGTGCATAAAGAAATGATCCTATTAAGTGTAGAATTAATGGAGTTTTAGATATGCAGATGACACCATCCTTATGGCAGAAAATGAAGAGGAACTAAAAAGCTTCTTGATGAAAGTGAAAGAGGAGAGTGAAAACGCTGGCTTAAAGCTCAACGAGAAAACGAATATCATGGCATCTGGTCCCATCACTTCATGGGAAATAGATGGGGAAACAGTGGAAACAGTGGCAGACTTTATTTTGGGGGGCTCCAAAATCAATCACTGCAGATGGCGATTGCAGCCATGAAATTGAAAGACACTTACTCCTTGGAAGGAAAGTTATGACCAACCTAGATGGCATATTCAAAAGCAAAGACATTACTTTGCCAACAAAGGTCCCTGTAGTCAAGGCTATGGTTTTTCCAGTGGTCATGTATGGATATGAGAGTTGGACTGTGAAGAAAGCTGAGCGCTGAAGAATTGATGCTTTTGAGCTGTGGTGTTGGAGAACACTCTTGAGAGTCCCTTGGACTGCAAGGAGATGCAACCAGTCCATTCTAAAGGAGATCAGTCCTGGGATTTCTTTGGAAGGACTGATGCTAAAGCTGAAACTCCAATACTTTGGCCATCTCATGCAAAGAGTTGACTCATTGGAAAAGACTCTGACGCTGGGAGGGATTGGGGGCAGGAGGAGAAGGGGACGACAGAGGATGAGATGGCTGGATGGCATCACTGACTCAATGGACATGAGTGTGAGAACTCCGGGAGTTGGTGATGGACAGGGAGGCCTGGGGTGCTGCAATTCATGGGGTCGCAGAGTCGGACATGACTGAGCGACTGAACTGAACTGACACAATATCCTTTCTGTGTTGGTGCTTGTATTTAAGACTGTAAGTCTCATCAGCTTTTGCACCGTTAATGTCTCTATTAGACTCTTTAAAAAAGTATCTTTTATGGTTAATAAAATGTATCTTTTATGGTTAATAAAATGTAGCACCTGCTCCTATGCTAGCTTTCATTCTTACATATTTTCACAGGGAACCTGTTTTAATGAATTTATGTTGAGAAGTTTTAAATCAAATTCTATGTCAGGATTTTACATTAATGTCCAATCAGTGGTTAGATTTGTTCAATGTTAAAATAGGTATTATGGTAACTTCCTCATCAGTTAAATAACTAATTTAAAGTATAACATGTTTTTTATTAAGAGAAACTAACTTATAGAGAAGTTTGGCTGAGAATAGACAACTGTTAAGGCCCTTTGTTGTATAGAATGCTGTGCTTTAATAAATCATGATGTTGTAATAGAAAAATAAATAAATAAAAATTGATACACCCCAAAGAATTCTCATCTTTTTTATTCTTTGTCTATTTTGGATCATGTTAAAGATCCTGTGACCAGAGAGACAGGAGAAAGAAATAAAAAGCATCCAAATTAGAAAGGAAGAAGTAAACTGTCTTTGTTTGCAGATTTTCTATGTATAAAATTATAATAATTCCACAGGAAAACTGTTAGAATAGATGAATTCAGCGAAGTTTTAGGATACAAAATCCACATACCCAAGCAACAAACAATCAGAAAAGGAAATGAAGAAGCTCTCAGTTACAATCTCATGAAAAAAGAATAAAATATTTAGGAATAAACTAATCAAGAAGATGAAAGACTTGCATACTTAAAATTACAAAGTACTGCTGAAATAAAGAAATAAATGGAGACACCCATATTCATGGATTAAAAGACTTAATATTGTTAAGTGTCCATACTACCCACAGTGATCTACAAATTCAATGCAATCCCAGTAAAATCCCAATGGCATTTTTGAAAAAATACCATTAGAAAAAACAACCCTAAAAGTCATATGAAACCGTTACAAAAGACCTTGATTATCCAAAACAAGATACAAAGTTACAGTAATCAAAACCTTTCAGTACTGGCATAAAGACAGACCTACAGACCAATGGAAGAGAATGGAGAGTCCAGAAATAAACCCATATACATATGATCAATAGATTTTGAACAAAGGTGCCAAGACTACAGAACAGGAAAAGACTAGTCCCTTCAACAACTGGTGATGGGAACAATGGATATCCATATACAGAAAAGTGACATTAGATCCGTCTCTTATATCATGCATGAAAATCAAGTCAAAATGGATTAAAGACTTAAACCCAAGACCAGAAACAATAAAGGGAAAACATCTTTAACACTGGTCTTGGAAGTGACTTCTTGGCTATGATGTGAAAAGAACAAGGAACAAAAGCAAAAATAGAAAAGTGCAACTACATTAAACTAGAAAGCTGCTGCAGGGCAAAAAAGGAACCTAAAGAATAAGAAAATATTTGCAAACCATATATATGATAAGAGATTAGTATCCAAAATATCTAAGTAACTCCTACAACTCAATAGCAAAAATAAACAAAAAAACCCCAACAAAACAAAAACCCTTATTAAAAAAAGGGGAAAAGGGCTTCAACAGATAATTCTCCAAAGAAGACATTACAAACAGCCCAGAGGTATACGAAAACTTGTTCAACATCACTAATCAGAAGGAAAATGCAAATCCATATTTGCAAATACACAAACGCAAAGCCACAATGAGGTATTAACTCACACCTCTTAGGACAGCAACTAGAAAAAAACAGTGAAAATAACAGGTGTTGACAAGGATGTGAAGAAATCGGACCAAGTGTACACTCTTGGTGGAAATGCAAAATGATGCAGCTGGTATGGAAAACAGAATGGAGGTTGATCAAAAAATTAAAAATAGGACCATCATCTAATCTAGCAATACCCCTTTTGGGTATTTAACCAAAAGAATTAAAATCAGGATTTCGAAGATATATCACACTCCCATGGTCACTGCGGCATTATTCACAGTGGCTAAAAGGTCTAGTGATGCATGAATAGACGAAAATGTGGTACGTGCACACACACAAACACACACACAATGGAACAGTATTCAACTACAGAAAGAAGGAAATGTTGGCATACACAACAACACTGATAACCCTTGAGGATGGACCCCGAGGACATGCTGAGTGAAATCAGTCAGTCACAGAAGGACAAATACTACATAATTCCACTTATAAGATATCTACAGTAGTCAAACTCATGGAAACAGAAACAAGACAGGGGTTGCCAGGATCTGGAGGCTGAGTGGGGTGGGAGTGGTGAGGAGGTGCTGTTCAATAGATTTAGAGTTTCAATCATGTTCGAGATCTTCTATACAGCTCAAGTTTACAATTAGCAATACTGCTATAAATGTATTGCATGATATACTTAACAGCATATCATGTTATTGATATGCCTGACACACTTAAACGTTTATTTAGGGGGTAGACCTAATGTTATGTTTTTTTACATGCAAACATACAGACATACACAGAGTGTCCTATGGCCTGAGGAAAAAATTTAAACTATGGGAATAAGTAAGGTTTCTCACGCCCATGATATGCGTACTCACAAATCTTCCTTCTATTTTAAAAACAGAGAAATGGTAATATTTATCTATCCTATTATGTAAAAGTATTTTAATTATAAGATCAGTTTTACCTTTTAATATGATGTGTGATCCATAGGGTCGCAAAGAGTCAGATATGACTGAAGCGACTGAGCACGCCCCATTCAAAGTACACAATTTATAAACCCCATTTCATACTACAGAAACAATAAATTGAAATAATAATTTCAGTAAAATCATGGCTCACAACCCAGAGCTGTTGTGATTCCCTTAAACAAGCTGTCAATTATTGTAACAAATTACCAGAATACCAGGAAATTTAATTACTATCTTAAGCTAAGAAGACATGAGATCTAACAACTGGTTTTAAAAAGATAAAATTGGCTTTAAGAAATGACATACTCCGCTGGATCATCGAAAAAGCAAGACAGTTCCAGAAAAACATCTGTTTCTGTTTTATTGACTATGCTAAAGCCTTTGACTGTGTGGATCACAATCAACTGTGGAAAATTCTGAAAGAGATGGCAATACCAGACCACCTGACCTGCCTCTTGAGAAACCTGTATGCAGGTCAGGAAGCAACAGTTAGAACTGGACATGGAACAACAGACTGGTTCCAAATAGGAAAAGGAGTACACCAAGGCTTATTTTGTCATCCTGCTTATTTAACTTATATGCAGAATACATCATGAGAAGCACTGGGCTGGAAGAAGCACAAGCTGGAATTAAGATTGCCGGGAGAAATATCAATAACCTCGGATATGCAGATGACACCACCCTTATGGCAGAAAGTGAAAAGGAACTAAAAAGCCTCTTGATGAAAGTGAAAGAGGAGAGTGAAAAAGTTGGCTTAAAGCTCAGCATTCAGAAAACGAAGATCATGGCATCTGGTCCCATCACTTCATGGGAAATAGATGGGGAAACAGTGGAAACAGTGTCAGACTTTATTTTTGGGGGCTCCAAAATCACTGCAGATGGTGACTGCAGCCACGAAATTAAAAGACACTTACTCCTTGGAAGGTAAATTATGACCAACCTAGATAGCATATTCAAAAGCAGAGACATTACTTTGCTAATCAAGGCTATGGTTTTTCCAGTAGTCATGTATGGATGTGAGAGTTGGAGTGTGAAGAAAGCAGAGCGCCAAAGAATCGACGCTTTTGAACTGTGGTGTTGGAGAAGACTCTTGAGAGTCCCTTGGACTGCAAGGAGATCCAACCAGTCCATTCTAAAGATCAGTCCTGGATGTTCTTTGGAAGGAATGATGCTAAAGCTGAAACTCCAGTACTTTGCCCACCTCATGCAGAGTTGACTCATTGGAAAAGACTCTGATGCTGGGAGGGATTGGGGGCAGGAGGAGAAAGGGACGACAGAGGATGAGATGGTTGGATGGCATCACCAACTCGATGGACATGAGTTTGTGTAGGCTCTGGGAGTTGGTGATGGACAGGGAGGCCTAGCGTGCTGCAATTCACGGGGTTGCAAAGAGTCGGACACGACTGAGTGACTGAACTGAACTGAACTGAAGGAATACAAGGGTAAAACGTGTATCTCTACCAGGGTTACCAATGAGAACCACAGTCTATTATTCAGTGAGAGTTCTAATTTTGAGATGGTTCAAGCTCTCAGACATTGTGGTTTTCTCTCACAAGACTTGATTTAAAATAAAGTTTTATAGTGGCTCTTGATGTATTCTCGAGGCCATGAAGGCATTAAGCACAATCAAATAAAACTCACTAAGCTACCATTCCCGAAAATAAAAAAAGTATGGCAAAACTATTCTCCCCACAAACTCAATTTTGACTTGCATCTGCCTCTAATGTTAACACAGACGGTACCTCTTCCTTGTCCTTCGTCTTATGAGTTACATTTTACGTCTCATTCTTTCACCCTAAAATCCTGCCCATCCCTGCCTACCATGGTACTCAAGTGTGGATGTTTTAATAGCAATAGGTCTTCTTACCAGGGGAGTCTCTCTTCTCCATCTATCCTGTGTATACAGACCACACCACTAACCTATTTTTAAAAAATCCCATCATTCACAGGGTAGAGGCTAAATCTCTGTGCAATAACATTTATGGTTCTCCATACACTATAATCAATCTGCTCTTCACATCTTATTTCCTTCTATATTTCCTATTTATTTCCCACTATGACAAACAGAGCATAGTCACTAGTGTTAGTCACTCAGCTGTGTCTGACTCTTTGTGACCCCATGGACCATAGCCTGCCAGGCTCCTTTGTCCATGGAATTCTCTAGGCAAGATACTAGAGTGGGTAGCCATTCCCTTCTACGGGGGCTCTTCCTAACCCAGGGATTGAACCTAGGTGTCTTGCACTGCAGGCAGATTCTTTACCATCTGAGCCACTGGGGAATCCAACAGAGCATACCGCTGTAGTTAAATCAAACTACAGTCTTCCAAACAGGCCTAGCAAGTCAATACCACCTCTGCTTTCACATTATCCTCATATTATGAAATACTCTCCATTCCCTTATACTGCCAGCAAAATCCCAGCCAGCCTTAAAGACTCAGCTCAGCTGAACTGTTGTTTTCTTAATTACCCCAAGTGAAATGAACCTCACAACCTCTCTGGACCCACCAAGAGAATCAGGAGATATTAGCTCCTCTGTTCTATCAATATTCTTTCACACAGCATCTTGCCTAAATAGGCTCTATCTAGAGTATTTCACAAGAAAACAGCCAAAGCCAGCTACTCAGAGACCTGTGGACTGGTAACGTTTTTCTAGCCACAGCCAGCACCACTCCTTATCGCCAGTACCACTCCTCATACACATATTCTGCTCAGTGGGTAAATCTCTGCAATGAGGCTACTGACACACGCTCTCTGGCTGGTTAGTTTTCACAATGGGTAACAAGCTCTTTGAAGGGAGGAACGACGTCTTTGTACCTATTCCAATTAAACTGAGTACTAAACAAATATTCACGAAGCTGAACCACTGAAGTGACACAGGGTTGAGGAGGAGGAAGAAACTGCAGCTATAAGGAAAAAGTCTTTATTTTTGAACATTATTCCCTTGCCCTGTGTGCATCTGACCAGCACAGTGGGCCTCAAGCTTACTGTGACAATAACGTGGCTCTGTTATGTTAAGGAGTGGCTAGGCAACCCATGGTTAATCTTTGAAAAGTCATTATCACGAATGATGTAACAACTCTCTTCAAGAGGGCAATGAACACCTGGCAGCACCAAATGAACAGGTGGTGGAAGGGATTCAGTCCAGCACTCAGGGAGATGGGGAAGCAGCAGAGAGCTCAGTTCCCTCCCTGCCCTCTGGGACAGGAGACGGAGGAGGAAAATGCACCCCCCCACCTCTCAGGACAGAGAAGGCTAATGTCAAAGGCTGGCAGGAAAGAAGATTCCTAACAGTTAACTCTGGAGACCCATGAAAATATCGTGGAATGGGTCTTACTGGTACTTAGTCACACTTTAAAAATTTTGCTTTACAGTTTAATAAACAATGCTTTTCTGAAAACAAAACATCATACCTTATTTTCTCACGATGAATTTTCCTACTTATCAATCTCAGTATTTTTCATGGTGTTGGAAGAGGAATGAGTTTCCCTACTTAGAAGAGTTACTCCCATGAGCTGCTACCTAATTAATCAGTGTTATCTGTCTGCATTTATATTCTACTTTAATAACTAAAGCTGTAAAAAATACCACAAATGAGTGTCTACAAGCAACTTTAATTAAATACTATTTCTTTGGTGTGAAAAACTAACGAACAACTGGTAAAGAGTCAAAGGAATCAGGTCCACAAACAAGATGAATGGCCTTGGGTAAATTACAAGCGCAGTGCCTACTTCCTTGCAATAGGAAATGTGAGCATTAGGCTGAAGAGACTGTTCAAATGATACTTCTCTGCCTTCAGGTATTTTCTACGCCAAGTTCTGAAAATTGTAAAAAAATCTGACCACCATCTATCTATGACCTAAAAAGTATCTTCTGGCTCTAAAATAGACTTTAAAACACAACAAGAAGAAAAAAAGGTAAGAACTTGAAAGTGAAGTCTGAAAGTACTGTGTTGATCTGGGTTTTTCCATAAGATGTAGTAAAACCCAAACCAACTTTTGGGCCAACCCAATACCTATCTGTGCATTCTATTATATTAGCAGGCTCTGCCACAAGCGTTCATTTGGATCCCTTTTTAACTTTCTTTTAAAGTAAGCCTCAAGAGCTAGCAGTTACTAGCTCCATCAGCCTAACAACCACAGAAGCAAACCTGCAGTCTGACAAGAGCAGGTTTACTGACCACTGCAACAAGGAAGACTGCACACCAGGGGAATCTTCAGCTGCCTCACAAAACAAAGGAGCAAGAGTAGTTATAAGATTTGGGGAAGAGTAGTGGGCCTTCCCTGGTGGATTGGATGGTAAAGAATCTGCCTGCACTGTGGGAGACCTGGGTTGGGAAGATCCCCTGGAGGAGGGCATGGCAACCCACTCTAGTATTCTTGCCTGGAGAATCCCCATGGACAGAGGAGCCTGGCGGGCTACAGTCCATGCGGTCAAACAGTTGGACACAACTGAGCAGAGTGTGAAAACTGTAAGACTTACAACTATAATAATATTTATAGTAGTCATAATATAACAGTAGAGTATAGGGCTTCCTAGGTGGTGCTATGGTAAAGAATTCGCCTGTCAACACAGGAGATGTAAGAGATGCTGGTTCAGTCCCTGGGCTGAGAAGATCCCCCGGAGGAGGGCATGGCAACTGACTTCAGTATTCTTGCCTGGAGACTTCCATGGTCACAGGAGCTTGGTGGGCTGCAGGCCATAGGTTGCAAAGAATCGGACACGAGTGAAGTGACTTAGCACGTATGCATAGAGTACAGGTGAAATTTACATAAAGCTGTGTTTTTATAGGCTTAGAGCAAAGCAGAGCTGTGTGTAAAGGGTCTACTTCAGGACTGGACTGCAAAGTGAACCAAGATCCTCTTTCCTCACGAACTACAAAATTAAGACAGATGTGGATGCTGTGTCCAGAAACCCCTTATTTGGAGCTGTGTGTCTTGGCTGTAAATTAAGACCACTACTCTATGTCAGAGAGACCTAGATTCTCCAGGCAAGAATGGATGTTTTATTCTTCCTGATATAATTACACACAAGTCAAGTTTCTGACAGCCTGATTTTCCAAAACAAAGTTTTTCAGTGAGTTGGCAAGCCACAGTCATTCAAAGACAGGGTTTGTTATGACATTTCACAGCTCTATCATTCTTGGGAGAAATATTGTTTCTTGTTGAGTCTGAGGTTTTATCTATGTCTGCTATTCCAGCCTGATAAATGGCCAGATTCTGACTTTCTCTGCTATTTAAGATTCCTGTCTCCATTTTATGTCAGCGTGTAAATGAACAGCTTGCTAATTAAACTGATTACATTATGCTCTTCAGAAAAGTTTGTTTGCTGATTTATCTTTTGTTTATTATACAGCAATTTCTCCATGAAAGACATCCAACTTCAGTGGATACACTGGTTTTGAAAAAAACATTATCTTACCTCAGTGAAGTCCATGTACTTATTTAATGTGCCAGCTTAATTTCAACTAGTATAATGCCCTCAAGGTCCATCCACGTTGCTGCAAACGGCAGATTTCGTTTTCTCTCTTGGCTGAATAATACTCTGTGTATATATGTCTACACATGCACGCACACATGCACACACCCATATCTTCTTTATCCATGCATCCACAGACACTTAGGTGGCTTCTTTATCTGGGCAGTTGTGAATAATGACATAGGAGTGCAGGTATCTCTTTGATATCCTTTCATATCCTTTTGCTATATACCTAGAGGTGGGACTGCTGGATCACACTGCAGTTGTATTTTTCACTTTTTAAGGAATCTTTATAGTGTTTTCCACTGTGGCTACACCAGTTTACATTCCCACCAACAGTGCACAGGGGTGCCCTGTTCTCCACCTCCTCACCAACATTTATCCCTTGATAAAAAAATGGGACATTTTTATGATAAAAATCGAAAAACCTTTGCACAGCAAAGGGAACCTCAAGAAAATGAGGTTCTCCCTACAGCATGGGAGAAAATATCTGAGAATCATATACTGGGTAAGAGGTTAATATCCAAGAAAATATAAAAAAAAAACTCATAAAAGTTAATGGCAAGAAACCCCAAACAATCTGATTTAATAATGGACAGAGGAACTAAAGAGATATTTTTCTGAAGAAGACACACAAATGGCCAACAAGTATATAAAAGGTGCTCAACATCATTAATCACCAGGGAAATACAAACAAACCACAATAAGATATCACCTCATGTCTGTTAAAATGGTTATCATAAGCAACACAAAAGATAGCAAGTGTAGACTAATTTTTATTGTGAAGATCTCTGGGACTACAATGTAATTTATAAAACATCAATAAAATGTAAACTTTGTTAGAAGCAATTGGTCTTAAATGGAAACTGGACTTTCTTCTATACTGGTGTATTATGGGAATACAGTAAATATTAAATTTGTATTAGCAGTATTTCAAGTAAAATGCCAGAAGTCACTGGTCTGCATTACATAGGGGGAATCAAGAAGACTTTCTGCAGGAAGATGAGATCATGAAGTGATATTATCTGGGTAATATTGTTCTCTTTTCTATAAAATATTACTATTTCTATCTCTCATTAAATACTTGTCTTACTGTTGCTCAGTAAGCAAGGTTTGTTTTTTTTTGTTACCCACTTCATGAGTAAGGCTTAAAATAAATTTACAAATATCTTTCTGTTATCCTCTGAGACTTTGGAGAAAAGGTAACATGGATGGATAATTTATATAATAGAGCAGGAAATGCACTAATGAGGAATTTTTAAAATAGAGACAAATTTACCTACCTAGGGGTAGTACCCTGTCTAATTCCCTTAATACTAATTTCTAAAGAAAAGTTTTTTAATAGGTAAAAATTGATGACATATTGTTTCTAGGTGATATTCCAGTGACAGTTCTTGAATAGCAGCATAGGTAAGTCAATGGGCATAATAAAAACGGTTGATTTCTAACTTCAATTAGGTAGTCAATGCTGTACAATTCCATTACTGCTAACTGGTCAGTTCCGTCTATTTTCTTACCCGGGTTCAAATCCTCATAATAAAAATACTCAAATTGCCTCGTGGGGTAGACTACCGTTTGTGCCTCCAAAAGCCATTCTTTCCTTCTTCTTGGACATGCTAACAACCACATTTCCCAGCCTCTTCCATTTCCCTCTTGCATTTCTGCAGCCATTGAAGTTAAGCTCTAGCAACGAAATGAGCAACAAAAATGAGCAGAACTGGTGTGTGACTTCCAACCACACTTCGTAAAAAGAAAAGTTACTTGCCTTAAAATATCTATCTATCTACCTGCAAGCTAAAGATGGACATACTAGTGACCCAACCTCACATTAGCAGATGAATGAGTGCTCCACTGGGTGATGCCATAAGCCGCAAGGAACATGCATCCTTGAACAACCGCATGGAACATAACTGAATTACCAACATGGGTTCACCTCAGAACTATTATGAGAGAGAGAAATCAATCTCAATTTTGTTTCAGTTCAGTTCAGTCCCTCAGTCGTGTCCGACTCTGCGACCCCATGAATCGGAGCACGCCAGGCCTCCCTGTCCATCACCAACTCCCAGAGTTCACTCAGACTCACATCCATGAGTCAGTGATGAGATCCAGCCATCTCATCCTCTGTCGTCCCCTTCTCCTCCTGCCCCCAACCCCTCCCAGCATCAGAGACTTTTCCAATGAGTCAACTCTTCACCTGAGGTGGCCAAAGTACTGGAGTTTCAGCTTTAGCATCAGTCTTTCCAAAGAACACCCAGGACTGATCTCCTTTAGAATGGACTGGTTGGATCTCTTTGCAGTCCAAGGCACTCTTGAGGGTCTTCTCCAACACCACAGTTCACAAGCATCAATTCTTCGGCACTCAGCTTTCTTCACAGTCCAACTCTCACATCCATACATGACCACAAGAAAAACCATAGCCTTGACTAGACGGACCTTTGTTGGCAAAGTAATGTCTCTGCTTTTGAATATGCTATCTAGGTTGGTCATAACTTTCCTTACAAAGAGTAAGCGTCTTTTAATTTCGTGGCTGCAATCACCATCTGCAGTGATTTTGGAGCCCCCAAAAATAAAGTCTGACACTGTTTCCACTGTTTCCCCATCTATTTCCCATTAAGTGATGGGACTGGGTGCCATGATCATCATTTTCTGAATGTTGAGCTTGAAGCCAACTTTTTCACTCTCCTCTTTCACTTTCATCAAGAGGCTTTTTAGTTCCTTTTCACTTTCTGCCATAAGGGTGGTGTCATCTGCATATCTGAGGTTATTAATATTTCTCCCAGCAATTTTGATTCCAGCTTGTGCTTCTTCCAGTCCAGCATTTCTCATGATGTAGTCTGCATGTAAGTTAAATAAGCAGGGTGACAAAATACAGCCTTGACGTACCCCTTTTCCTATTTGGAATCAGTCTGTTGTTCCATGTCCAGTTCTAACTGTTGCCTCCTGACCTGCATATAGGTTTCTCAAGAGGCTGGTCTGGTGGTCTGGGATTCCCATCTCTTTCACAATTTTCCACAGTTTATTGTGATCCACACAGTCAAAGGCTTTGGCATAGTCAAGAAAGGAGAAATAGATGTTTTGCTGGAACTCTCTTGCTTTTTCCATGATCCAGCGGATGTTGGCAATTTGATCTCTGGTTCCTCTGCCTTTTCTAAAACCAGCTTGAACATCAGGAAGTTCACGGTTCACGTATTGCTGAAGCCTGGCTTGGAGAATTCTGAGCATTACTTTAGTGTGAGATGAGTGCAATTGTGCGGTAGTTTGAACATTCTTTGGCATTGCTTTTCTTTGGGATTGGAATGAAAACTGACCTTTTCCAGTCCTGTGGCCTCTGCTGAGTTTTCCCAATTTGCTGGCATATTGAGTGCAGCACCTTCACAGCATCATCTTTCAGGATTTGAAACAGCTCAACTGGAATTCCATCACCTCCACTAGCTTTGTTCGTAGTGATGCTTTCTAAGGCCCACTTGACTTCACATTCCAGGATGTCTGGCTCTAGGTGAGTGATCACACCATCGTGATTATCTGGGTCGTGAAGATCTTTTTTGTACAGTTCTTCTGTGTATCCTTGCCAGCTCTTCTTAATATCTTCTGCTTCTTTTAGGTCCATACCATTTCTGTCCTTTATCGAGTCCATCTTTGCATGAAATGTTCCCTTGGTATCTCTAATTTTCTTGAAGAGATCTCTAGTCTTTCCCATTTTGTTGTTTTCCTCTATTTCTTTGCACTAATCACTAAGGAAAGCTTTCTTACCTCTCCTTGCTATTCTTTGGAACTCTGCATTCAAATGGGTATATCTTTCCTTTTCTACTTTGCCTTTTGCATCTCTTCTTTTCTCAGCTATTTGCAAAGCCTCCTCAGACAACCATTTTGCATTTCTTTTTCTTGAGAATGGTTTTTATCACTGCCTCCAGTACAATGTCAAGAACCTCTGTCAATAGTTCTTCAGGCACTCTATCAGATCTCATCCCTTGAATCTATTTGTCACTTCCACAATATAATCGTAAGGGATTTGGTTTAGGTCATACCTGAATGGTCTAATAGTTTTCCCTACTTTCTTTAATTTGAGTCTGAATTTGGCAATGAGGAGTTCATGATCTGAGCCACAGTCAGCTCCGGGTCTCGTTTTTTCTGACTGTTTAGGGCTTCTCCATCTTTGGCTGCAAAGAATGTAACCGATCTGATTTCAGTGCTGACCATGTTCAGTGTTCACATGATTTCACATGATGTCCATGTGCAGAGTCTTCTCTTGTGTTGTTGGAAGAGGGTGTTTGCTATGACCAGTGCATTCTCTTGGCAAAACTCCATTAGCATTTGCCCTGTTTCGTTATGTACTCAAAGGCCAAATTTGCTTCTTACTTTAGGTATCTCTTGACTTCCTATTTTTTGCATTCCAGTCCCCTATAATGAAAAGGACATCTTTTTTGGGTATTAGTGCTAGAATGTCTTATAGTTCTTCACAGAACCATTCAACTTCAGCTTTTTTCAGTTATTCTTTGGAACTCTGCATTCAAATGGGTATATCTTTCTTTTTCTCCTTTGCTTTTCGCTTCTCTTCTTTTCACAGCTATTTGTAAGGCCTCCTCAGACAGCCATTTTGCTTTTTTGCGTTTCTTTTCTATGGGGATGGTCTTGATCCCTGTCTCCTGTACAATGTCACAATTTTGTTTAGGTCACTTTATTTTGGGGGTTTTTTGCTATAGCAGTTAACCTGCATGTAATATGCTTCTTTTAAAAAATGTTTAAAATCTGAGAGCTGATTTACAATTTGTGCCAATTTCTGCTGTACAGCAAACTGACTCAGTTATACATATATATACACATTCTTTTCCTAATACCCTTCTCAATATACCTCTTCACTGGTCTCTCTGTTTCCAGTACTAATTTACATTTCAATTCATCTGCCACATTACTACTAGTTATCTTTTAAAACACAAACTAAATATTAGTGTTCTCCCTAATAATCTTCTGTGACCCATGGCTCAAGACTTTCTGTCATGGAACAAAGGTGTTATGGTACATAATCGGGCCCTAAGCATCTTTCTGGTTTTCATCCTTTATGATCCACTCCCATCCTGGACCATGCCACTCTTTTCCCACGAAGGTTCTTTAGCTCCAGCATCACTAGACTTCAGCTTTTTCCAATGAACAGAAAAACAAAACATAACTTTGTAAAGCGAAAGACAGAGGAGGTAAAGAAAATTAAATCTGACTGAGCGACCAAAAAAAGTGTGAAGAGACAGTATACACACACATGGTCACTAAAGTGATTAGCTTCAGGGTTTGTTCTTTCTGAGAAGCATTTGAAGATGCACTGATTATCCAGTGGCTGAAATGTCAACAGCATCAACATCCACAAAAACCCCAAAATAAGCGGTTATTTAAATTATATGGATAATATATACTTTTTATAGAGGTGACATCCGTATAACAAAGTAGCACTTAGTATTGCCGCCATCACCTCTATCTAGTTTCAAAACACTTTATCGCCCCCAAAGGTGACCCCACACCCACTAAGCAGTCACTTCCCCTTCCTCCCTCTCCCCAGCCCCTGGCAACAACAAACTAGATTTCTGTCTCTTTGGACTTACTTATGCTGGATATTGCATATATTAATAAATAGAATATACAATAGGCAACCTACTATGTTTGGCTTTTTTCATTTAGCATAATGTTTCTGAGGTTCATCCTTTTTGTAGTTTTATCCGTATGAATGATATAAATTTTACAAGCAGGAATATTTGTAAATGCAACATACTGAAACCAACCTAAAGGCTCACACATAGACCAGTGATTGAATTAACTACTGTATAGTCATATGATGGAGTAACTATACAGAATGAGAATTAATGTGGAATGATTTCTCAGACATAATGTTAAATGAAAAGGGCAAAATTCAAAGGGATAGATGCTCTAGCTATCTACCTTTTGTGAAAAAAAAAAAAAAACCAGAAAATAAGAAAATATTCAAGATATTTACTGAAAATATTCAGATAATTACCCATTTGGGTAAACAAAACAACACAGCATGGAAAAGATAACCTTGAGACCATAAATTGTGGTTATCAACAGGGGATGAGCAGGAATAGAATAAAAAAGAATAATACTTCCCTAAATCATGTTCAAGTTTCATATACTTCACAAATACTCTAAAGGAATAAAATCAAAGATGAATACAAACAGAAACAAATGAACTGGTCAGGTTTTCATGGGGTAAAATGCGTCCCCTCAAAAGATATGGCGAAATCAACCTCCAGTACTTCTGACTGTGATTCTATTTGGAAATAAGGTCTTTGCGGTAATCAAGTTAAGATGAGGCCTTTATGGTGGTCTCTATAGCTGGTGTCTTCATACGAAGGAGAATTTGAACACGGAGTGTTCACTCTGAGATGATGGAGGTAAGGACTGGAACCATCTATAAGCCATGGAATACCAAAATTGTTGGCCATATTTTTCAGAGTTCTCAGTAGGAACCAACTCTGCTAACACCTTGATTTCCAACTTGTAGCCTCCCCTGTAGAGAATAAACTTCTGCTGTTTCAGGCCATCTAGGTTGTGCTACTTTGTTATGGCAGCCAGCCTGGAAACTAATAAACCATACAGACTTCAAAAGAATAACATAAGCAATTTTGAAAGGGAGAAGGAGAAACAGATTTTAGAATAGTATATGCCCTCAGCCTACAGATCAAAAGAATTCTGAACAAACAGTGACCTCCAGTTAGTAGCTGAGTTCTCAAGGGAGGCATAGGTTCACAATTCTGAAATTACTTTTACGTTCAAGGATTAAGCAAATAAATAAATATACCGTTGATAATGGAAATGAAGTTTCTCTCTGTTTGAGAAGGAAGTTACACATACGGAATGGAGAGAAGAGTGTTAGATTGGTACTGGAGGTATAAGCGTGAAATCATGGTTTTCAACAAAGATAGATGGGGGTGGGGGAGGGAAGAGGTGCATGGGTATATTTATGTGTGCATATACACATCTATTTCCTGGCTCTATCCCTGAAGACAACCTAATAGAAACCATGCATCAGTAGCAATAAACAGACCCAGCATTCAAAACAAAGGCTCAGGAACTCTTTCAGATTAAAACAAACAAACAAACAAATGGAAGAGACCTGGCAACTGATTGCAGCACATCCTCCTAGATTTTCTTTTTTCTAAAAACGTACTACTGGGGCAACTGACAAAACCTGAGTAAGAACTGTGGATTAAATAACAGCCCCGTAGCAGCATTAATTTCCTGATTTTGATCACTGTACTGTTATGTAAGGCAATGAATGACATTCCATTGTTTTAAGGAAATACACACAAAAAGTATTCAGAGGAAGAGGGTATTTTAAGTGTAGGAAAAGAAATATTGAGAAATCTAGATGAAATATTAAAATTCTTTGTACTATTCTTTCCAATTTTCCCTAAAGTCTGAAATTACGTTAAATAAACCTGTAACAACTTAAAATTTAATTTAATAGTGAATTAATGAACAATGAGCTCTATCACAGACAGGCAAACTTTCAAAAAATATTGCTGGAGAACTGGAAATTATTCTAAAAATTCCATGAAGCACCTGTAAGGCAATATATTGACTACATATTAGCACAGGCTCTAAGAAAACATGAACTTGGATTTGAATCTGCTCCTCTGTTATACAGTCCTAGGCAAATGAATCTTTCATTGTCTCTATTCTATGAGATGGGGATACCATACCTACTGCACTGCCTCTCACTATGAGGACTAACTGAGGCAACACTCATGGAGAGCTCAGTACAGGCTCTGGCACACTGTCCTAAGCAAGCATCCAAAAAGTGGCTGCTGGGACCTTTATCATCATTAGCATTATTGCTGTTCTGTGTGAGTTTGTGAATTTAAGGAAAATAATTCCACCACCTGGAAAAACATTAATAAGAAAGTTAATTTCTGTTAAACCAAGTTCTGCACATCATCATTATTTTCTACCGATTTCTGGGCCCGTTTGGAACTCTGCCAGGGGCTTCCCAGGTGGCACTAACGGTAAAGAAGCTGCCAACCAACGCAGGAGACGTGAGGCGTGAGATCGATCCCTGGGATAGGAAGATTCCCCTGGAGGCGGGCATGGCAACCCTTTCCAGTTTTCTCTTCTGGAGAATTCCATGGACAGAGGAATTTGAATTCACAAAGAGTCGGACATGGCCAAATTCTCCTTTGTACCTTCTCTGATATAGAACACAAACCCAATATGATAGCTGCATTTTCCTGGTTTTTAATTTTAAAAGGACCTGTTAGTACTTCAGAGCCTATTAATGTTATTTTAAGTACCTCCAATAGTTCTAAGCATGTGAAAGAGTACATGTGTGTGTGAGAGACTCTGGGGAAAGTAAATGTTACCTTGCTGCTACTGCTGCTAAGTTGCTTCAGTCGTGTCCGACTCTGTGCGACCCCATAGACGGCAGCCCACCAGGCTCCCCTGTCCCTGGGATTCTCCAGGCAAGAACACTGGAGTGGGTTGCCATTTCCTTCTCCAATGCATGAAAGTGAAAAGTGAAAGTGAAGTCGCTCAGTCGTGTCCGACTCCTAGCGACCCCATGGACTGCAGCCCACCAGGCTCCTCTGTCCATGGGATTTACCAGGCAAGAGTACTGGAGTGGGTTGCTATTGCCTTCTCCGAATGTTACCTTATACAACACCTATAGACTTTAAAGACTAAATTGGATATATCAAAGATTCAAACTAAACATATAAAAAGGGCTCTTTTTTTAATTTGGTGGTGGTGGTTTAGTTGCTAAGTCATGTCTGACTCTTGTGACCCCATGGACTGTAGCCTGCCAGGCTCCTCTGTCTATGGGATTCTCCAGGTAAGAATAGTGGAGTGGGTCGCCATTTCCTTCTCCAATACATTAAACTACTTAATTTTCACACCAATGTTATGAAGTAGAAACTACTGCTAGCCCTACTGTGCAGAAAGGAAAAACAGGCAGAACAGTTAAGTATCTGCCAAGGTCACACAGTTTGCTGTGATGGAGCCTCAATTATAATCTAAGCATTCTGGGTCCAAAGTCCACATTCTTAACCACAATACCATGTGTGCTTTGATTCCCACTACCCATCACAGAAACAACTGGGCTTCAAGCTAAGCACTTCCTTAGTAACTTTAACTTTTCAGAACATAAATGAGAATCTGGCATGCACCAAAAGGTACCATGAGAAGACAAGAGAGATAATGCAAAGTTCAAAGACAAGTTCTTCTGATAAACTCATAGCATGCTCTTTTTCATGAGATACGATTCTAACAAACCAGACTGTCCAATCTTCTGGCCAACAGTGCAACAGAAACAAGCAGACAGAGGAGGCAGATATAAAGGGCTAGACTTCAAAAATCAAGAAATGTGCCTCATCATTTTAATCTTAATACAATACATTGTCAGTAAATGTTAACTGATGTAAAGAGAAGCAACTAGTGGATTCCCTGACAGTCCAGTGGTTAGGATTCTATTAAGTCGCTCAGCATGGCCATCAGAGAGATGGGAGTCAGGGGGAGAAGGGGCAACTCGTGACACTGAGTGGGAAAGGTTATCATTTAGAGCCTTTTTCTAAGAGGCAGAGTGACGTTTATTTGTCATGAGCTGCTGAAGGCAACTTTTAACTATTAGTTACATTATGATAACTATCTACTCTCAGCATGCTATTTGAGATGAAATGCATTTGAGAAATACTTACAGATAATGGTTAAAACAACTTTGGCAATTTAAATAGAATTTTAGAAAATTTACCTCTATGAAATCCTTTATTTTCCAAAGTCACTGAGTATCTTATATTATTGTATTTACCTCTGATATCCAAACAATACCATTATCAGACATTATGTTACCCTTCATCAAATTCTATATAAAAAAATTTAAACAATTTTGCCCAAATAAGGTTTCACTTAGCTTCAGGTTCAGATTGGATATCAGTTATCAAGAAAAGGGGGAAAAACAACTAATTTGGATGCAAATTCTTAAAATCCTTTTTATTACACTTGACTATTTCAGGTTTAGTTTTTGTTTTTCAAAATGTTAAAGACTAGATATTAGAATTCTATTTCAGAAAAATGAGTACATAACGCTACCAATGAAGCTGTCCTCTTCTACCACATTCCAAATCAAACCTGAATCTTACCAGTCTTCGAGAGCTAACTCTCAACCCACAGAAGACCACATTAAATGATTCTATGGGGAGATAACTGGCAAAACCCAGTTACCTGGGTTAAGGGGGGAAGTTCCATAGGACAAATGACTAAGTTTCTTTTTTAAAAAGGCAGGGGGACAAGGAAAAAAATTTAAAAAAGTGAAGGCAGAACCTATAGACATAAAAGAAGTTTGAGACATATCAACTAACTACAACATGTGAAACTTGTTATTAAGAAGCTATTATTAATATTAAGAGATGACAATGGTATTATGATGACATTTTTATAAACTATATTAAGGCATATCTTAAAATCATGTAATTCATACTTGGGCTTCCCTGGTGGCTCAGCACTAAAGAATTCACCTGCCAGTGCAGGAGGTGCGGGGTGATCCCTGAGCTGGGAAGGTCCCCTGGAGAAGGAAATGGCAACTCACTCCAGTATTCTTGCCTGGGAAATCCCCGGGACAGAGGAGCCTGGAAGACTACAGTTTGTGGGGTTGCGAAGAGTCAGGCATGGCAAGAACTAAACTACAGCAACAACTAATCCATATAAAGTGCATCATTCAAAGATTTTTCTTTAATAAATTCACCTAGTTGTGCAACCATCAGCATAAACCAATTTTAAAATATTTCCATTACCCAGTAAGACCCCTCACATCCATTAACTATTAATCCTTCCTCATACACACCAGCTGACCAATCCTCTTTCTGACTCTGTAGATGTGTCTTTTGTGGACATTCCACACTAACAGAATCATCTGGCTCCTTACACTTTACAATTTTTAAGGTTCATTAATGTCAGAGCATGTATCAACAATTTGTTTCCTTTTATTGCTGAATAGCATTCCACCGTATTGTATAGACATATTTTGTCTATTCATTTAGCAGTCGATGGGCAGTTAGGTTGCTGCCAACGTTTGCCTATTAAGAATAACACTGCTGTGGACACGTGTGTGTGTAAAAGTTGCTGTGTAGGTAGATACACAAGAGTGGAACTGCTAGGTCATTATGGCAAACTAATAAACTTTTCAAGAAATTTTTTAAGTGTTTTAGATATATTAGCTTATTTAATCCCTACAACAGCCTTAAGAGGAAGCTATTACTATTATCCCCATTTTAGGGATGAGGAAACAAAGGTCCATCCAAAAAGCTTAAGCAATGTGGTCAAGTCAGATGAGAATCAAAGTAGCTTGGCTTTAGCGTCTGCGGTCGTAACCACTGGGCCATATATTTCAAGCTCACTGACAAGTTAAACATTTCTCACAAGACATAAACAAATTAAAGAAATTTAATATAAAAATTCAGGTGGCTTCTAAGAACACAAAAGGAGAGAGTCCAATGTTAACTAAATTTAAGTGTATACCTCATAACATATATATGGTAGTAATTCTCATTATCTCTGAGTGGCAGAGTAGGAATACATTTCTTTTTAACTGTATTTTCATTTATTACAGTGATATATATACATATACATATATAAAAAAGGCAGTATTTAAGATTAACATAAAACAACTCACTAATCAGAAACCAAATGACCTGATGAACAATAAGGTTTTAAGTTCCTAATTTTTTAAAGGACATTTTAAGATGTCCTGAGTGAGTCCTATCCATCAACCCTAAGTTGAGTGCTGTGGACATAAATCTGATTACAACTGAGGAACAAAGAAAGGCAACTCTAGAATCACAGCTGCGGGAAAAGGTGCTGCTGCAGTAGGAGTCATCTTAATCAGAGGACGGGTTGGGGAGAAAGGTTTCCCGAAAGAGAAGGCACTAAACTGACTTGAGGGAATGGTGTATGAACACACTGCTTCTAAGCAGACTCTTTCATCAATAACATAGCCTCTTCTTAATGATTAAAAATGGAGGCCCTGCTTCAAATGTCAAACCTTTCTTTTTTTTTCAGTTGGTCAATTTTGAATATCAACTAAATAACAGGAGTTTCAAAGAAAAGGAAAAAAGCTTTGTCTTGTGGTGTTAGAATATGGAGCATAAAAAAAATCTGTAAATACCTATAAATGAGAAAGTATTTTTAAAATTCATTATATTCAAGTGTAGTTTAATCACAGTCAGTCAACACATCCTTGAAACTTCATCCTAATAGCACTTCTAAGTCTATTGATGATCAAAATCAGGGGTGGGCAAACTACAAGCACAGGTGGCCCGGTTGGTTAAGAATGATTTTTCTGCAAAGAATAGTATTTACATTTAAGGAGGAAGAGAGCGAGAACCATATATAGAGACCAATGTGGTCCCAAAGCCTACAATATTTTACTCTCCACTTTTATAGAAAAAGTTATCTACAATTAAAAAAAATATATTACTGGATGAATCTGTGGCCATACAGAAAGGCACTATCACTGAGGTGGAATTCAGTCTAGACACTAGTACACTTATTTACTTATGATGGGAGGGAGAAACTGGGGAAGGGAGAGGTTTTTAAGAGTACGTAGTTAGTTCAGAAAGACATGGGTTCTGCAGGGAGTGGGGGGAATTCAGGGTTAGAATACAGTTGAAGCAGATGAAAAATAGGGAGTAGTCCTGGGGCTTTATAAGCTACTCCAGGTGGAAGGCAGCTATTGCAATATTAACGAGCCATAAAATGTGAGAGTTAGGTTTACTGAGGAAACTGAGACTCAGAGCTAAAGTTACTTGCCCAAGTTCACAGAGCAGGAGTACGGGACACCAAGAACTGGTCTGCAAATACCAGATCTCAGTTCCGTTCTCTCCACTGCAGCACACTGCCTCTCGTCACTGGACAGGGTTAACCTGGACAAATACCGCCATCCCTGTGTGACAAGTGAGCTCAAAGGAGTCCAGAGGGAACAGTCTCCTCTGGAGCTCCCCTTCCTCCTGCAAGTATCAGTGGTTTTTCAGGGAAGAACTGGTCTCAGAGAGGTGGAGGACAGACAACAGCCCTCTCTGCCAGACGCTGGGAACAAGAGAATGTTGACCAAACATCATTAAAACAAGCCTGATATATCCAGTGGCTGAGGGCAATAAGAAACACCAAATTTCAATGACTTTACCTGGTTCCAATTTTATTACTTTAATTGCTGCCAGTTCACCGGTGTTAACATTCCGTGCCTAAAAAAGAAAAGACGATAATTGTGAAAAGAAAGCTTTCATAAAAACTTTATGAAATGCTATTTTAGCTTACTACTGATATTGTAAATTATTCAGAATATTTTTTAAAGCAAGAATTGTAAAAGTGATTTATATTCACAAAACAAACAGTATATTCTTCCCGATGAATTTCAACATCAATCCAAGTATAAATTTAATGATGATAATAACAGCAATTAACAGAAACCCAGATTGTAGTATATCCAGGCACGATTCCAAGTGTTTTTATATTTATTCGCTGAATTTTTACAGCAATCTTAAGAGGCAGGTACTAATGTAATAATATCAATAATATTCTCATGTTGCACATGAAGCTCTTGAAGCACAGAGAGCTTGCCAAGACTGTATAGCTAGGGACATGCGGGGGTTCAAACCCAGGCAGTCTGACTCCAGAGCCGGAGTTTTTTAAGTTTACATTCCACTGCCATTCACTCAAGTTCAATTCAGTCACTCAGTCGTGTCCGACTCTGTAACCCCCTGGACTGCAGCACACCAGGCTTCCCTGTCCATCACCAACTCCCAGAGCCTACTCAAACTCATGTCCATCACGTCGGTTATGCCATCCAACCATCTCATCCTCTGGCAGCCCCTTCTCCTGCCACCTTCAATCTTTCCCAGCATCAGGGTCTTTCGCATCAGGTGGCCAAAATATTGGAGTTTCAGCTTTAGCATCAGTCCTTCCAATGAATATTTAGGACTGATTTCCTTTAGGATGGACTGGTTGGATCTCCTTGCAGTCCAACGGACTCTCAAGAGTCTCCTCCAACACCCCAGTTTTAAACCATCAATTCTTCAGCACTCAGCTTTCTTTATAGTCCAACTCTCACATCAATACATGACTACTAGAAAAACCACAGCTTTGACTAGACAGACCTTTGCTGGCAAAGTAATGTCTCTGCTTTTCAATAGGCTGTCTAGGTTGGGCATAGCTTTTCTTCCAAGGAGCAAGCGTCTTTTAATTTCATGGCTGTAGTTACCAACTGCAGTGATTTTGGAGCCCCCAAAATAAAGTTTCTCACTTTTTCAATTGTTTCCTCATCTATTTGCCATGAAGTGATGGGACCAGATGCCATTATCTTAGTTTTCTGAATGCTGAGTTTTAAGCCAACTTTTTCACTGTCCTCTTTCATTTAAAGAATTCTGAATTAACTAGCTTTAAACTTTTAACTTAAAAAACCTTTAGAATATGAAAATCAAATACCTTTATATAACTGTAAAAACAAGCTCCTCATACCTGTTTAAACACATCTGATAGTATAAAGAAATCAATTCAATACAAACCAAATATATTTTACAAGCCACATATTAAAAATAAAAACTATTAAAAAAATCAATCCATAATATTAGATTGCCAGTGTTTACAAGTGTAATTACATGTAAGTAAGCAGAAATCGTTTTTTCAACTTGTATAAAAATGGCAGCTATTTTTATAAATTTAAAATGTTTTATAATTGAATCAGAATTTTCAAATTATTTTAAACTATGAACTGAAACTTAAATTTTCATTTCAATTAATGAAGACCAATATATTAAATTCACTCAAAACTGAAAAATTCATTCCTGTGATGAGAATTATTCTTAGTTTTAACACTTAAATGGACTGGTATTATGCTGTGAAAGTGCTGCACTCAATATGCCAGTAAATTTGGGAAACTCAGTAGTGGCCACATGACTGGAAAAGGTCAGTTATCCCTCCAATCCCAAAGAAAGGCAATGCCAAAGAATGCTTAAACTACCGTACAATTCACTCATCTCACACACTAGTAAGGTAATGCTCAAAATTCTCCAAGCCAGGCTTCAGCAACATGGAACCGTGAACTTCCGAATGTTCAAGCTGGTTTTAAAAAAGGCAGAGGAACCAGAGATCAAATTGCCAACATCTGTTGGATCATGGAAAAAGCAAGAGAGTTCCAGAAAAACATCTATTTCTGCTTTCTTGACTATGCCAAAGCCTTTGACTGTGTGGATGACAATCAACTGGAAAATTCTGAAAGAGATGGGAATACCAAACCACCTGACCTGCCTCTTGAGAAATCTATATGCAAGTCAGGAAGCAGCAGTTAGAACTGGACATGGAACAACAGACTGGTTCCAAATAGGAAAAGGAGTATGTCAAGGCTGTATACTGTCACCCTGCTTATTTAACTTATATGCAGAGTACATCATGAGAAATGCTGGGCTGGAAGAAGCACAAGCTGGAATCAAGACTGCCGGGAGAAATATCAATAACCTCAGATATGCAGATGACAGCACCCTTATGGCAGAAAGTGAAGAGGAACTAAAGAGTCTCTTGATGAAAGTCAAAGAGGAGAGTGAAAAAGTTGGCTTAAAGTTCAACATTCAGAAAACTAAGATCATGGCATCTGGTCCCATCACTTCATGGGAAATAGATGGGGTAACAGTGGAAACAGTGTCAGACTTATTTTTTTGGGCTCCAAAATCACTGCAGATGGTGATTGCAGCCATGAAATTAAAAGACGCTTACTCCTTGGAAGGAAAGTTATGACCAACCTAGATAGCATATTCAAAAGCAGAGACATTATTTTGCCAACAAACATCCATACAGTCAAGGCTATAGTTTTTCCAGTGGTCATGTATGGATGTGAAAGTTGGACTGTGAAGAAAGCTGAGTGCCAAAGAACTGATGCTTTTGAACTGTGGTGTTGGAGAAGACTCTTGAGAGTCCCTTGGACTACAAGGAGATCCAGCAGGTCTATTCTAAAGGAGACCAGTCCTGGATGTTCTTCGAAAGGACTGATGCTAAAGCTGAAATTCCAATAGTTTGGCCACTTCATGTGAAGAGTTGACTCACCGGAAAAGACTCTGATGCTGGGAGGGATTGGGGGCAGGAGGAGAAGGGGATGACAGAGGATGAGATGGCTGGATGGCATCACCCACTCGATGGACATGAGTTTGGGTGAACTCTGGAAGTTGGTGATGGATAGGGAGGCCTGGTGTGCTGTAATTCATGGGGTTGCAAAGAGTCGGACACGACTGAGTGACTGAACTGAACTGAACTGAAAGCTCAGTGAATTACCCATAAGGGATGATAACAATGTTAACAGTGGAATCCTTCTAAGAATATTGGGGCATTAAAAAAAAATCAGTTTCTAAGATAATATATATGGGACGCAGTCACTGCTAAAAGATATAAATAAAAATTTAACCTTTAAACTCAAAGAACAACAAAGGTATTAAAAATACAAATTAAGAAAAATTAAAATTTCAAGGGAAGTTCATTCCTTTTGAAAAAAATCCCCATAACTCATAAACATTTATGATGCCAACTTACTACAGAGTAGTAAGTTTTGAACTCAACAGTAATTTTTGAACTACAGGCAGTTCAAAACAGATTTGAACATTTATTTCAAATTAACTTAATTTCCATTACATGAAAGAGACATTTCCAATAGTATCACAGAAGTATTTATCGCTTTCACCAGGATAAGAAGATATATATATATAAATGGAATAGAAATAAAATCAGAGTGTCATTCTGGGAGCATTTTGTAAAAAGGATGGAGCAGAGTGCAAAATATTCATTATATCACAACATTAGTCATAAATCTTCTCAAACACTATCAGAACACTTTGCCTTTCTTCACGTTGTGATACCTTTTCTCTGTTAGACTTCTCCTTGACACTGTCCTCTAATCCATATCTTTTTAAAGCACTTCTCCAATAAAACAAGATAATTGTTTTATTTAATCCTCATATCTCCATTTAAAAATCTTGAAAGAGTTTTATTTTCTGTTTATTGAAAAATAAATTGAGAGTCTGGGTAATCCCAAATGAACGAGCAAAAGAAAATATGAACTCAGAGAAAGCTAGTTCAGTTCAGTTGCTCAGTCGTGTCCGACTCTTTGCGACCCCATGAATCGCAGCACGCCAGGCCTCCCTGTCCTAGGGGGACTATTTTTACAACTGAAATTGTTTCCAACTGACCACAAGAGGGCACACTTCTACTGACAACACAAGTTACACAAAGGGCCCAAAATGGCGGCAGCACACACTGTACTCTTCTAAAAATAGACTCATTAATAGTTAACACCAGCACATATTTCACAGAAAAACTATGACAGTAAACTAGAGTAAGTGGTTTATAAGAGTCAATTCTTTACTACAGGCTTGACTTATGAATACTATTTTTCAAAATTTAAATTAGGATTTTCTACAGGGTAACAAGTTTTTAAATTATGGTTCTTCAGAGTCAATAAGAAAACAAGACAGCTAATGATTACTGTCCTTTTTGCCTTCTGAATATTTTCTAATATGCAACTTATTTGACAGATATAAGATAATTCACAAAAAACGGAAGAAAAAATCCTCAGGAAACCTGAATTTCTGATCTTTACCACATCATAACCCTTATGTTTATTAATGAAAGGTGTTTATGATTCATCAAGAATCTTGGGTCTTCTGGCTAAAATAAGTCATATTTTGCTGTTTTTACATTCACAGTGGCCAAGAAAACACGTGAGTAAATTTAAAAATATCAACTCTAATGCTCTGTACCTGCTATGCTTTTTTCAATCACCTAGAAAAATTGATTACAGAAAAATGAGAACAAGGTAAATATTTATAAATATTATAAAGCATATAGTATAAAAATTTCTAATTCAGTATCAGTACCATGAAGAGGCCTTACAAATAGCTTTGAAAAGAACAGAAGCGAAAAGCAAAGGAGAGAAGGAAAGGTAAACCCATTTGAAGGCAGAGTTTCAAAGAATAGCAAGGAGAGATAAGAAAGGTTTCCTGAGTGATCAGTGCAAAGAAATAGAGGAAAACAATAGAATGGGAAAAACTAGAGATCTCTTCAAGAAAATTAGAGATACCAAGGGAACATTTCATGCAAAGATGGGCTCAAAAAGGACAGAAATGGCATGGACCTAACAGAAGCAGAAGATATTAAGAAGAGGTGGCAAGAATACACAGAAGAACTGTACAAAAAAGATCTTCACGACCCAGATAATCACAATGGTGTGATCACTCACCTAGAGCCAGACATCTTGGAATGTGAAGTCAAGTGGGCCTTAGAAAGCATCACTACGAAGAAAGCTAGTGGAGGTGATGGAATTCCAGTTGAGCGATTTCAAATCCTGGAAGATGATGCTGTGAAAGTGCTGCACTCAATATGCCAGCCAATTGGGAAAACTCAGCAGTGGCCACAGACTGGAAAAGGTCAGTTTTTGTTCCAATCTCAAAGAAAGGCAGTGCCAAAGAATGCTCAAACTATCGCACAATTGCACTCATCTCACACGCTAGTAAAGTAATGCTCAAAATTCTCCAAGCCAGGCTTCAGCAATACGTGAACCGTGAACTTCCAGATGTTCAAGCTGGATTCAGAAAATGCAGAGGAACCAGAGATCAAATTGCCAACATCCGCTGGATCATGGAAAAGACAAGAGAGTTTCAGCAAAACATCTATTTCTGCTTTCTTGACTATGCCAAAGCCTTTGTGTGGATCACAATAAACTGTGGAAAATTCTGAAAGAGATGGGAATATCAGACCACCTGACCTGCCTCTTGAGAAACCTATATGCAGGTCAGGAAGCAAAACAGTTAGAACTGGACACAGAACAACAGACTGGGTCCAAATAGGAAAAGGAGTACGTCAAGGCTGTATATTGTTACCCTGCTTATTTAACTTATATGCAGAGTATATCATGAGAAATGCTGGGCTGGAAGAAGCACAAGCTGGAATCAAGAATGCCAGGAGAAGTATCAATAACGTCAGATATGCAGATGACAGCACCACTATGGCAGAAAGTGAAGAGGAACTAAAAAGCCTCTTGATGAAAGTGAAAGAGGAGATTGAAAAAGTTGGCTTAAAGCTCCACATTCAGAAAAGAAAAATCATGGCATCCGGTCCCATCACTTCATGGGAAATAGATGGAGAAACAGTGTCAGACTTTATTTTTTTGGGCTCCAAAATAACTGCAGATGGTGACTGCAGCCATGAAATTAAAAGACACTTACTCCTTGGAAGAAAAGTTATGACCAACCTAGACAGCATATTAAAAAGCAGACATTACTAGTGGACCAACAAAGGTCCGTCCAAAAGCCATGGTTTTTCCAGTAGTCATGTACAGATGTGAGAGTTGGACTATAAAGAAAGCCGAGTGCTGAAGAATTGATGCTTTTGAGCAGTGGTATTGGAGAAGACTCTTGAGAGTCCCTTGGACTGCGAGGAGATCCAACCAGTCCATCCTAAAGGAGATCAGTCCTGAGTGTTCACTGGGAGGACTGATTTTGAAGCTGAAACTCCAATACTTTGGCCACCTGATGCAAAGAGCTGACTCATTTGCAAAGACCCTGATGCTGAGAAAGATTGAAGGTGGGAAAAGAAGGGGATGACAGAGGATGAGATGGTTGGATGGCATCATCAACTCGATGGACATGAGTTTGGGTAAACTTTGCGAGCTGGTGATAAGACAGGGAGGCCTGGCGTGCTGTGGTCCATGGGGTCACAAAGAGTTGGACGCGACTAAATGACTGAACTGAACTGAACTGAACTGAACATGAACTTTAGAGCTGCCCAGGGAAGAAAGCTGAGGATAAATATTCTCAGCTTCTAGACCTAGTCTTCTGCCAGAGCACTGATCTGTCCACCATTCTCACATGTTCTGAAAGTAATGCTCAGATCAGCTGTTTTTGAGTTCAAAACTCTTCAGGAGTACACACCATTGCTTGAACGACATGATCCAAATTCCTTACCAGAAAATTTGAAGTATTTACTAAATATAGCATTTTATAACCGCTTTACTGTGATACAATTCACATACCAAAAAGTTCACCCTTTCAATGTGTACAATCCAGTCATTTTTAGTATTTGCACATAGTTATGTAACCATCATTCCTGTCTAATTCTGAAACATTTTTATCAACCCAGAACGAAACCCCAAGACCCACTGAGCAGTCACTCTCTATTCCTCCTCCTCCCAATCCCTGACAACCAATACTCTGTCTACTTTCTGTCTCAATGGATTTGATTATTCTGGATATTTCACACAAATATGATTGTACAAACTGTGGTCCCTTGTGCCTGGCTTCTTTCACTGAGCATAAGCTTTCCAGGTTCATCCATGTTGCAGCATATATCCGGACTTACTGTATTCTTTTTGTTGCTGAATAATATTTCATTGAATGAAAATTCCCCATTTGTTTATCCTTTTACCAGGTGAAGGATGTGTGGGCTGTTTCCATTTTGGGCTCTTATGAATAATGCTTGTATGAACCTGTGTGGATCTGTGCTTTCAATTCTCTTGGATAGAGAGCTAAGAGTGGAATCGCTGAATCCCGTGGTAACCTCTGTTTAGCTTTCTCAAGAACTGTCAGACTGTTTTCCAAAGTGGCTGCACCATTTTATATTATTGCCAGCAGTGTATGAGGGTTCCAATTTCTCTACAGCCAAGCCAATATATATTATTACCTGGCTTTTTAACTTTAGTTTTCCTCGTTGACATGAAGTGGTATCTCTTTGTGTTCTAGTAACTCACTAAGGACTAACAATTTTAAGCATCTTTTCATATGCCTGTTTGTCATATTTTGAATATTGTCTTTGAAAAAATGTGTATCTAATTCTTTGCCCATTTTTAATTGTGTCATATTTTTATTGTTGACTTGTGAGCATTTTTTATAGATCCTGATGTGAATCTCTTATTAGTTACATGACCTGTAAATATTTAATCCCACTCTGAGTTGTCTTCATTTTTTGATGGTGTTCTTTGAAGCAAAACATTTTTTAATTTTGTTAAGTCAAACTTTATCTACTTTTTGTTGCTTGTGCTTTCGGTATTATAGTTGAGAAACGACTGCCTGGAAACCAAGATCACAAAGATTTTTTTCCCCTATGTTTTCTTCTAAAGAGTTTTATAGTTTAGCTTTTCCATTTAAGTCTATGACCCATTTCCATTTAGGTCTATGACTTTTCTATGGTGTCTAGCAGGGCTCAAATTTCACTCCTTTGCACGTGGATAGCCAGCTGTGAAGTACATTTTAACTATAAAACCGTTTACTACCTGTCTGTATTTCCAGTTGGTCCTTAGTTGGCGCTTTATGCTCTAGCCAAACTAAACAACTGCCCTACCCCAGTGCTAGCCACACTTTTACCCTCTGGTACTTACTGCTTAGACAAACACTTTCCGTAAACTCCCTCCTCTAGCCTAACTCCTAGACATCTTTTAAAGCTCACCCTAGGTTATTATCACTACCCACAAACCCTTCCTGACTCCACTTCAAGTCAGGCATCCCCCAAACACACTCCCAGATATCCTGGGTAACCTTTCTCATACAAGAGTGAGTTTGGTTTGGAAAATCCTGCAGATCTAGAGCTGATCTCAGATTAGATGAGCTCCTGGAAACCATTACGATTCTAAGCTGTCCCGGAATTCAGTTTGGTTCAGTTAGTCTTTCAAAAAGCATTCATTCTAGCACTGGTTTGGGAAAAGGTTTCTCTGAGATGATTTCATACTGACTACTAAGTTATCTCTAAATATTGGAAAAGTATTCCTTGAGTGTCACAATGGGAGTAAACAAAATCAGGACTAAACTATTAGTGGCAAAAACATGCTATATACTATATAAAGTGAGTTAGATAACTGGTGATAACAAACCTGACCACCCACTATATAGCGAAGGCCTTCTGTAATCAAAGCTTACTGTTCAGAAGGGGCTGTCCAACGTGAACACATATAAAGAAAGGTTCCAAGATGGGAGTGAAGAAATGCAAAGTTTAGTGCTGGCTCTGCCAGTAACAAGCAATAGGATCTGAGTTAGTAATTTCCCCGTGTCTTCTGCCTTCAATCTAAAAATAAGAAGAGAAAAAAGAGACTATTTCTAAGTTTCCTTCTAATTCTAAAAGTTAGGTATTTACATCACATAATTTAAGTCTAAATTAACAGATTCCAAATACTAAACCAGTTGGCTGGTTATACAAGGATCGTATGAGGAGCTGAAAAACAAAACAACAATAAACGCTGCCACTGATTTCTGAACCAACAGGTTTAGGACAAGACAGGGATCTGTATTTAAAGCTACTGAGGTGCCTCTGGTACTCAGCCAGGTCTGGGGACCTGGCTTAAGGCACCATGCCTTGTGAATTTTCTAAAATATAAATACCAACTTCTAAGTCTGGAAGGGGTGTTACAGGAATGGCTTTATGAAGGAGATACCATTTAAGCAGAGGTTTGACAGACGGGCTGGATTACAACAAACACAGAAGCAGGAAAGAGGGCACAGCAAGAAAAGCATGAGCAAAGACACAGGGACAGAAAACAGAGGCTATTTTGAGGGCACTGGGCAGGCGGAACCTCAGGGTGTCTCCCATATAAATGCTCCTTCCCATATGAACGCTCCCTTTCAGAGGGAAATGGTTAACCCAAAGCTCCTGTTGAAGGAAGAGTTTTGTTTGCTTTTCCACAGTTACTCAGCCTAGGTATGAGCCTACTACAAGGGCAACCAATTATATACGAAGACTGATAGCCAGGGTGACAGACATTCCTGGTTTGCCCAGGACACGCATAGGTTATGCTGATCATCCTAGCAGAATTACTAATAGGGCCCATTTTCACTCTCAAATTTATAATTAAAATTTTTTTTAACTTGGACAGTAAACTATAAGGTCACTCTACCTTTGTGACTTGAGCTGACATGAAAAAGGAGATAGGTCGATCAGATTATTGAAAATAGGGGTCAGCAAGCATGACTGTTTTTGTAAATGAAGTTGTATAGGAACGTGTTCATTGGGTTAAGTATCATCTGTGGCTGCTTTCGCAACACAATGTTAAGAGTTGAGTAGCTGAGATAGAGACCATATGGCCCAGAACCCCTGAAGTATTTACTACCTGGCCCTTTACAGAAAAAACTCACTGACTCCCACTCTGAAACAGTACTGTCCAATAGAATTTTTCGCATTAATGGAAAGGTTCTACACCTGCACTGTCCACTACTATAGCCCCATGCCACATAAAGCTACTGGCAAACCAAGACATGGCTGGTTGTCTGAAGAACTGAATTTTATTTAATTATTTGATATGCAATAAGATATTTAAATTTGAAAGGCTCTCAAACTGTTCAGATATTTAAATATTTAATTGAGATATAATTGACATATAACATTGTATTCATTTTAGGTGTACAAAATAATGATTTGATAAATATATACTACTAAATGATCACAAGTTTAGTTAACATCCATCACCATACCTAGTTACACATTTTTTTTTTCTTGTGATGAGAACTTTTAAGATCTATTCTCTTAATATCAATACAGTATTGTTAACTATAGTCACCATGCTGTACTTTCCATCCTTAGGACTCAGTTAGCTTTAATTGGGGGGAAAAAATCAACTTTAAAAAATATAGTTCTAGTAATTTTAACACATGTATAGATTTGCATAAAGTGAGTTAACTATCATCTGGAAACAGGAAAGTTCCATCACTTCAAAAACTCTCTAGAGAAAGTTGCATTCTCCCCCTTACCTTTACCTCTGGCAACCACTGAGGTTCTTTGCCACTACAGTTTTACCTTTTCAAGAATTCCATGTAAATTAAATCATCATGTAACTTTTTGAGACTTATCTTCTTTCACCAAGTTGCTCCATATATCATTAGTTCCTTTTTTATTGTTAAGTAGTATTCCACTGTATGCATATACCCCAGTTTATTCACTATCAGTTGAAGGATGTATCAGTTATTTTTAGTTTTTGGTAAATATACACAGAGCTGCTATAAACTCAATGTACAGGTTATAAGAATATCTTGGAGAGGGGTACAGTAGATATATGTTTAATTTTTAAAGACTCTGCCAATTCTGTTCTTCAGTGGATGTACCATTGCTCATTTCCAGCAGCGATGTATGATAGCTCCAGCTCTTCCAGAACTTCCTTGTCAGAAACTGGAATTGTACTTTTTTAGCCATTTCCAACAGGTATGTAATGGTATCTCATGGTGGTTTTAGTCTTCATTTTCCTAAAGGCTAATGATGTTAACATCTATTCCAGTGCTTATTTGCCACCCTTTGGTGAAGGGTCTTCTATCTTTTGACCATGTTTTAATTGGGATGTTTATTTTCTTACTGTTGAGCTTTGAAAGTTTTTTTTATATATAAATATTCTAGATACAAGTTCTTTTGCAAGCATTATGACTTGTAAATATTTCCTCCCAGTCTTAGCTTGTCTTTTCTCTTAACAGTGTTTTTTGCAGAGCATTATGGACTGAAGTGATGCTTTCGAACTGTGGTGCTGGAGAAGGCTCTTGAGAGTCTCTTGGACGGCAAGGAGATCAAATCAGTCAATCCTAACGGAAATCAACCTTGAACAGTCACTGGAAGGACTGATGCTGAAGCTGCAGCTCCAATACTTTGACCACCTGATACAAAGAGCCAACTCACTAGAAAAGACCCTGGTGCTGGCAAAGATTGAGGGCAGGAGGAGAAGGGGGCGGCAGAAGATGAGATGGTTGGATGGCATCAGCAACTCAATGGACAGGAGTTTGAGCAAACTCGGGAAGACAGCGAAGGGCAGGGAAGCCTACTGTGCTGCAGTCCATGGGGTTGCAAAGAGTAGACACGACTGAGCGACTTAACAACAGTGGACTAACTGTGTGCTCCCAAAATCTGGATGTTGAAGTTCTAATTCAGAGTACCTTAGAATGTAAGTGTATTTGGAGACAAGGCCTTAAAGGAGGTAACTAAGGTTAAACGAGTTCATACAGATGGGCTCTAATCCAACAGGACTAGTCTTCTGATAAGAAAAGGGCCCAGAGATGTTAGTGCACAGAGAAAAGGCCATGTTGAGAACACAGCAAGAAGGCAGCTGGCTACAACCCCAGGGGAGGCCTCGGGAGACATCAACATGAACACACCTTGACTTTGGACTTCTAGTCTCTACAACTGTGAGGAAGTAAAATTTCAATTGTTTTATGCCTCCCAAGTCTGTGGTATTTTGCTACAGCAGACCTAGCGAACTAACACACCAGGCAGAATCTTTTACTTTTGATGAAATCCAGTTTATCAATTGTTTTCTTTTATGAATGATGCTTCTGGTGTCATGTGTAAGACCTTGCCTGACCTCAAGTCATAAAGATCTTCTTCTGTGTTTTCTTCTAAAAAACAAGTTTTACATTTATATTTATGATATACTTTGAGTTCATTTTTGTTTAAGTTAATTTAATTTTGTGATGCTTAGGTCAACGTTCCTTTGTTTTTCGCATGTTTATGTCCAACTTTTCCAATACTATTTGTTGAAAAGGTTATTATCTTTCTTCCACTGAACTGCCTTGCATCTCTGTTAAAATCAATTGGCTGTTATCTGTGTGGTTCTATTTCTGGATTCTACATTGATCCACTGATCTTGTTCTATTCCTTACCCACACTACACACAATCTTGATTACCACAGCTTTATAGTTAGGTCTTAAAAATGAGACATTGTGATTCTTCCAATTTTATTTTTCTTTTTTCAAAGTTGCTTTAGCTATTCTAGGTTATTTCTCTTTTCACAGAAATTTTAAAATCACCTTGTCTGTATTTGCTGTAAAATATCCTGCTGGGATTCTGATCTTGATTGTCGATAATTATAGATCAATTTGTGGAAAACTCACACCTTTACTCTTCAGAACTTTTCAGTCCATGAACATTACTCTCTGTGTAGGTTTTCTTTGATGTCTTTCGTGAGTGCTTTATAAAAACATTATCAGCATACAGATCCTACACATTGTGTTATTTTCAGCACATAGATCCTACATATTGTTCTAACTTTGACTTTAAAAGCCATGTGTGGCCAGTGACAACCATATTAGACATCACAGCTCTAAGAAGTTTGAACCAGCATGCAATATAACCCAGTGTGAAAATGATGCCATAAAGTTGTGCCAGTGTCTTAGCAAGTAGGACCGTGGGCAAAATAAAGATATGAAGAGACAGAAAAGATACAGCGTGGAGACAGACAATAAAGAGCAGAGAACAGAACAAATGCACAGAAGAAAAAAATAAGAGACCATGAGAAAGAAGCGCATCTCCAAAGCTGCCCGGAGTTCCTGACAACTTTCCAGTCCCCTATCACATGCAGCTTTCAACAGCCTCTCTTTTCCTGAATTAACCTGAATGTCTCTTTGTTTCTTAAAACCAGGTGATTAAAGATCTAAGTTTCTAAGACTGTATGATGCTAATTAAAAAAAAAAAAAAACCCACAAAAAACAGATTGAGACTATCATACTTTTAAAAAAGATGCACTTAACAGCTAATGACTGTATAAAGACACAGAAAATAATCTATGACTGATAAAAATCAAACAGCAACAAGTTATATTTCAAAGTTTTTTTTTTTTAAGTTATTTGGAATTCAAATTGGACTTGTTCCATACCAACAACACTTTCAAATGGTAACCGGTAGACCACAAATGTCAAATGAACTGCTAACATGTATAAAAACCTTAACAGTGGCAATAAGTTTGGGAAAACATAAGGGGCCAGGTAACCACATTTCCACTTCCCACTATAGAAATGACAGAAGCAGCATCTCTAATCCAAAGAGGCCCAAACTCCAGTGTGTATAAAAAATCACCTGAGGTTTTGCTTTTGGAAATATGTAAAACTAGATATGAAAATCTTTCCCATTATAATACCCAGCTATAGCAAGTAAGACAGAACAAGTACTCTTTTAAATGTACTGCTGGACTCAGGAGGAAAGAAATCCACAGGAGGCAAAAACAGCGAGAAAACAGTAATTTGCTAAAAAAAAAATAAAATCTGTTGAATGCATTTACTGAAGGAAATCAGAGTGGTAAACAAGAGCTAAAGTCATGACTTCAGCTTAAACTTGGAATCTAGAGACTTTAATTGGCCACCTGATGTGAAGAACTGACTCATTTGAAAAGACCCTGATGTTGGGAAAGATTGAAGGCTGGAGAAGGGGATGACATGGCATCACGACTCAATGGACATGAGTCTGAGTAAACTGCAGGAGTTGGCGATGAACAGGGAGGCCTGGAATGCTGCAGTTCATGGGGTTGCAAAGAGTCTGACACGACTGAGCAACTGAACTGAACTAACTGACAGTGAAAGGTGGAATTGAGATCACCACAATAAAAGCAACAATGACCCCAAAATCACACCTCTCAGTGCATGGAGGTAAGGAAGGGGGTGTCTGTCCACTGACACAGAGAACAAATTTTTTTAAAAAGTGCTTGAATCACTGGAGTGGGATTCCCTGAAAATTCAGATTCATAATTACAGCCTATTTTCTCAGTTGAGTATAAATTTACACTGCAAGGACCAGGAAACTCAAGCCAAGAAACAAATTTAAGCTATTTCTGCACTGGTAATCAAGGCACCTGTCAGAAAGAGAAGCAAATTTTCTATAGAGAAATACACTTTCAATCCATGCCCCAGGAGATTCCTAAATACAGCATTGGCCAAACATGAAATTAAAACAAAATTATCAAACCAAAAGGAAACAAACTACAAGAACAGCAAAAATTTAAAACAACAGAATGAAATTTGTGGGAAGTTCAAATTTTGGAATTAATGGATACATAAAATTAAAGTTAAGTATGCTTTAAAAGTTTACAGGACTAAAGGAAAGTATTAACTACATGGGCCAGAAATAAGAGGCTAACAAAAATGACTTGAAAGATGGGAAAAAAAGAACTTAATAGACTTTCTAGAAATAAAAAATATAATTCTTGAAATTAAAAACCTAATTGGAGCACACACAGAGACAGAATTAGTAAAGCAAATGACAGATCTAAAACAGCAAAAAGAGACAGATACAGAAGATATGAGAGATTGAGACATTTAAAAATCATCTTATCTCATAAGGATATCTCATGAAAGAGAAAGGAACATACATCTAATTAAAATTTCAAAAGAAAAAAATAAAAATCCAACCATGTTGAAATATTATGTCAAATAAACTGAATATTTATTTATTGAGATAATTGGTAGTTCAGATTGATTATAAAAAGATTGAAAAAAAAAAGACAAAATAGTCTACCTAATAAACTCTTTTTCTCACTTGAAGCCTTCTATTTATTTTTAAATATGAATTTCTACCTTACAAAAGAATATATCCTTCAAATACATCAGTCATGAAACCTAGCACCTATCCATTTGAGAACACCATTTCCACCTATAATAATCAGGATCTATCCATTAAATAAAAGCATGCAACAGCCAACTCCATCTTTTAAATTTAAAATTCTGTTTAGATCTGAATTAAGGAAACAAATTACTGGAACACATGAATGCATCTGAGTGCTGGATTTATATCTTTCACTAAAATCAGTGATATTAAAACATATATTTGCTTTTACCTGACACAAAATTACAAACTTAAATATATTTATAAGACAGACTAATTTAGCTTCATGAAATCTATAAATGCTACTTTCACAAAGCACTCCTAAAAATATTAGAAACATCTTTTTCTGTTATCATATTAAAAATTTTCTACTATTATTCCTCCTTTCACTAAAAATCTATCTATTAATACAGGAGAACGACCAATATGTATACCACTTTTTTCACATTTTTCCTCTGTTCCAAAATCCTTCTGACTGCATCTCACTTGCTTCCATTACTGCTGGGTTTTTACCTCAATCATACTTCGGTGATCTCAGAGGATAAACTGAAAAGACGGGCTGAAAAGAAGACAGGACAACCCCTAAGGACACACTGTTAAAGCAGGCATGGAATGATAAGTGCCTGAACTAAAGTAATTTAATGAGAATGGACAGAAATGGCTAAAATTCTACATTATTCCATGTTTCCGTTTATGGCTGTCCAGAGCCCAAATTAACAAGATCCAAGATTTTATTTGCTAACACAATTATTTTCAGGAATAAATAGCTATGTTTTCTGCTGCACGGTCAATCCAGGGGTGTTCTAGGACAGTCCTCAAACAATAAAGGAAGAACCATAACGGAGCAGGGCCATTCCTCTCCAATAAAACTGGACCTGAGTTCACACAGGCTGCCAAGTATGAAGACAGCATATCCTCAAATAAGTTATAAAAGAGCTTGGCCAGATGGACAGGAAAAAGAAATGTAAGAGCAGATTGTGGAAAAAAGGAGACCAATTCAGAGAATAAGGCAGGGAGAATGTAGCTATGGGGCCAAAGACAAGACCAAACAGAGACAGGCATCGCAGTGGCTAGAAGCCCAGACTGCTGACAATAACTGACCCTGATCTCGCCAGTACTGATGAATGTTATTTTCAGGTACCACATTCTGGTGGGACAGCTTGTGGTGTCCCATGATAATCTCACACAGGTCTGAAAGGGCTAAAGTAAGGAAAATGGACAGTGAGCTTCTGTCACCTTTGGCCAGTGATATATCCTCCTCCCAAAGGCTGGAAAGGGACCTTCCTGTGAGTCAGATGGAATCTGAATCCATTAAACGGCAAACAAAAACATATAAAGGCAATAAAGCACAGTGGTTCTGGGTATGTTCCGTGAGGTTGGATCCCAGCTCCATCATTTATTACGAAAACACACACAACACATTCAGCAGCCTGTATGACACTGAGTGAGTTCTTTAACCTTTTACAGTTTCCTCATCTGTAAAATGGAGATAATAAATGAGGTAAACTCATTATAGTCGTGAGGACTTTTGTTTTCCACTGTCTCAACTCAGTGAAGGAACTCTCAAAATTTGGATAGAATGAGAAAATATTGAGAAATCTCTATGAATCTGCTTTAAATGGAATATACTAGGTAAATTTAGTAGAAAAAAAAAAAAAAACAACACAAAACAAACAGTAATTCTAGTTTCTTTAAGAAAGCATTTAAAACCAAGTAGGAGCTTTATAGGTGTCTAGTTCAGTTCAATTAGTTCAGTCGCTCAGTTGTGTCCAACTCTTTGTGACCCCATGGACTGCAGCACGCCAGGCTGCAGTTAGACAGCACTTATACAAAGCAAATAATCATCAGGTAAAATTTTAAAAATCTTTTAAAATTATCTGTTTTGGAAATATAAATTTACATGAAGCTGTTATACAACAGTAGCAATGTGTAGTTAATCATACCAGTTAATTCCAAACCTGGTCTGATTACACTCATCTGTTACAACCTAAAACAACATTTAAGGACTTAGCTGAAAAGTTAGGGCAAGAGGAACGAAACAAGTATGTTATCTCAAATTGTGCAGGACAGAAACACACTGCCATAATGACTATCCAATAATATCCTGGTTATTAGAACAGACGTCCTGCAAATCTAAGCAAGTGAAATAGCCCCAAAAGCATAATTAAAAGAAAAAAAGCTTGCTTGGCATTTGCAGTGTACTCTGAGTAGTCAGCAATAATAAAAGGGCAGAGAATTAAGAAGCCTGAGGTCATAACCAGATGTACTATGATTGACTGTTTGCTGACTGGCCAATGAGATCTAGAGGAGCTGAGATGCTTCACACAGAAGTTGGAAAGCAGCAGCAAAGAATCCAATCAAGTGGGTGTACTAGCTAGCAGCTAAGACAAATGGAATGGCAAGTTGAAAAGGTAAGAGGCAGTTAACAGCCAGTGATACCAAACATAGGGAATAAGTCAGAGTAGATATGATCAAAGCCTTACTGTATAAATGCAGAGTACCTGAGCCTAGAAATCTTATACTCCCAAATAGCCTAAGGGCAAGGCGTCCCATTACACAAATTCTAAATACATTTGGAAGTGAAAATGTGTGATTAACCAAGAAAAATTTTTCAAAGAATTAAAGAAGAGGATAAATTGTTGTAACAAGTATTAAAACATACTAAAAAGGTAGAGAATTTAGTAAAGTGTTTTTGTGGCACAGAAATCACCAAATCGATGGAATAAATTTAAAATATGATAAAGACAGCCGTTCACATACATATGGAAAAGCTTTAAAAATGCATACAGATCAGTAACCAGTGGTTACATAGCAGCTAATAGGAAGAAGGTGAGAGGAAGAGACTCTCAGGTTTTTTTACTTTTTAATTAAAAAATAAAATTATTAAAAACACAAATAGAAAAGCAAAGTTGTGATAATAACTTTTAAACGCACCACAACAATCTATATACAACACAAAGAACTGCATACTGCAATTATGCATGAAGAAACTGAGGGTGCAATTAATCTACAATTTAAGCCAAGTTTTCCAAACTACTGGCAGATTCTCAATCTCTGGAAGTTTAAGTGGTACCACATCACACACAGAGCCAAATAAAAGCATAAAGATTTTAGTTTCATGGTTTTCCATGGAAACATAAGAGAATGTCCCTAAGGTTTCTAACTGAAAAGGCACAGATTTATATGAAGAAATGGGCTTCCCCCGGGGCTTACGGTAAAGAATCTACCTGCCAATGCAGAAGACGTGGGTTTGAGCGCTGGGTGGGGAAGATCTCCATGAGTAGAGATTGGTAACCCACTCCAGTATTCTCACCTGGAAAACCCCATGGAGAGAGGGCTGCAGTCCATGGGGTCACAAAGAACTGGACACAACTAAACAACTTCAGTTAGTAATCCTGGCATTTCACAGTAAGCATATTAAATTATTATAAGGCAAAAAACAGCTCATGAAATTGACAGAAGGATTACATTTGTCGACACACTCATTTCAGATCAGGGTCTATCTCTTCAACAGTTTTACAATGCTGATACCAGGCTGTTTCAATGATACCAGCCAACTTTCACTCTAGTAAAAATTCCTAGTGTGATGTAGATGAAAACCAGTAACCTCTCTCATGTGTGTTAATAATATAAGAAGGGCTCAAAAAGGATAATCAGTCTTTGATGATTACAAAATATCCTACAACCTTCAAAAAGTACATTTGCTTATTACTTAGATGCTTGAACAAGGTGAATCGGATTTTTTTCCCTCGAAGGGGTTTTTTTTTGGGGGGGGGGGAATCTTTAGTAAAATACTAACTCATGCCAACAGAATATTTTTAGTATCCTACTACAGAAGGATATTCATCTTATGCAATTTTACAGTTTTCCTACCTGAAAATGTTGTTTCTGCTTCAGTATATGCACAAACCATGGCAGTACTGCTCAGAACACAATGATGATGATGACACTATACCCAGCAATAAATATGCTAAACAGCAATAAATGCTTACCAAGCACATACTACATGCAAGGCACTGTGCCAGAGCTTTGTTTGTAAACCTCACTTATTCCACAATGACCCTATGAAGTAGGCACTATTATTAAATCTATTTTATAAATGATATAACTGGCACTCAGATAAGTTAACAAATTTGAACCCAGGCTGTCTTGATTCCAAAAAGCCATGCTCTTCATCACCAAGTTACCCATAACCAGGAAATGTTACTCAAAAAAGATTCCCTGAAAACAAGTATTTATTAAGCAGACGCCATACACATTTTTAATTGCCTGATGTAAAACTAAAGGTTCAGTTGTGAATTTCACGTGTGCCTAGATATCATTTTTTTTAATCCCTCCCACCCCTCTAAATTTCATTTTTGAGGAAAATATTAGAGAAAGCTAAAAATGCAGCAGTTGCTTCATATAGCAAATATTGAATGCCAGGCTCTGTGTCAGATGTTCTTTATAATGAGCTCTTGCGGGAAGACAGTCTAACATGAAAGAGAAATACAGGACTGGAAATAGAGATGCGTGCTGTAAGAGTAAATGGGAGACTCTTCCTTAGAGACTAACAAAGTCAGGGAGGGATTCTCTGATGATACAATTGTGATCTGACATTATGTGTAAAACATATTTTTTCGACCAAGATTTTGAACCTTTAAGGTACAAACACATAAAAATAAACAATATTTTTATTTCCTAATTCTATTGATTCCTCTGTGACAGCAATCAGAATCTATCATTTAAGTTAGTGTAAGAGCAGATGTAATACTAGTAGTTCAGATAAAATAAGACTTTTTAGCATTCTGATGCTCAGTTAAAAAAAAGTCGATGCCACTGTTTCCATTCAAAAAATAACATCAACTCATACTAAAGTACTAATATCATAATGTGCAATAAAGCCATCTGTACAGGGCTCTCAACCCATGGAAAATATGGCAGAAATTAAGAGTGGAAACTAATAACTTGCTGTTGACACATCTAAGTATGTAAAAAGTGTATTTTACTAAACAATCCACCAACAACCACCACCACACATAGAAACTTTTTTCTAACTCATAACTATTTTAACCAGGTCACAGCAAGTAGCTTTTTCCACTACATGATGATACTGGCTTCGGTTTACTTTGTCAATCAATAGGTACAGTCAACCACTAGGTTTTCACTAATTACAACTGAACTAAAAACTGAGCAAGCAATAATTACCAAGAAAATTCTGAAAAAGACAACCCTAAAAGATATTAAAGCATATTTTATAAGGCCTCAAGAGTTAAAACCACGAAGAAATGACAAATGAATGAATAGATCAATGGGACACAGTACAAAGTCCAGAAAAAGACTCATACAATTTCCAGAAACAGAAAAAAACCTGAAATAAAAATGGACAGGTTACACTCAAAAAGAAATACAAATAAGATAGCATAAAATCCTTAACCTAACTCATGTAAACAGAAATGAGATAGCACTTCTTATCAGAGGCAAAATGCTATCTGAGTTCAACCACTCTCTCATCAAGCCATTAAGAATCAGGTGCTCCAAGGATCCTCAGGCACTGCTGGTAGGAATGCAAAATGTACAACCTTTACATGAAGGGACTGTAATAATACGTATCAAAATTACTGGTGTATTTACTCTTTCGCCTAGCAAACACATTTCTAGGAATCTAAACAAGACACCTGCAAACATAACGAATAATACATGAACAAGCTCATTCACTACAAAATTGTTTGTAACTGCAAAAGATAGAACACATTCAAGTGTTTGGCAACAGAGGACTGGTTGATTAAACTATGGTACATACACACAACTGAATACTATATAGTCAAAAAAAAAAAGAAAAGGAAGATCTTATTGTACTAATAGAGAGCTCCGAGGTATAAAAATGAAAAACAAAATAACAAAGTAAAAACTATTAGTATGCTAAATCTTGAGTAAAAGGAGGAAGACAAGAATATATGTTTGAATTAGCTGTTTGCATAACATCTGAAAGAATAAACAGAAATGTGCAAAAATATTTACATGTAATTGGGGAGAAGTAACAGGGATGGGTAGGATTAAGACTTCTCAAGGTATGTACAGTTTAAAAAACAGCATTTTGATTCTGACCCGTGTAAACAAATATATTCCCTACTCAAAAAATTATAAGTTAACAATCACATTTGGAATAAAGATATAAAAAGAAATTGGTGACTTGGTTAATGGTGGGTCAAAAAACTTCACTGGACCATGGTGTAAGCCTTTCCTCTGAGTGATATTTAAAGGGAATAATTAAAATGACAACAATACTCATCACTGTATGAAAGAAACATCAGTATCACAAACATGATCACACTTGTCTGTATGCTCATACCAAATTTCAAAGCAATCTATTAAAATCAGAGGACATCTTTCCCTTTGGAAAACTCACTTTGCACTATGTGGTGAAAAGCATGCTGTTCGCCTGGCTGAACACAGCTGCCATTCACATGTCTATAAGAAGTCAGCAGGAAGAGTAAACGCTTGGGACAAGCAGTAAACACTTCTGCCCCTGTAGATAAAGGTTTTAATAACAGCCAGCTCAGTGCAGGTCAGGCTGGGATTATGCTAACACTGGCATGGTGGAGGTGGTAAATGGCAGCCTTCAATCCAGTGAAGGAATGAAAGAATGAGGAAAAGCCACTTCCAATATCTGCTAGTCTCTTCTCCCAAAAAGAACTAAAAAGGACCTGGAAATGGTAAAGAATCTGCCTTTAATGCAGGAGACCTGGGTTTGATCCCTGGGTCAGGAAGACCCCCTGCAGAAGGAGATGGCAATTCACTCAGAATTCCATGAACAGAGGAGCCTCGTGGGCTACAGTCCATAGGGTCGCAAAAAGTCAGACATGACGGAGCAACTCAGGCACACACACACAGAATTCCATGGACAGAGGAGCCTGGTGGGCTACAGTCCATGGGCCTACAGAGTCAGACACAACTGAGCAACTAACAGATACACACAACTCAGCAACTAACATACACACATGCACACACACACAGAATTCCACAGACAAAGGAGTCTGGCAGGCTACAGTCCATGGGGTCACAAAGAGTTGGACACGACTGAGTGACTAACACTCATACACGCACACACAACTGAGTGACTCACAAACACACATACAGAATTCCATGGAAAAATAGAGGAACCTGGTGGGCTATAGTCCACGGGGTGGCAAAGAGTGGGACATGACTGAGCAACTAACACACAAAGCACACACACACACCCACACACACATACACCCACCCACCCCCACCCACCCCAGAGAGGAAAGAAAAGTCTACATTTAGCACCTCATTAACATAAGGGAAAGTGGCTCATTTAGAAAGTATTTTAGGGACTAATTAGGGAAATGAAAGGTAAGAGGAAAGGGCTAAAGTCTAGTAAAGGCTGCCCCAGCTGCCTAGGATCAGGGTCAGATAAGCCTGGCAAAGACTTCCAAAGAATCAGAATCTAAGTCACGGCCACATCACTCAGAGAAATCTGAGTATGGACACAGAACTGTGCCAAAAATTTAAGGGCTCCTGTTTCAGGCGTATGTTTTAGTGTTTATTAGAAGAGACTGCTCTAAGTAGGATCTTTGTTCTTGTATCTAAGATCTATCTGGGTAAATAATATTTATATGGGGGAGGGTTTAATCTGATAAAAAAGGTATTTTTATCTCTGGGAACTTTTGAGGGCATATTCACAAAAACAAGCTGGTGAGTTTGGAAACAAGAATCTAATCCTGTGGTAACATAAGCAGACAACTTACTCAGACCCCTCTTCAAAGTTCAAGACCCATATAACCAACTAGATAACGCCTCCTGTACCCAATATACCTCAAATTCAAGAGCCTCCGTGTAATGTTCCTGCACAATACCATCCAAGGCAAGATCTGATAACCCAACACCTTAACCCTTCTCTGACACTCCAGCTCTCCACTCACAGGACTTTAAACGCCTGCTGACTCTTCTACTGCTCCACTTCCACGCTTGGTGCTCTAGGGTTCTGGCCATTATCATCTCTTCTCTGGAATATCTGATGAGAGAGTCTCCAGCCTGGACTCTCTTGTGACTTTTACAATCCATGCATCTAGCAGGCTTTTACTTTTATTTGCATAAATTGCTCATAATATTCCTTTATGAGTTTTAAAATATCTGCTATATTGGTAGGTATACACTTTTTTCATCAATAAATATCAATCAATACATACTATTTATGCCTTCTCTTTCATTTCTTAGGTGATCTTGTCAGTTCAGCTCAGTTGCTCAGTTGTGTCAGACTCTTTGCGACCCCATGGAATGAAGTATGCCAGGCTTACCTGTCCATCACCAACTCTCGGAGCTTGCTCAAACTCATGTCCATCAAGTCAGTGATGCCATCCAACCATCTCACCCCGTCTTCCCCTTCTCCTCCTGCCTTCAATCGTTCCCAGCATCAGGGTCTTTTCTAAAGAGTCAGTTCTTTGCATCAGGTGGCCAAAATATTGGATCTTGTCAGAAACTTATCTTTTTTACATGTTCTCTCAAATAATCAGCTTTAGGTTTTCCTGATCAGTTGCCCTGCTTTCTTTTCACTTAATTCCTATCCCTCCTTTCTGTTTACAGGTCTTCCAGTGCCTAAGACTTCACTCTGCTCTTTTTCTAATTCTTGGGGGTGAATGCTAATTTTTTTCTCTTGTTTTTTTAATAAATAAATTAGCAATTATAAATTATGACTGCAAGTCCTGCTTTATGTATTCAGAGTTTTGATAATTTTTCATGGATAAGATTACTGTGTGGCTTTCACTGTGATTTCCGCTTTAACTAGGTGAGTAATAAAGTGGTTTTGAGCTTCCACAAGTATGGTACCTGGCTAAGATAGACCAGTTTTACCCTTTCTTCTTAAGAAACTGAAAAAAATAAAATCTTAAACAATGGTTCTTAGACACTGAACATCAGATAGTAACTACAGTGATTCCTGTAAACAGAATACCAAAACCCTACAGAGTTCTACAACTGTCTCAGCTTATAACCTAGGGATAATTTTCAGGCCTTAGTGCAGGGAGCAGGAATCCAGATGCAGTCTCATGGTCTCCCTGAGTTGAAAAGATGGAGCTGGGAACATGGGAAAACCAAGGCAACTAGAATTCATAGGAAAAGTACCCAAGAGAGAACTGCAGAGAGAGACAACTTCAGTAGAGAGTCCACCTTTTAAATCTCGAGTTTTTCAGCTCAGCACCGATCCCCAGTGTGCGAGACCCGAAAGAGAACCACCAGAAAGGAGAGAGCAGCCCCCACAGCTTATTAAGGCCAGGAATAATTCAAGTTCCTCCTAGCAGAAAACTTCATAATTTAAGAGGCAATGGGTAAAAGCACTCGCAAGGGTATTAACTTACTATTGGGGTAAATTAGCCCTAAGCTACAGGTTGCTCTGTTTCAACCTAACTCAGCTTGAAAACAAACCTCTAAAGGATCTGATTCCAAAGTAACTTCACTGCACCAGAGAACAAAGCTCAAGAACATTAATAAGAACACAAAAATATCCTACACACTTGAGGCAAAATTCACAATGTCTAGAATCCAGTAAAAATGACTAAGCACCTAAAGAGGTAGGAAATACAACCCGTAAAATGAGAAGGAAAATTGATAGAAAAGAGAGTAAAAAAAAAAAAAAAAAAAAGGAATTACTAGACAAGGATATTAGGATAATAACACTTTATTAGGATAGTAAAGGACAAAAAGCAAAAAACAAAAAAAAGGAAAATAGTATAACTGAATTCCATATGTTAAAGAAAGCAAAGATTGAGCAACTTAACTATAAACAGGGAATATGAAAAAGACTTAAATCAAGCTTAAAAGATGAAAACTAAACTACCTGAGGTAAAATATACACTGGCAGATTAGATACCATGGATGAAAAGATTAATGAACTCAAAAGCAAATCATATATAAACTATGCAAAATGAAACAGAAAAAAAAAACTGGAATAAAATGATCAGAGTATTAGTTGTGGGACAGCTTCAAGCAACCTAATAATAGGTAATCAGAAATTTTTTTACAGTGGTGATCAAATTTTCTCCAAATGTGATGAAAACTGTAAATCCACAGATCCAAGACACCTTAACTCCCAGCACAAGAACCATGCAGAAAACATTAAAGCACATCATAATCAAATTGATCTGAGATCAAAGGCACATAAAGAAACCTCCAGCGGTGAGGGAAGTCTTCTAAATTAGGTTGTAGAGAGAGCTGCACAACCATATAAATTTACTAGAAATCAGACTGTAATACAATCCTGGGTAATTTTTGTTTTGTTAGCTATACTGCAGCAAAGCTCAAACACTACTTTGAAAAATACTCTGAAAGAAATATTAAGATAACCTTAGTGACCTTGAGTTTGGCATATATTTCTTAAATAAAATAAAAAGAGCATGAATTAGAACCATGAGTAACGAAACAAACTGCCTTGTATCCCTACAGGGAAATACTATGCTGCTAACTTGCTTCAGTCGTGTCCGACTCTAGGCGACCCCAGAGACGGCAGCCCACCAGGCTCCTCTGTCCCTGGGACTCTCCAGGCAAGAATACAAGAGTGGGTTGCCATTGCCTTCTCCAATGCATGCATGCATGCTAAGTCCCTTCAGTCGTGTCCGACTCTGTGCGACCCCATGGACAGCAGCCCACCAGGCTCCTCTGTCCACAGGATTCTCCAGGCAAGAGTAGTGGAGTGGGTTGCCATTTCCTTCTCCAGTGAAATACTATACTCATCAATAAAAAGGAATACTGACACACTCAGCAACATGGGTAAACGTCACAGTAATTAAGGCAAGTAAAAGAAGCTGGACAAAATAGTACACACTGTGATTTCAGTCATATAAAACTCTAGAAATGGCAAACTAATCTAAACTGACAGCAGTGGTTGCCTGGGGACTAGTTAGAAGTGAGAAAGGTGGGGGGCAAGAAAGATTACATGGGGGCACAAATAAACTTTTGAGGATTATGAGGATGTTTATTATTTTGATTGCTGTGATGGCTTCATGGGTATGTACATATGTCAAAACTTAATCAAATCATACAATTTAAATATTTACAGTACAATATGTTAATTGCACCCCCATAAACTGCTTTTTAAAAAGAAAGAAAAAAAAATCCTTAAAGATCATTTCCTCTCTGTAACTTTTCTGGTATCCTCACCCCAAATCTGTATTCATACCACATCAGAGAACCTAGAATTTACTCCTAAAATAAAATCATACTGTTGTTATGCTTATTTGTATGACTGTCTTCCCTGTTAAGGCTATGAGCTCTTGGACTGTCTTATTTATATTTTTACACCCAGGACTTAATAGGGTAGTGCTTATACATAATAAATACACAACACATGTATGATTAGTTGAACTTCTATTTAGCTTTTCAAAACCAAATGCAGAATTTTGAGTAAACAGAATTAAAGGTATGAAAATAGGTACTCGATGGGAATCTCAACAAAAATCTACTTGAAGTTGTATTCAATGCTTCAATATAAACAGTCAGTTTGTAAATTTCTCCAGAAAAATTTAGTGTGCAGAGAGCAGAAATCAGAAGAAAAAAATAAAATATGATAGATTCCGAGACTCAGTTAAAAATTAAGGAAGACACAGTAATTTAACACTACGGACAGAAATCATTATCCATATTCTACATGCAATCACTGATTATGTTAGTCTGTATAAATGCCTGTCTACCTAGTACCATAAGAAATATAAAGACAGACCTCTAATTCATGCGTCCTGAGATAAGGACAGTGTGGTTAAGGGAAGAAATAGCTTTAAGAGGGTCAATAGCTCTTAAGCGGATGGTTTTTATGTGCCAGTTCCAACAATGAGCTGAAAATAGCAGAAAGGGATTCCAACTGTTAAAGGTACTTTGAAAAACTTCTCTCCACAAAATACTATTTATGTCCAACAGTCACCCTTTTTTTCCTGATTACATCAGAGAAATAACTATGGTTGATCTTTTTGGTTTCTATTACATTTAGGTGTGGGTGGAAGGACAGCAATTTAGAATACTGGAGGTGGGGCTGCTGATCCGTCTTAACAAGAGAGCTGATTTTCAGCTCAGGGACAGGCCACTGCTTTAAAGCAAAAGAGGCAGAAGAACCCTCCCTGGATTGTCAGGAATAGATGAAATCAAGAAGTCTGAGTTCCCTGTACTCATGCAACAATCTGCACTCATTCTAATAAGAGAATTTCACAGTTCTAGAAAATTAAGAGTAATACAGTCATAACAAAGTCAACTGGTATTATAAAAAAAAAAACTTAGAAGTGTTTGTAAAGCTTTCTATCTATATAAATTTTGATTCCATACCCACACATTGTAATAACAAACTATGGAAAACCAATATAGTCATTTAACTGTAATAGCCAAAAACCATATTATGTGAGTTTCCTATAAACACAAAACTTGTGAAGAAAACCAAAATTTGCCTTCAAGAGGTAAACATAAATTTACTTATAGTGAAATGATATTTAAAGGATTATTTTTTAAAAGACTTTGACTTGGTAAATATCATAAACTAGTACTTTTAATAATATAAAATACAAAAGCATTTTCCTAACTTTTGAAAATCTCTCTGGCTTTTCAAAAGTAAAACTTTCTTATTCTAGCAATTAAATTAAAATGTATGGAACAGTCATTTAAAATACATAAAAGGCTATGTGTAATAATGACATTAAAGATATATATATAATTAAATGACACTGCTGTCCTAACACTGCTTTTCTGTATTATTTTTTCATTCAAATGAAATACAACCGTACCATCTAATCCACAAAGGCATTAAGTAAATCTTTTAGAAATAATAAAATGTGTTTAAAAGAACTGAAGACTTTAAAGTCATTACACTATTTTACTAAAACTCTACATAAATGAACAGAACCTAACAAATGTCCTCTTTAAAACAATAATTAAAATTTGTCAAAGCAAAATCATCTCCTCAAACTTTATGTGTTACCAACCAGTTGTCTGTACTAAAAGATAATCTTGATATGACTTCTGTAGAATGTTAGGTTTTGAGTAACACTGCAACTTGATGAACCAGTCAGAATGAATAACTTGCTAAAGCTAACTCTGAAGTAGTTGAATTTAATGGTTCTTTCAATAAAATGACATTTTAATGCAAAAAAACCCCCACAATAATTAAACAGCATTTTTCCCCCTTAAATTTTATTTATTTAGGCCACACCTCACAACTTGCAGGATCTGAGTTCCTGGACCGTGGATGGAACCCGTGTGCCCTGCAGTGGAAGTGCAGAGTACTATCCGTTGGATCACCAGGGAATCCCCTAAACAGTAAATTTTTAAAGCAAGATATACTCCATATAATTTTATGCCTTAGATTGAGGGCGGATTTCCTAAAAGGAGGAAACAAACTGACAGCAGTATCTGAGAAGTCTTCTTGATCTCCATGTTTAGCTCAAGTTGCTGTTTGAGATCCAGTTTAAAAGACGAGTACAGAGAAATGTTAGGGTTGCCTCCCTTGTTGTTCAGCTGCTAAGTTGTGTCTGACTCTCTGCGACACCATGGGCTCCAGCATGCTAGTCTTTCCGGTCCTTCACTATCTTCTGGAGTTTGCTCAAACTCCTGTCCATTCTGTCAATGATACCATCCAATCATCTCACCCTCTGCTGCCCTGTTCTCCTGCCTTCAATCTTTCCCAGAATTAGAGTCTTTTCTAATGACTCGGTTCTTTGCATCAAGTGGCCAAAGTATTGATTCAGCTTCTGCATCAGTCCTTCCAATAAAAATTCAGGGTTGATTTCCTTTAGGATTGACTAGTTTGATCTCCCTGCTGTCCAAGGGGCTCTTAAGTGTCTTCTCCAGCACAACTCGAAAACATCAATTCTTCGGCACTCAGCTGTCTTTATGGTCCAACTCTCACATCTGTACATGACTACTGGAAAAACTTTAAACTTTGGCTATACTGATTTTGGAGAAGGCAATGGTACCCCACTCCAGTACTCTTGCCTGGAAAATCCCATGGATGGAGGAGCCTGGTAGGCTGCAGTCCATGGGGTCACTAATAGTTGGAAACGATTGAGCAATTTCACTTTCACTTTTTACTTTCATGCACTGGAGAAGGAAATGGCAACCCACTCCAGTGTTCTTGCCTGGAGAATCCCAGGGACAGTGGACCTGGTGGGCTGCCATCTCTGGAGTCGCACAGGGTCAGACACGACTGAAGAGACTTAGTAGTAGTATACTGATCTCACTTTGACTCACTTACTTCTGGTATAAATTCAAGTGTCTTGATTACATTTTCCTACTTATTTAAAGTATACTGTAAAATTGTGATTCATGTTCCAGACTGACTGCAGGAATTTATATTCCCTTTCTAACTGGTGTCTTCATTTCACTACACAAGAATGAAGAAAGAGAATAATTTCAGTGTCTAGTTCAGTTACTAATTATTTATTGGGAGCCAAATACCTGCCGGAGAAGGCAATGGCACCCCACTCCAGTACTCTTGCCTGGAAAATCCTATGGATGGAGGAGCCTGGTAGGCTGCAGTCCATGGGGTTGCAAAGAGTTGGACACAACTGAGCGAGTTCACTTCACTCACTTCATACTTTATCACTGGAGAAGGAAATGGCAACCCACTCCAGTGTTCTCGCCTGGAGAATCCCACGGACAGAGGGGCCTGGTGGGCCGTGTGTCCACGGGGTCGCAGAGAGTTGCACATGACTGAGGTGACTGAGCACGCGTGGTGCTGGGTGTTGGGACACAAAGCTTCTGCTGGCGTATGACCAGTGCCTTTGTTAAATGCTAAAACTATGCCGTTAAAATTCTGGAAGTCCATTTCCCTGAATGACTGAGTAAGACTGGTGAGACACTGGATGAAGCCAGTGAGCTTTTATCTGTCAGGGCCTCATCATTCATTTAGTCCTGGTATGTCAAGTATCTGTTCTATACATGGGCAGAAAGTCTTCCTGAGCTTAAAAAAAAAAAAAAAACTCTAAGGGAAAGAACAGCTGGGACTACTACTGAAAAACCTTAAGGTCTGCAGACAGGGGGATGTAATGCCTTCAGATTCCAAGAATATTGGTCACCACATTCACCTGGTAGTTAAAGAGGGAGGTTTAAATGCCTGACAACAATGAATGCCTTAAGGCACTTTAGAGTTCACAAAGTTGCTTCTCATTATTTTGCTGTAACTCTCCTGACCTCACAATTTTATACAGAAAGGAACTGAGAGAGGGTAAATCAGGCCTTGAGCATTTCATAAAGCGTGTTCTGTGATATTAGGCAAAAAAAAAAAAGTTTAGACTTATGATCTATTAGTTTAGGACAATAACTGATCAAAGTTAAAAGTACATCTATTATAAGACTTTTCAGAGTCTTCAGTACGCTAATATATAATGTGAACTTCCATGTGGAGGAAGGAAATAGCAGCGTTTCCCAAACTCACTTGATCACAGAGTGGTTAGTCCTTTAAGTAAGGATTTAATGCTCCAGAAAACAAACTTGGGAAAACCTTACTAATGTACCAAACAAGATACAAAGGATCATGTCAGGGGAGAACATACTTCCAGAGGTAAAACTGACTGACAGCCAGAAGGTCAGGGACCTGGAAAAAACGACAACATGGCTGAAGAAGAAGAGAAATGTCCACAATTCCTGCAGCTATACACTGAACAGCTAACTGCAGCAATTAATGTCTTCCTCCAAAATACTTACTGAGCTTCTACTTGTTCCAGGGACTGTGCGAAAAGTTGGAGGTGTAACAAAATATAGGACACAGAAGTTCCCTGATCCCACAAAGCTTACATTCCAGTTGTGGGAAACAAACAACAGGCAACAGATTGAGTAGTGCTATGTAGGAGGAAAAGAAAGCAAACAAGACCTGCAAAATGTGACGCAGAGTATGCCTGAGACAGGCTAAGACAGGCTAAGACTAAATTAAAAACACACACAAAACCCCTGAAAGTACTAAGAAGGGCTTTCCTAAACTGAGCCATGAATACAGGCTCAAATTTACACAGTAACAGGAACAAATACTATTACAAAAATAGTTAACATTTATGGAGTACTCAGTAAGTAAAAGGTAATATACTAAGATCGAAAGGCTTTATTTAAACCTCACAATAACCTATTTTATTATTTTCATCTAACAAATGAAACCAAGGTACAGAGAAGATAAATTGTTGAAAGGCCACAAAGCTAAAAAACTAAGAGAGCTTAAGTTCAAATCCAGCTTCCCAGTTCAAGAGACTAACTTCATAACTATTTGGCCATCTGACCAAGCAGTATCTACTTGACTGATGTTACTGTCCTGCAATTCAGCTGCTAAGTTGTGTCCGACTTTGTGTGACCCCATGGACTGCAACACACCAGGCTCCTCTGTCTTCCACTATCTTCTGGAGCTTGCTCAAACTCATGTCCATTGAGTCAGTGATGCCATCCAACCATCTCATCCTCTGTCACCCACTTCTGCTCTTGCCCTCAATCCTTCTCAGCATCAGCGTCTTTTCCAAAGACTCGACTCTTCACATCAGGTGGCCCAAGTATTGGACCTTCAGCTTCAGCATCAGTCCTTCCAATGAATACACAGGGTTGATTTCCTTTAGGACTGTCTGGTTTCATCTCCTTGCTGTCCAAGGTATACCAGATACTGGTATTGGTGACCCAAAAAGGCACAATCACAAAATCTGTGAAACCAAACACTAACAGTCAAAAATGGGTCAGAGCCAGTAACTACAACGATTGAGATTACAACTGCAAGAATCCACTTTGCCGCTACGTGGAACAGCAAACATGGTAGACACTCAGGTGTCAGGAACAGGGACTAAAGAAGACAGTACAATCAGAAAGTCGTCAGAAAGGCAAGATCAGGTAGAGCCAGGCACACTGCGCCACCAGGCAAAGAAGTCTGCTCACAACTGTCTTTTCGAGAGTTCTTGGAGTAAGAGGTCCAACCTTCACCACACACATGCTGACTAAGTAGCTCTAGGGGAAGTACAGCTTTGGATCACTTTGCCACTCATGGGGACTTTAATCTCCTGCTTCCTACAGAACATGTACAAGATTCTGAAACAGTCCCAAAGCACATCACTCCTTTCCCCCGTATCAGTTTCTGCATCTTCGCATTAACGACACGCACAGTTATTTTCCCATCACAGTTTCCCCAAAGTGACCCCATAAGAAGCGTAGCTCAAGGAGTATCTGCAAGCCAAACAACATGACCACGGCCAGCATTAAAATGTCCTGGCACAGTTAAATATGACTTTGTTCCCTTCTGCCTTGGTACTTTTACAATAAGCAACATGCTGTTACCTTCATAGAAAACAGCCAAGTCTGGAAGCTAGAAGCATATCCCTCAACCTTTCCATCGAAAGCCAAAAGCAAGAAGCAAAGAGAAGCACTGAATACTTCTTCTCTAAACACTAGTGGTGCCCAGAGGCAGGAAGAAAAATTCCTGCCCTGAATGTTCATATCTTACTGCCAAATCCCTATGCATAGGAATTTCAGAATTTGACATTAAAATCTTCTATTAAATAGCTTTTAGATATCATTCTGTGGGAAATGGGAGGCAAATAGTAATTTCAAAATTACAATATCATCAGGAAAACTTTTCAGAAAAATATGTGTTCTTAAGAAAATGTGTCGGTAATGCTTTTGGGAAAATGCCTCCTCATCCCACTTCCACTGCCACATGCTTGCAGATCTCTATTTCCCATTCTGCCTCCTGTGCCTCAACTCAAGAGTATGTTCCAATCTGATACTTTGAATGTTGTATGAAAATCAAATATTATGTCAATGGTAATTCATTACATAAACAGTAGTTCATTTATTCAAAATAAAACCACCAAATCCATAAAGAAGCCTAACTACTATCACTTACAATTTCAGGAAGAACTATGAACTTCCAGAGTTTATAAGCAATTTTGAGCCGGGGCAACAGCCCACAACTTGGGTGTGGTTCATAGACAGGTTCTCTTTTCTGTGAAATGACAGCTTGCACTTGCAAAGTCCAAACTCCTTCTAGGAAGTAAGGTGCTTTTTTAAAAGATAAGGTTCTTAAATAGTTCCAAATGTATGGCTAAAAACATAATACCTATCTGCATAAGCACCAGAATTGATGATTAAAGTTGCCTTCAGATTTTCTATGTGAATTGATCTGACTCTGCTTAAGCAACAGGAGAAATTTAACATGTTCCACACTAAATAAGTGGGAATTTTCAGTGTACAAAAAAGACCTCTTCCCTTTGCATCTACTGGTAGACAAGTAATAAACAGAACCTAGCTTCAGCTTAATTATGATTTAGCTGAAACACGTTTAGAGGACTGAATGCCCTTTAAGACTGAGTAGGGAAAAAAGGAGAGAGCCAATAAAAAGAAGAAAGGAAAATGGAATTAAGGTGAAAATAAGCCAATTTTGTATATTATTCAAAGAGGAATAAACAAACTAAGCCACGTTTTCATAATTTCTAATGGCCTTTATGGTTCTCCAATCCTTATAAATTAACAAAATCAGGCATTAATAGTCACCTTTGGTGTCCCTAAGCAGCAGTTAATGTAAAAATAAAATTACAAATTATATAAAATACATAAATTTGGGAAAATAAATTCCATCTCTATCTTGTTTCTTATTTTAAGACTCAAATTTAAGTCAGATGGTTAACTCACTGAATTGTACACTTTTAATGGGTGAGTTTTATGGTATGTGAATTTTATCTCAATAAACTTGTTAAAAAAAATTTAAGTCAAATGCTGGGGTTGGGAGAAAGAGCGGGGGGATGGCAGTGTCTGAAAAAAAAGCTCCAGAATAACTAAGCTTTTCTATATAAGCTGATCAATGAAACCAAAAGCTAAACAGGCTCTGGTGAAACAGAATAGATTTAATGTTTCTGGCCCGTTAAATAAAGAAATCCCTTCAAATGATTGGGTTCCTGACTTGATCAGCAGCCAGCTAACCCGCCTTTGCTAACTGCAGTTCTGACCCACTCCTTTCCCCTCTGTGCAAGGAACATATTTGAAGAGGGTGAGAACCACATGCTTCTACCAGAAGGAAAAAATAATATTCTGGCAACAGTGGTGGAAGGTTTGGGGTGGAGAAGGGGGAGCTGTCCATGTTTTATGTCAGAACATTTTCAAAAGCATAAACTACTTTCCTCACAAGCTCAGTCTTAACTAACCAGAAGATAACATACTCTCTCCTTTAGTAAGTATTCAGTTCCATGCATAGGTGCCTTTTTAAGGAAATCTACTCATTTCTTACCACTGTCCCTTCTCATGACCAGGGAGATACACAGGGGGCTTTTCTCATCTCACCGAATCACTTCCAATCTTCCTTCCTTGGCAAAAAAAAAAAAACCCACAAAAACATTATTTTTAAAAAAGTAGAAACCAACATAACAGATGGACAGCTCTGTGCTCCCACACACCTACTTTTGGCAGTGTAGCTGAGGGCACGGACTCCACAGGCAGACTGGGTTCAGTTGCTGCTGGCTGGGAACCCTCGAGCAAATCACCAGAGCTCTCTGTGCCCCTCAATTCTCGTCTGTAAACTAGAGATGGAGATCCTACATCATGGCATGGATTGAGATTAAAACAGATTATCAGGGGCCAAAGTTTACAGAAAAATGCTTAGCACCTGATATATAATAACAATTATTACTTCAAAATGCAAATGAGCAGCTTAAAGTATGAGGATAGTTTGGTTTGAAAACTTGTGAAACAGAGTTGTGGCAATTCCTAAAAAACTGTAAAGATCTACTAAAATTGAACACGGACACAAATGGATGGCAGATGGAGGGAGTAAGCCAGGTTTCATACTGTTAGAGAAGGCTACAGATATGCATTTGGGAAGTCTAGAATGAACCATGGGGGACTGGATTCAAAGACATCAGTATACTACCACATTTGCCTTAAAAGAATAGTTATATAGATACAAAAAAAACTACATGAACCAGTAATAATATGTATTTACATATAACATATATATTATAAAATAAATACCTTATATATTAACAACATATTTTATATACTAATATACTATATGTTTATTAGATTTATATTAGTATTTTATACACTAATAATATATTATGTACATATATATCTCCTAGATTTATTTATATACATAAGTGTATACATACATATATAAATATATATCTCTTAGATCCATCTAGAAGGGGGCCTAGAAGAAGTGACGCACCAGTAAGAACAAGTACTCCCATAACCCAGATCTTGGTTTCTCACAGTACTCTTCAATATAAGTAATCTGGGGTCCTTGAAGAAATGCCTGATCATAAGGCTGGGGCAGAGAATATACACGATGAGACTGAAGCATTTTATACCGCCAGGAGTAAGAAAGTATTAAAAACAAAATGACAGGGACATATCAAAGGGACACCAGAGACGACCTCAAAGAGCTCTCAATGGCTATGCTGGAACAACTTGAGCAATCTGAGTACTGGATTATAGTCCACAATATAAAATATGTTCTGATAAATCTATACTGATATATAAAATAACTGAGGGGCAAAGATACAAATCTCCATTAGGAAAAGCTCCAAGTAATTTACGTAGCTACTCCCTCTCTCACAAAGATGAGGCTTAACTAGTCACGTCTAAGTGTGGGGCTATGTTTAATGATTTGCTTTCAGACAGCACGACATGTGACTTACAATGAAGAAACCTGGAAAACATCAAGGCCAGGTGATCAAGGTTAACATCACCAGTGATAAGTCAAATTAATAGCATGGATACTTCACTCTCCCCAATAATTCATACTGCAGTCTAACCATGAGAAAATCATTAGATATAACTAAATAGAGACAAACACTATAAAATACCTGATTAGCACTCCTCAAAACTCTAAAGGTTGTCACAAACAAAGTCTGGGAAACACAATGACAAAATGTAAGGTGGCATCCTGAATGGGAGCCTGGTACAGAAGAGAAGTCAGGGGAAAGCCAGTGAAATCCAAATAAAAGGTAACGTTCAGTTAACAGTGATGAACCAAAGTTGGTTCTTATAGTTGTGGCAAATGTACCATGGTCGTGTGAGATGTTAACAAAAGGGGAAAATGGGTGAGGAGTTTACAGAAACTCTCTACTATTTTTGTAACTTTTTATAAATTTAAAAATATTCTAAAATAAGCTAAAAAAAAATCTCAAGCCAAAGAATTAAAAGAGAAACTAAATTTTAAAAATGGTATGAGTGTAAAAAGATGAGTTTAAGCCTTGTCCAGATAAACAAAAAGGTATTTATCTCCTAAAACAGCTGATCATATCGGGTAAATGAATAACTTTTATAAACAATGCTGCTAAAATAAAACTAGACCCTTTTGAGGCCATATAAAATACGTTTGGTTTCCAGAGTTTTCTAAAACCCACCAAAATAAGTTAAAATATATTTTTAGAATACTTTGTCTAAAGTTTTATAAAACACAGATTTAAATTTCATACCATTTATATGATCACTTATTATAAAACAATACAGCTTATGTTATTATAGAAATGTTCTTTAAAATTTAATCCAAATACTATAACATGATAGAAACAGCCAAGGAAATCTCAATACAAACCTACTGTAAAAATAGCAACTCTGCCCAGTAATTAACAGTAACCTTCAATTTTGGTTTTTTGAAAGAAAAAAGTCTGTCAACCCTCATGTAACCACAGTTTACTTTAGGAAAAAAAACAACAAGAAAACCTCAACATTCCAAATGAAAACATCATATGTGATTAGCAGACTCCAGTGGTGAAACAGATGAACATCAAAGCACTGACTAGAAACATGAGACCCCCAAAGAAAAATGTCAACATAATGATGAAATAAAAATGACAGTGACTGACTGACCTATGACTGTTCAAGTTGAACAGCATACAAAAGTAAACACAGCTCTGTGTGTGGTCCGTTTCTGCAAAAGGCTTTATAGTCTCTATTCAACCCTTTTTGAGGTTTGAGGTTTCATTAAAGGGAGAAAAGGTGGAGGAGCAGGGATGGGGACAGACACAGCAAGAAACAGAGAAAGGAAAGAAGAACAAGTTCCCATAAAGCGCCTGTCCACCTGAGTTTCCTAGCACTGGCACCTCGATGTTCTCTGCCTCTGACTCCGTCACCTTAAGGCTGTTGTGGTGGGAGAGCGGTGTGAAGCCTCCCGTGCAGGGACACTGGCAGATCATAAGTCACCCACTCCTGAGGTTACTGGAAGGAAAACAGGAATCCAAAAAAGGATTTCTAGGATGCACAGGTGTTGAAAGAAAACTTTGATTACAACAATGGTGGGTCGTATCTCACTATCTTTCCATGAGTAGAACATATTCAGTAACTTGTAACACCAAACCTTTCCCTCAATACCATAACTTGCACATACATGTATATTATGGCACAGGTCTTTCATGGCATATTTCACACTCACTCAAATGTGACACCTCAAAAAAGGACTGAAACCATGAATCTTGAATCCTTTGAACATTTTTAAAAGTGAGGAGGAAGTTAGATGAGAGCTCTTCTTTATTTGAAACCTCTAAGCAAAACGCGTCCCTTCTCTTGGCTCCCGTAAGAAATCTGAAGAAATCTCACTGTCACATTCACTTTTTCTTTCTTTACCACATTCCCCCCTGGTCCCTTCAGTTCTGCTAGTCTGCCACTGGGGGGGGGTGGGGGGGGGTGGGGAAGGGGAAGGAGACGAGACAACATATTTCCACTTAAATTGATTACCTCAATTGATCTGTCCAAACTCCAACTATACAGCTTGCTTTATTCAAGTTTCCCATCTCTTCAGGCCACCTATGCGCCAAACTTCCCATGTCATTAATCTAATTCACACTATTATTATTCATTCTTGGACTGTTCGCACAGAACCATACCTCGGACTTAGTGAGTACTCCATAAATGCTATTTGCTATTCTTATAATTACTGCTGTCATTAACATCCAATGTTCTCCATTATTCTCATTTGATGCAATCTGACCTATTTCCTGCATGATCCCTTCTTGCTTATCCCCCACCCTCAATCTGGTCTTCGTTTTCCAATATTCATTCCAACTGCAGTGTTGTTCCACTTCACCTACTAAATTTGAAGCACATTTTAGAGACCAACTTTCATTCTGTTTCTTCTAGAAAGTTACAATTGTTTTCTGATCTTCTGTAAGCCTATCAAGAATCACATAATTCAATACATAATAAAAAAAAGCTCCATGTTAATGCTGGAATTAAATTACACAGTACATCCATACCCTGGAATAGGAAACGGTAAACCGCTCCAGTACTCTTGCCTGGAAAATGCCATGGACAGAGGGGCCAGGCAGGCTACAGTCCATGGGGTCACAAAGAGTTTGACACGACTGCACGTGTACCCACACACACGCCCATATCGACCCTGCCACCCCCCTGAGAAGAGGGCTCACATCCTCCGCATCAGCCGTGGGACAGTGTTCCGCAGAGATGCTCAGTGAGTACCCCTGGGGAACACACTAGAGAAGGATATAAACGATATGGCACTAGGAGGAAGTAACAGGACCAAACTCCTCAACAAAGACTATGAAATATGTCACCATCTTCTCTTAGTTTCTGAGATATTTCGCCAACCACTCTAAACACTCCAGAAAACAGCCCTACAGACAGCGAGTGCACTCTCCTAACTGGACTCGGTGAACTCCCAGTCCTTATTTCCCTAGCTATATGCTGTGTGTGCGGTGCAAGCTAGGTTGCTTTTGTCGTGCCTGACTCTTTGCAACACGATGGACTGCCGCCCCCCAGGCTCCTCTGTCCACAGGATTCTCTAGGCAAGAATACTGGAGTGGGCTGCTGTGCCCTCCTCCAGGGGATCCTCCCGACCCAGGGAATCGAACCTGTCTCTCTTACGTCTCCTGCACTGGCAGGCAGGTTCTTTACCATTAGTGCCACCGGGGAAACCCAGTTCTATGCTATATCTGACTCCGAAGTACTGGATACCACTCTTTAATAACCTCAAACTACCCCTGTGTGAACACAGACAGTTACGGGGGAAGACCACGTAAAGACACCAGGAGAAGACAGTCATTTACATAAGACAAGGAGAAAGGCCTTAGAAGAAACTAACTCTGCTAAAAAATCCTTGATCTCAGAACTTCTAGCCTCCAGAGCTAGTAGGAACTCCAAGAAAATAAGTTTCTGTTGTTTAAGCCACATAGTCTATGATACTCTATTTTGACATCCCTAGTAAGCTAATACAAGAACCCCAAAATAGACCCATACAGATACAGTCAAGTGACCTTTGTCAAAGGAATTATGGTAATTAGATGGAAAAACAATGATCTTTTCAACAAATGGTATTCAAACAACTGGACATCCACATGCCAAATAAAAAAATCTAGACACAGATCTTAACATCTCTCACAGAAATTAACTATTTCAAATAGATCATAGACCTAAATGTCAAACGCAAAACTAAAGAAGTTCTAGAAGAGAAAATCTAGGTGACCATGGTCTGGGTTTGGCAATGGGTTTTTAAATAACACCAAAGGTATGATCAATGAAATAATCAACAAGCTGGACTTCACTAAATTAAGAACTTCTGCTCTGCTAAAGTGGAGAAGGCAATGGCACCCCACTCCAGTACTCCTGCCTGGAAAATCCCATGGATGGAGGAGCCTAGTGGGCTGCACTCCACGGGGTCGCTAAGAGTGGGACACGACTGAGAGACTTCACTTTCACTTTTCACTTTCATGCATTGGAGAAGGAAATGGCAACCCACTCCAGTGTTCTTGCCTGGAGAATCCAGGGACGGGGGAGCCTGGTGGGCTGCCGTCTATGGGGTCGCACAGAGTCGGACACGACTGAAGCGACTTAGCAGCAGCTCTGCTAAAGACACTGTTAAGAGAATGAAAAGACAAGCCACAGATGGGAGAAAATAACTGCAATACATATAAATGACATAGGGCTTGTACCTACAATATACAAAGAACTCTTAAAACCGTTAGAAGACAATCCAATTTTTAAAAAGACAAAAAGACCTGAACAGACACCTCACCAAACAAGATACACAGATGGCAAACAAGCACATGAAAAGATGATCAATGTCCCAGGGAACTGCAAATTAAGTAAGATAACCACTACAGACCTATGAAGATAGCCAAAATCCAAAAGACAGACACCACCAAATGCTGGCGAGGCTGCGGAGCAACAGGAACAGGACTCATTGCTGGCTGGAATACAAAATGGTACAGTCACTCTGGAAGCAAGTTTGGCAGTTTTTCCACAGAGCTAAACATAGTCTCACCCCACAATTCAGCAATTACACTCCTTGGTATTTACCCAAAAGAGTTGAAAAGTCATGTCCACATAAAAATCTCTGTCCACAGATGTTTATAGCAGGGAGGAAAGAAAAAAGCCCCTTCAGAATTCAAAACCAAGAGTGTGCTACTCATTTGGGTCTGGGGTTCAAATCTGCATTACACATTATGTATGAGAAATTCCAAACTGAGCATTTAACATCCAGACCAATGAGACTCATGAGGTTCCCAGTAGGAGTGAAAGCAAAACTATTTTGGAAGGACATTCCCATATAACTTGAGCCACAAAAGATTTTCACAGAAACTTCAGAGGAATTAAAAATTAAAATAAAAGTCTACCACAAGGGAGAATCAACAAACACAGCAAACCAACATACAGAAAGATCAACATTCCCCCACCCCAAATTTGAAAAGACAGGATAGTAATCTGAAAAAGAAATGTTAGTAAGTATGTTGAGATAATCAAAGTTATAAGAAGGAGTCAAAACCCTAAGAACAAGAAACTATGCAAAAAAGTATACAGACTTGAAAAAAATAGTAAAACAGAGCTTCTCGAAATATAATTATTAAAGCAACTGAATCTGCTATGGACTGAACTGTGTCCCCCACCTCCCCCCAGTTCATATGTTGAAACCTTCATCTCCCTGTGATGGTGTCTGGAGACAGGGCCTTGGGCAGATAATTAGGTTTGATGAGGTAATGAGGCTGGGGGCCCTCACATGGCACCAGGGCCCTTAGAAGAAGAGATACAAGAGAGCTTCACTTCCTCTCTGTCATGTAAGCACACAGTAAGACAGTAGATGAGGGCCATCTACAAACCAGGAACAGAGCCCTCACCAGAAACCAACTGTGCTGGCACACCTTGATCCTGGAATTCTAGTCTTCTAGTCTTCAGAACCGTGACAAAGTAAATTTCTGTTGTTTAAGCCATCCAGTCTATGGTATTTTGTTTTTGCAGCTGGAGCTGACTAAGACAGAATCTAGCTAACCAAGGCTTAAATAGTTTGACGATTAAAATCAGTGATAGTGATTAATTAGAACTCAATAAATAAGAATCTTTAAGTCCAAAGATAAATAAATGGAGAAATAAACAGACAGAGGAGCCTGGCGGGCTACAGCCCATGGAGTTGCAAAAAGTGGGACATGACTAAGAGCCTAAACACGGCAAAAGCTCTTCATCACAACAGAATGTCAAGCAATAAATACAGAAGAAATTAATGGAGCTACACCACCACTATTTTGCAACCATCACAGTAATAATTCGAGTAAGAATCATCAATGGAAGCTAAAACTAATGGGTGTAAGTTAGATGAAAAAGGAGGTATTATATATCTCAACAGTATCTCCCCACAAATTACTTATTAACTACAAAAAGAAAAAAGTTAACTCTGTAGTGGTGAAATCTGGCAGACCCTTGTTAATCAAGTGATCAAAACTAACATTAATAAAGGGGCAAATCAACATCACGTGCCTCCTGATGTGATTCACTGAGTACGCATCATCCCTTACACACTTTTCTGCCCCAAATGAGTAACCTGAATTTATCCAAAAGGAAACACCTGACACCCCCAAAATGAAGGACGTTCTACAAAATAAATGACACACACTCTTCAGAAATGTCAGTGTCTAGGATAAGAAAGCAAGGCTAAACACTATTCTAGATGAAGAGAGACTGGAAAGTCTTGAAAACTAAAAGCAATGAATAATCCTGTCTCAGTTTCTAAACTAGCAGGCAAAATGCTCTTATGGACATTATTAAGACCACTGGAAAAATCTGAATAAGGTCTACACATCAGAGAGTAGTATTATATTAAAAGTCTGACTCTGAAGTTTCATTTAAGTGAAAATATTTGAGAAATAATGTGAGTTGTATATACGTTAGCCAAAACGTTCATTCAGGTATTTCCTTAGGATGCTATGGAAGAACCAAATGAACTTTTTTTTTGGCCAACTCAATAACATGTGTGCATACATATATATACATCTAGAGAGAGAGAGAGGAAAAAAGTGACAATGCAAATGTGACCAAGTGTTAACCATTGGTTAATCTGGATAAGGGTATTTGAGAGTTCTTTGTATTATTCTTCTAATTTTTCTGTGAGTTCAAATAATTTTTTTTTAAGGCAACAGAAATTCTGAATAGCAGACGAGACATAGACACAATCAAAGATACTGAAGGTATGAACCATACTATCAGACAGAATACAGAGCTGAAAAATCATGATGTTATGTGACATGACGAAATACAAAGAAAAGTACACAACAGTTGTAAAGAAAAAAACGATAGGAAAAAAATAATCGTCAAAGATGTGCTAGCTTAGAATTTTCCAAAACTGATGAACCAAACATTTTTATTTAAATCCACATCTAGAAACATCAATGTAACACCAGAGTCAAAGAAAAAAATCTTAAAATCAATTAGAAAGAAAACACTGATTAGGAAGCTACAAGGAACAATAAATTGACAACAGACTTCTTATCAACAATAGAATATCTTCAGAGTTCTGAGAGAAAGTAATTGTTAGCTTAGTTATACTACACTACATTATAAAAGTTAAGACAAAAATAGAGACATTTATTGAAAAAAAGAGACTGAGTTTTACCTTTACACAGTCGAAGGGAGAGGGGGAGGGAGGAATGATAATCTACCAAATATTGCTAAACAGGAAGAAGAAAACTGAAGCCAGAGAGACACCGTAAGATGCCAAGAAACAACAGTGAGCAAAGAAACTGAAAACCATATGGCTGAACGTAAAATAGCACTGTACGTATAAAGCAACGATAGTAAACACTCAAGACGAAAAAAGCAGGGGAGAACCAAACTAACAGACAACACAGAATCGAAAGGTGGGAGTTGAGTCGAATCATTCTCAAGTCCATGTACTGACCAGAAAGAGAGTAAAGATGCTTTAACCTTATTACCCACGTTGAAATTTTAAACCAGGAGTACAAAAATAAAATGTATAAAAATAACTTTTAGCCTGACAGAGGGAAAAGGGAGGAAATAAAATCCATCCAATAGTGACCTAAGAAGGTTAGAAAGACAAGACTGGCCCTAACGAATTTGGAAAATATACTGCAGTTCAAATGAGCAGCACATTTTCCGAGCATTTGTTTGTCTTTATCTTGGATATCTGAAACATTAGCTATCACACCTCAAAATCTGAACCCTCACTTTAGTCAGAATGTCTATTACCTCTTTGCTCACTTAGGTCCCACAGTTATAATGTTTATACATACCCACTCCTCTGGAATGGCTTCACTCACAAATGAAAAGTTTTCTCTCTACAAATGAAAACTTAATTATTTCTTTGACTCCCAGGTCAGATTCATTCTTCCTGGAAGTCCTTACTAAATTAACGCCAACTCACCTTCCCCTTAAATTGAATTTTCTATAGTATATAAAACATGATATTGCTCTTTTAATTGTTCAAATACCACTTTAGAAATGTTTCTCAGATGTTCCATTTTAGGCATAACTTTGTGCTCACTTCGGCAGCACACATACATTTTAGTCATAATTTGTTTCCTTAATCAGATTATAAGCTCAAGATCAGAAAGAATTCTTTAGGATTTTCTAAACAATAAAGCACAGTGTTGTTTGTTTTTCTCTTAAGGATGAAGCAAACTTTTATTTTCCTTTAATAAGCACAAAATATTAATTTTGCAAAATATGCACCAATTCATCTCATACATAAGGCTCTAAGGACTTTGTTTTAATCTTTAGATAATACAGTTGAAGTGGACAGCTTTTTAAATTCATTTCCCCTGTTTTCATTTTGCCAATTTTAATAAGAGTCCATATGCTCAGGGCTAAAAATGTTCAAGGTTAAATCAAAGGAAGTCAGACACCACGAATACAGTGAAGATTTTAATAAAAACTGAAACTGTGGGTCACATTACAAATACTGTACCACTATGAAGAACTATTACATAATAGCTATCTTTTACTATATTAGTAGAGGAAGCAAATGATGAAATTTATAAAGAAGAAGAAAAGGCAAACATTAATAAGCTAAAGGAGAACTAAATGAATGGAGAGAGATAGCATATTCACAGATCACGGGGCTCAGTACTGTTAAGATCTCAATTTTCCACAAACTGAACTGCAGATTCCACGTAATCCCAATAAAATCCCAGTAGGTTACATATGGGATAAAATGTCACAGAATTATGCACACAGATATGAAAAAATGAGTGCATGCAAAAGGGGTGAAATTTACTAAGGTCCAGTTAATCGCATTGTGTCAATCAATCTTCCTGGTTTTGATAATGCACTATAGTTGGGCAAAAATATCAACACTGGGGGAAGCTGGGGATTGGGTCCACGTGATCTCGTCCTTTTTTTTTTTTTTTGGCCACTTCCTGTGAGTTTTTAATCACTTCAAAATAAAAAGTTAAAATCTCAGAAGCCTTTTCCATATCATTGAAATGCTGACTCTAAAATCTGCATGGTAAAAATAAAGGACCTAGAATACATAAAACAATTTTGAAAGGCGGGGATAAGGTTGAAGGACTCACTGTGTGAGTGCATGCTAAGTCGTTTTAGTCATGTCCAACTCTTGGCGACCTTATGGACTGTACCCTTCCAGGCTCCTCTGTCCATGGGATTCTCCAGGCAAGAATACTGGAGTGGGTTGGCATGCCCTCCTCCAGGGGATCTTCTGGACCCAGGGATCAAACTTGCGTCTCTTTCATCTCCGGCACTGGTAGGCGGGTTCTTTACCACTAGCATCCCCTGGGAAGGTCTCACTACTTGATTTCAAGACTTTCTATAAAGCTACAGTAAGCCCCCAGGTGGCTCACCGGGTAAAGAATCCGCCTGCAATGCGGGAGATATGCGAGACCTGGGTTCGATCCCTGGGTGGGGAAGATTCTCCAGGAGTAGGGCATGGCAACCCACTCCAGTATTCTTGCCTGGAGAATGCAGACATGCACAAGCAAGACTGAGGTATTGTTGAAAATATAGCCAAACAGCTCAATGGGACAAGACAAAGTGCAGAATACCAGGTGCTAAGGTAACCATTTGGGATTCACTTATATCACATTCTAGAAGAGCTTCCATAGTGATAGAAATTAGAACAGGAGCGGAATGGTTGAGGGGGGCAGTGCTGCATGATTGAGAAGGGACATAAGAGAATTTTCTGAGGTTAAGGAAACCATCTACCTTAATAAAGGCATGGGTTGCAGAACTATATATGTCTAAACTCCTCTAACTGAAACATTTAAGGTCTAAGCATTTCACTTTAAGTAAGCCATAATTAATTTTAAAAATATGCAACAGCATACAGATTTTATAAAATATCTGTCTACAAAGAAACATCAATATACTAAGAATATTCATCTCTTGGGAGTAAGCTTATCAATCATTTTAATTTTCTTAAGAGTTTTCTTATTGTCTATTTTTTGCTTTTAAAAAATGTACGTTATAATCAGAATACAAAAAACTTTTCAAATTTATGCCAGAATAAAAATATCTAGCTCATATTCTACTGCTCCATTCACTAATTCCTTACATCAATTATCCTCCAAATCTGCAGCATTTTTCTTCAATAGGACACATTTTGCATCTCCTCCTGTTAATCCCTTAGTAAGCTGGGAGAAAGGTTCTGGCCCTTATCAGCCTCATTTGTCATAAGACACTGCTAAACAATCGTTACTCTGCACAGAAAAATGAAGGGAAGTCTTTATTATTCCCGTTTCTTTATAGAGTAACCACAGCCAGAAAATAAGGGGTGAAAAAGAAAACCTCACAGATACCTATTTTATAATAGAGTATTCAAACTGTCAGAGCTCCCCTCCTCAACTTCACTGTCTGTAACTGATGCCATTCTCCCATTAACTGATTTAAACAGGTATTTATAAAGCACCTATTACATGCTCCTCAATGAGGCTTAAAATTAAGTCCTCTCTGAATCATCTCTCTCCATCCCCGTACTTCTCCACAAAGCCCTGTCAAATTTCTCTCCAAGATGCTTTTCATCTATCTGTTCTTCCTTTCCATTTTTCACCTCTGTTTGCCTTCTCTGACCCATTCCCATTGACCTTCCTCTTAGATCTCTATATAACTCTCTAGTACAGTTCTGTGAATCCCTGGAGGTCCCTGGGAGCTCTTTCTGAGAGTCTGAAAAGTCAAAGCTATTTTCATAATAATACTGAAATGCTATTGGCCACCTTTCACTGCGTTGACACTTGTACTAACCGTACAAAAGCAGTCATGGTAAAACTGCCGGTGAAGCGTTAGTTGTTCCGTCTTGTCTGACTCTTGACAATCCCACAGACTGTAGCCCGCCAGGCTCCTCTGTCCATGGAATTCTCTAGGCAAGCATACTGGAGTGGGCTGCCATGCCCTTCTCTAGAGGATCTTCCCAACCCAGGCACTGCAGGAGGATTCTTTACCATCTGAGCCACCAGGAAAGCCCAAAACTACCCGTGCCTTAGCACAAATCAAGGCAGCAGCCCCACAGCGTATAGCAGTCAACTGTATTCTTCACTGCTGCGCACTCACTGGGAAAAAACAAACCAGTTTCACTTAAGAATGCCCTTGTGGAAGCATCATTATTAATTTTATTAAATCTTCACCCTTAAACACTTATTATTTTAATATTCTATTTGATGAAATGCATAAAACACTTCTACATTCCAAGTACACTGGTTATCATCTCAAAGAACAGCACTGGTGACTGAGCTGCAAACTGGCCTAGCCACTTTTTCCACAGTACACTGTTTTTACTTCAGAGACCCACTGACTGTGATTATTCGTGTCTAGATATCTGACATTTTCTTGAACATGAACAAAATGAATTTGTCAGTTCAATGAAAAAACCAACAGTTTGTTGCAGGGGATGCATTTAGCACTTTCAAATAGAAACCCGAGTCTTGGAAAACTTGTATCTACCATTGGTACTTTAAGACTTTTCTGATGAGATGAGTGATGATTTGTGGTACTGTGTAATTAAAGGTGGCAACCTTGGGAAGGTCTGGATAATGTCATGAATCCATATTTTTCAGTGAACAATGCATGGTGTTAAAAAAAAAATCATACATGGGTAAAAACAATCTGTTTAAAATTCAAGAGAGACTAACAATTAAGTGTTTTACCATAATGGTAGGTCTTAGATTCTACTTTATAACTAACTTTTAATTGTCAAGTTGTCGGAGAAGGCAATGGCACCCCACTCCAGTACTCTTGCCTGGAAAATCCCATGGATGGAGGAGCCTGGTGGGCTGCAGTCCATGGGGTCGCTAAGAGTCGGACACGACTGAGCTACTTCACTTTCACTTTTCACTTTCATGCATTGGAGAAGGAAATGGCAACCCACTCCAGTGTTCTTGCCTGGAGAATCCCAGGGACGGAGGAGCCTGGTGGGCTGCCGTCTATGGGGTCGCACAGAGTCGGACACGACTGAAGCGACTTAGCAGCAGCAGCAGCAGCAATTGTCAAGTTGCAGAGAAGTATCAGAGAAAAATACCCACAATTATCTGAAAAGGCTAAAAAAAATATTTTCCTTTTCCAAAAAAATATGTGCCAGAGACCAGATTTCCTTTACATGTCAACCAAAACAAAATATTCCAATAGGCTGAATGAGGGAGAAGGGAATGGCAACCCACTCCAGTATTCTTGCCTGGAGAATCCTGTGGACAGATGAGCCTGGAGGGCTGCTGTCGGCAGGGTCGTAGAGTCAGACACAACCGAAGCGACTGAGCATGCATGCATGCGTGCACTGGAGAAAGACACAGCAACCCACTCCTGTATTCTTGTGACATCCTGTCACTCCCTGGCTTCCAAGAAGTTTATAAATTGGTCCTGCCTTACCTAGCAAATTCTACTTCTCCATGCTCCTGCACATGGGTCTTCCATGTCAGTCAATCCTCCCTTTTGGTCTCTAAACCTTTACTCCTATAGTTATACAGTCACTCTTCATCTGGAAAGCGTCTACCATTCCCTCCTCTCTCCCTGTCTCCTCCAATCTAAACTTTCTCTTCCTAAGGGGCCAGAAGGCAAAAAGGACAATGTCTCGAAGGTGAGATTTAAACTATCCGCGTCACATAATCTTTCTAAATTGTGGATCACTGCATTGTAATTTATATATTACACAGAAACTGTACTTCAGTTTTTTTTAAGAAGTTTGCATTTTATAGGTAATGAAGGAAAGACTCTTTGAACAGAAGGTGGATGATTTATACAGAAAGAACTTTCTTACCATCTCAAGGTTTTAAGATGACCTTAAACAAACTAAATATATGTCTTATTTGGACGTACCTAAATTTACAGTCACATCTAAAATTTTTCCAACAGATTTTTAGGATTAAAGGAGGCAACACATTGTCACATGAAGAATCCAAACCTATAACCTCAGGTCAAGGCAGCTGGAAATGAAACATGGCATCTTCCAGCTGCACCTCCACCAAAAAAGAACTGTAAAAACAAAGCTAAAACAAACATGAGCTCATCTCTCAAATCTAAGGCCTTTTGGTACTGGTGAACAAAGTCCTCTTCCTGATTTGAAGTCCAACTTAATCATATTTTCAAAACACAAAAACCAGTATGTAACAGCTACATATATATTTTTTTACTAGTTACTAAATTTCTTTAGTTTATTTTATTTTAGTTTAAAATGACAAGAGTATTCTTACGTGCATGTAAGCTATGAACACTGCTTATTATGCAGAAGATACATTAAGCCTATTGATTTACCTTGGTCCTAATAATAATCCATAATGTTTAATTCAGTCTGTACCCACTGTGGCCACAACTGTAGGTTAAGCCTGATATCATCTCCACTTTAAAACCTGCTGTGATTTCTCCAAACCAGAAATAATGTTCTCCCTTCCTCTAAACTTAGGTAGTAGCACATGGTTTCTCTCATGCCGGTTCATTCATTCATTCCACAAATATTTACTGTGAGTCTAATACGTGTTAGGCACTTTTCTACGTTCTGGGGATACAGCCGTGGACAAAACTAAACCACCAGCTTCTTGGGCTTACACTCTGGTGCGGGGAGGAGGGCAATAAGCAAATAAATATAAGGTGACACGTGCCACAGTGAGAATTAGGGAGAGTAAGAAGCAGAGCTGAATCTTTTTATAAAGCTAATAAAACTTAAAAGTTCAGGCCTTCTCACTCTCCTGGGCCTCTAAGAGTGCTGAGAGCTCCTGGGACGTGGAGGGTGTTGCTGGGGAGGAGAGGCAGGGTGAGTGGCATCCGGAATCATCTCTGCTTAAATGCCTGACGAGCCCTCAGAAGAGAGGGACCTGCTTCTAAGGTTACAGCATTTGCTGGGACACCTTTTCTAATTCTAAATACTCACTTTCACAGCAAACATTTTATTCTAATGTATTTGTTTCCTCACTGAGGGTACCCAAAGAACTGTATAAAGTGCAGGCCCTACAAAATCTGGACACATTCTGGGTAAAGACAGAAGCGCGGAGGAGTTGTTTTTTTATAGGATCGTAAGGAATGGACACATTAAAAGGTGACATTTGAGCTGACCTGAAGGAAACGAAGAGGCAAACCATACAGATATTGGGGGAGGGGAATTTTCAAGCACAACAGCAAGTGCAAAACCACTGAGGCAGCAGCAGGAGGAACAAGAGTAGGTTAGGAAGACAGCAGCAGGGGAAACAGCAAAATACAATAATAAATATTATGATTGACAATGAACCATTACTGAGTATTAGGTGACAGGCCCTGTCCCAAATGGGGCTTCTCTGGTAGCTCAGACGGTAAAGAATCTACCTTTTCATACTGTTCATGGGGTTCTAACTAAAACGAACATGGAACAACAGACTGGTTCCAAATCGGGAATGGAGTAAGTTAAGGCTGTATATTGTCACCCTGCTTATTTAACTTATATGCAGAGTACATCATGTGAAATGCCTGGCTGGATGAAACACAAGCTAGAATCAAGATTGCTAGGAGAAATACCAATAACCTCAGATACACAGATGACACCACCCTTATGGCAGAAAGCGAAGACGAACTAAAGAGCCTCTTGATGAAAGTCAAAGAGGAGAGTGAAAAAGCTGCCTTAAAACTCAACATTCAGAAAATAGCAAAAAAAAAAAAAAAAAAACTCAACATTCAGAAAACTGAGATCATGGCATCCGGTCCCATCACTTCATGGCAAATAGATGGGGAAATAATGGAAACAGTGAGAGACTTTATTTTCTCGGGCTCCAAAATCACTGCAGATGGTGACTGCAGTCATGAAATTAAAAGACGCTTGCTCCTTGGAAGAAAAGCTATGACCAACCTAGACAACATATTCAAAAGCAGAGACATTACTTTGCCAACAAAGGTCTGCCTAGTCAAAGCTATGGTTTTTCCAGTAGTCATGTATGTATGTGAGAATTGGACTATAAAGAAAGCTGAGCACCAAAGAATTGATGCTTTTGAACTGTGGTGTTGGAGAAGACTCTTGAGAGTCCCCTGGGCTGCAAGGAGATCCAACCAGTCCATCCTAAAGGAAATCAGTCCTGAATATTCATTGGAAGGACTGATGCTGAAGCTGAAACTCCAATACTTTGGCCACCTGATGGGAAGAACCGACTCATTGGAAAAGACCCTAATGCTGGGAAAGATTAAAGGTGGGAGGAGAAGGGGACGACAGAGGATGAGATGGTTGGATGGCATCACTGATGCGATGGACATGAGTTTGAGTAGGCTCTGGGAGTCGGTGATAGACAGGGAAACCTGGCGTGCTACAGTCCGTGGGGTCACAAAGAGTTGGACATGACTGAGCAACTGAACTGAACTGAAAGAATCTACTTGCCCTGCAGGAGACCCAGGTTCAATCCCTGGGTTGGGATGATCCCCTGGAGGAGGAAATGGCAACCAACTCCAGTGTTCTTGCCTGGGAAAACTCCATGGACAGAGGAGCCTGGTGGGCTACAGTCCATGGGAGTCACAAAGAATTGGACATGACTAAGCACCCTGAACTGCAAGGAGATCCAACCAGTCCATTCTAAAGGAGATCAGTCCTGGGTGTTCTTTGGAAGGAATGATGCTAAAGCTGAAACTCCAGTACTTTGGCCACCGCATGCGAACAACTGACTCATTGGAAAAGACTCTGATGCTGGGAGGGATTGGGGGCAGGAGGAGAAGGGGACGACAGAGGATGAGATGGCTGGATGGCATCACCGACCTGATGGACGTGAGTTTGAGTGAACTCCGGAGTTGGTGATGGACAGGGAGGCCTGGCGTGCTGTGATTCATGGGGTCGCAAAGAGTCGGACACGACTGAGCAACTGAACTGAAGCAACAGACACACACATGCAGACGCACATGCACGCACACACACTGTCCCAAATACTTTTTACACATCTCCATTTTACAACTGAGGAAACTGAGGGACAGAGAGAAAGAGTCAGTAATTGGCTAGTGGGTGGTAAAACCAGGTAGTCTGACTCCAGAAACTACTCTTAAATCACTATGCTGTGCTAGAGAGAGGTTGGTTGTCCAGTTTATGAAGTGTCAGGACAACCTCTCTGCCAGTAAGAGATTTAATGTGCTAGAAAAGGGGAAATCAACACGGTTTTGATCTCAAACTATGACAGCTAAAAGCAGGCTCACATTTTATGCCCCTGTACATAAAGTACCAAGTCTTATCCTTTTCACTACACACACAGTTCCTAGAACCTTTCCTTTCATATTACAGCTATTCAATGTGGGGCAAGGGTTAAATGGACTCTCATGAGAGAATGACTAATTATTCATTCTCAACACAAAACAATTAGATGTACTTTTGAATTCTGGAGGTAAGTACCTCTTTAGGGAATCAGAGCCTAACGAAATCAGATAACCGGTGTGTATCTACAGGAATTATTCAACAATCTGTTCCACTGTCACTTTCCACCTCAAATAAGTACTGAAGTGAGAAAACTCAACCTTGATTTATCTCACTCTATCTTTCTGAAGCTTAAGACTGCTTCCTCTGGTCCCTCTCAACTTTGTTCTCCATCAAAGTAAAAAAAATGGGCATAGCCCTAGATACTCATGTTTTATTTTCTTTCAGCTGTTCTTTCCTAAATGCTAAAGGTCTTCACGTCTTAACTGAGTTTTCCACAAAAGTTCTTACAAATCCTGACTCCAATGAAAGAGTGTCTGATGGCATTACCTGGAATGCCTGAAAGACTGCAGAGTTACAAACAAGTTGACACACAATCCACTGAACACTTGAACATACAGATTAATTTCCTGATTGCACTATCCTGTCTTCAATCCTTCTCCTGTCAGCTCTCAGAGACTCCCTTTACACAGATCTTCACATGAAAGCTACCCTGGAGCGCAGCCTCTCCACAGCCTCTGCTCCAGAGGGAAAGACTTCCCAACACACATAGATAAAATCAGTATCAACATTTCCAAAGCATGTTCTACAAGACACTAGTTCTAAGGATAAGCAACTCGAGTTACAGAGAAGAATCCCAGCGTTAAGTCAGTCTGGAGTTTGCTGGGTTGAGCACTGTTTACCAGGTTTGTTTACCGTAGGACTTCCTGGTCTTTGGCATAACTCATAGTACTGCTTTCCTTGGAGCATCCTGGTCACACTCTGGAAAACACCTATGGAGTCCAGTCTGAAGACACAGGTGATGCCAAGGCTTCAAGACTTACCAACTGAGTTGGGACATACTGTGGCATTTGACAAAAGAGGGCTATGAGGCACCTTTGGAGAAAGATGTAGTCTGTGAAAAGGTCAGCTGGAGACAAGCTAGAACTCAGGAGAAGGTACACAGGGACCAGGTCAAAGCCACTGAACCAACCGAGATGCTCTCTTAGCACACATGAAAACCGGTGCCTCAAATTCACCTTGCCTCACCCTATCTCCAGCTTTAGTCTCTTCTCTCTAGCTGTAAATCTAGAAAAATATCTGGACACAAAGACTCTAAGGGTAGGAAAAATACAAATTAAACAGGAAAACTGCCTGAGAAAAATAGCATAATGCATGTGGAATCATATTAATGTTAACAAATGTTGGTAACGTGATATGGTATATAACTACCTAACCTCTCCAAGAAATCGCCTTCAAATGACAAACCTACAGCTCTCCATTCTTTTCTTTCCTAGGATCATGGACCTCTTTGAAAATGTAATAACACCAAAAGCCACCTCTCCAGAAAAACACACAAACATACAATGTTAAGTCTATTAATTTCAGAGGATTTCATGGGCCTCCTGAGGCTCAATCAAAGAGCCCCTTTTAGCTGTCAACTCACAGGTCCCTAGGTAACTCCTGCTACAGATACTTCATCTGACAGATAAAATCCAGAGTTACAAGACATTTAAAAGTATTATGGCTGTTCTTTTTAAATTATATGTTCATGTACTTTAAGACAGTGCAGTGCATGCTAAGTCGCTTCACTCGTGTCTGACTCTGTGCAATGCTATGGACTGCAGTCATAGGGGAGCCAGGCTCCTCTGTCCCTGGGATTCTCCAGGCAAGAATACTGGAATGGGTTGCCATGCCCTCCTCCAGGGGATCCTCCTGACCCAGGTATCAAACCTGTGTCTCTTACATCTACCTGCCCTGGTAGGGGGGGTTCTTTACTACTAGCATCACGTGGGAAGCCCAAGACAGTGTAGAGGAAATGTATTATCTTTATTTTTTTGGTCTTAAAAAAAAATTAAAACTTGTTGACTGACATAAGTCATTTAATACCACAAACAAGAAAGGCACAAGATGGTAATAATACCTTCAAACCAAAACAGCTCTGAGAGGCTAAATGATTTTACAAGGCTACAGAGCTAATAAATTCCAGCTCTTTCACATCCTGCTGCTGCTGCTGCTAAGTCACGTCAGTCGTGTCCGACTCTGTGCGACCCCACAGATGGCAGCCCAGCAGGCTCCTCTGTCCCTGGGATTCTCCAGGCAAGAATACTGGAGTGGGTTGCCATTTCCTCCAATGCATGCATGCACGCTAAGTCACTTCAGTCGTGTTCGACTCTGTGCCACGCCATAGACAGCAGCCCACCTGGCTCCTCTGTCCACAGGATTCTCTAGGCAAGCATTCTGGAGTGGGGTACCATTTCCTTCTCCACTTCCACATCCTAGCTCAATACTTTTTAACCAAAACACACCACCTTAAATATAATAAGCATATTATTACATTGCATAGGATATAGCTTTCAAAACAAAAATCCCTTAAAATACCAACACTCTAAGAATGACTGTACATAATCAGGCCTCTAACTTATTTACTTAATCGGATCATTCCATTTTTAGCACCTAAACACTGATAAATTAGGAAGCAAACTACTAACTTTTGAAAAAAAATCCTTTAATGCACTCCTCTCTAATTAACACAATTTGCATAAACAAGCAAAGTCAAAAGAGCAAAACAAATATCAAAGAAAATATCTGTTATCTTTATAGCATGAACATGATTATGGATAGACAAAAATACAAATAGTTTAAGTTTTGGGTTGTTCAGCAAACTGGGGATATGATGCCAAAAGCCACATAGTTTCTCCATTTTGGGTCCCTGGTACTAGAAGAGTCTGGCAGGCAGGGATCAAGCATCTATTATCTGATGTCCACTTGGCAGACTCTACAAAAACAGTGAGGCCTGGCTGCACAGCAGGACTTAGGTATACAAACTACTACTTAAAGATCCTCTCTGACTCAGAGTGCGGCTGCAACTAACTGCTGAACTAAGTTGTGTGCCTCTGTGTCTTCACTTCGATAATACATGATCTGCCCATGTATTAAGTTAAGAATTAAGAATGCAGTCCCTAAAGCAAACTGATTCAGGTTCTGGCTTGGCCACTTACCATCTTTGACAGGTTACTGCAACTTCCTCATGTCTTAGTTTCTTCTACTGCAAAATGGAGTTAATAACAGTGTCTACTTCCACGGGTTGTTGTAAGATTAAGTAAGTTAATACAGGACGAAGTCTTAGAGCAGTGCCTGGGAAGTAACACTCTATAAATGTTAGCTTCTATTATCATTATTTTAAACAGATGACAAAATTAATCAACTTATACCTGTACTGCACTTAGATGTCCTGAGGAAATTACAGGCCTGAATTTTTTTTTAATCATGTGGCTTAACTACCAGCTGTTTTTTTCTAAACACAGTAAGTACATGGCCAATTATTCTTGTAAAGAACTGATAAAGAACGAACTTACTGTCCACACCGCCACCTAAGACTGACACATTAGCAAAGTTTCAGTTAACTTTTCATCTCAGTACAACCTTAACCAACTCTAAGTTACCTGGATTCACTCACTTCAACTTTCACAATCACTACAAATTCCAAACACAGTAACATAATGGTTATTCTTACAGTGGCCTCCTAACTGCTCTTCACCTCTGTCCCCCATCTCTACCCCCCAACACTGCAGTGATAAAGCTTGTAAAAAGCAGTGATAAAGCTTGTAAAAATCCAAGTCTAAATTCACTCTTCTGCTTAAAACCCGGCAATGACTCTTCATTGTCCTAGGGAGAAGTCCCACCTCCTCAGAGGACCTATTAAGAGGCCTGCTCAATCTAGGGCCATTCCCCCTCTCTGGCTACTCAGGCTATACAGGCCTTCTTTCAAATCCTCACCCTGCCCTTGGGGCCTCCAAGCCTTCCCAGATCGCTCCTGCTATCTGGCATAATCCCCTCTCCCCAGTGCCTCTGACTCCCCTGAGGGGATGAGGTCCCCTCTGATACACCTCCTAGCCCTAATCCTAATCCTCTCTTCTCTGCAGCACAAAAGGAAGCTGCAATAAGACAGTTATTTAAATGGCTGTTTACTGTTGTTCTTGTCCAAAAAATATAAACAAGTAAGACTTGCAAAGACCGTCCCTCTTTTAGTGCTACAACCCAAGTGCTTAAACACACAGTACCTTATATACAGTACCAGCCTGCTAAGTCTCTTCAGTTGTGTCCCACTCTTTGGGACCCCATGGACTGTAGCCCACCAAGCTCCTCTGTTCATGAGATTCTCCAGGGAAAAATACTGGAGTAGGTTGCCATTGTCTACTCCAGGAGTCTTCCCCAACCAGGGATTGAACCCTCATCTCTTATGTCTCCTCCAAAGGCTGGCAGGTTCTTTACCACTTGAGCTACCTGGGAAGCCCTTATACACAGCAGGCATGCACAAGACACCCGAGCTGTCCATGGAGAAAAGTGGTGAGATAAGTGGGAAGGGAAAGCGACTCATTCACAAAGCAAGACTCCTGCAGAATACTGGCTGCATTGTGTCGCGTATCTAAGTTACCATATGCATTACAAGTGACCTCAAAGTAAAAATCTTCTGCTTAAACGTGGGCAAAACAAAGTTAAGACTCAACTTTTCAAAGTAAACTGAAGTTTTTCTACGCATCCTCAGGTGTTATGTGAAACACGAGGAGTTCCACTTCAGTTACCAGTAAGAAGATACACAACCAAATCAAGACTGCTGCCACATTTGGCATGAGCGTCCTCTTGGCAGCCTCTGCGAGGCCAAGAGTTGAGCTGGCCAAGGAAGCATGATTTATCTCCCACATTTAGAAGTGGTCCCTCTACAACAGGAATGCTGTGCTACTAATGGACTTTGAGTTCTAACCTTGTCAAACCAGTACCTCCCCTAAGTGTTCAAGTCACTTAAAAAAAAAAAATGAGAGTTGAATCCTGTGTCACTGACGGAAACAAGTTTAATAAGGCATTACAATCCAATTTGAGATGGAGAAAAAGTTGCTCTTTCGAAAGAAAGGGAGAAAGGAGTCACGCTAACCAGATCTCTCTTACCAAAGAAAGTCATTACTTGGAAAATTGAAAGAAACTGGCCTGCGGATGCTAAGAGACGAAAGGTGGATGACACTGCCGAGAGTAATGACCATCGCTGGGCCTGGAGGGCAGCAGATGCCAACCCAGCGCGGAATATCCCGGTCCGTGCGGAGCACGCAGGTTTGACACACGCCAAACCCCTGCCGTCCGGCTCGTCGCCCTGCCCCTGCCAAAGCAACAAACGCGCAGACCCTCTCAACGCGGTCAAGAGCAGAGCTGCCGCCGCCGATCAGCGCTTCCCGGGGAACGCGCGTCCGGGGCAGATCCAGGTAAGGACGCGGGGGTCTCGGGGTTGACCGTCTGGCCCTTTGTTCGCTGCACAGCCGCGGAGCCCCTGGGCGCCCGCCGCGCCTCCTCCCCCACAGCTCTCGGGCGCCGACAGGCAGGGCGGACTCCGGCGCCCCGGCTCGCCGGCGCCCCCCGCCCTCCCCGCGGCGGGTCAGAGCCCCGCGGCCTCGGCGGCGCGCGGCCCCTCGCCCTCACCTTGTAGACGTCGCCGTAGGTGCCGCTGCCGATGCGCTGAATCAGCTCGAAGTCCTCCTGCGGGTTCCGGCGGGACAGATCGAAGCCGGGGTTCATGGCGGGCCCCGGGTGCCCCCCGCCTCCCTCCCGGCCAGGGGAGGGGGGGCGCTCAGGGGGCCACACGGAGAGTAGGAGCCGCGGCCGGCCCCCGGCTCCCCCCGGCGGTCACAATTGCTCGGCTCCACGCTGCGGCCGCCGCCGCGGACGACAACCCCCGGCCTAACCGTCCCCGCCCCCCGCAGCCCGCCGCGGCGCCGAACCCGGGTCACACCCACACGGAGCGGAGGACGCTCGCAGCCCCTAGCTCGGGGTGAAACTCCAACATGGCTTCCGCCTTGGCCGCTCCTCCCCCTCCCCTTACTCCGGCTCCGCCACCCTCCTCCCCTTTTCCCGGCTCCCGCCCGACTGCGCAGCCGCGATCCCGGAGGGAGCGCTCCCCGGCCCCGCGCGCAGCCCGCCCCTTGCGCGCTCCGGCTCCGCGCGCCTGCCCGGCGCGGGCGGGTGAACGGGCCCTACCGGCCCAAGCGGCCGCGGCTTCCCGTGGCGGCGGACCAGTGTGCGGCCGCCGCCAGCCAGGCCGCGCCGGGAGGCTCGCCTGCCCCCGGGACCGTGGGTGGGCACAGGCCGACAGGAGCGCCTATTCGCTTGTCATTCCCCCAACGATGTTTGACGTCGCCTCCTTAGGCTCCCATCCTGAGCAGGTAGTAGTTTGAATTTGCAGGTAGTGTCTCGAACTTTTTTTTTTTTTTTTTTTTTTGAGACGCAGCCACAAATAGGACACAACCGAATACCACAGACTTTCTGACATTGCTGGCAAAGTGTCCTGAGGAAAGCCCCTGAGAAAAGTGAACTGTACTGACTCCTACCCCCGACACACGACACACGGTCCCGTGGAGTTGACCTGCCGGGGTGCCAAAGAGGACGGGCCAGGAGGGCGGCCAGGGTGGCCTGTGGAGTAGGTAGGCTGTGGGAAACACGCCGAACGCGTGGAGGGCGTGGGAGACAGGCAGAGTCTGGAACTAAAGCAGTGCTTGACCATCACCTTCCCGAGGCATCTGGATTATCACAGATCGGGGAGGGACCAGCAAGCTGTCAAGCAACCTTGCAAAGGAGAGTAGGGTGGAGGGAAAGGTGGAGGGTGGACAAGCTCCGCTCCCACACCTGACATGTCAACACGTGATGATCCAGAAGCTCTATAGTTGAACAACCCAAAGCTCCACCCTGCATAAGACCCAGATTGCAACCATTGCATCCCATGCATGTGGATACCAGCTCCAGCTCTTATTAGCTGTCCAAGAAAACTTGTGGGAATGGAGGGTTAATTTTCTGTTCTCAGGAAACTACCCATTGTGTTAGTCGCTCAGTCCTGTTGACTCTTCGCAATCCCATAGCCTGTAGCCCGCCAGGCTCCTCGGTCCATGGAATTCTCCAGGCACAAATACTGGACTGGATTGCCATGCCCTTCTCCAGAGAATCGTCCTGACTCAGGGATCAAACCTGTATTTCATGTCTCCTGCATTGGCAGGCAGGTTCTTTACCCCCAGTGCCACCTGGGAAGTGCCCACTAGGCATTTCCAACAGCAGTAATCAAGTAGATAGGTGATGGCCTTTTCCGAAGTACCACTTGGGAGTTTTGCTTCAGAAATGCTTTCCTGATACCCTTAGGCACCACACCCTCTGACCATCAATATTCTCTAATACCTCAAGGCTCCCTGAGAAACTAGGTCTTGTCAAACCTGTTAAGGATAAAATTGTTCAGTTGCTCAGTAGTGTCTGACTCTTTGTGACCCCATGGACTGCAGCACACCAGGCTTCCCTGTCCTTTATGATCTCAGAGTTAACTCAAACCCATGTCCATTGCGTCGATGATGCCTTCCAACCATCTCATCCTCTGTTGCCCTTTTCTCCTCCTGACCTCAATCTTTACCAGCATCAAGGTCTTTTCCAGTGAGTCGGCTCTTCACATCAGATGGCCTAAGTAGTTTAGCTTCAGCTTCAGCATCAATCCTTCCAATGAATATTCAGTGTTGATTTCCTTTAGGATTGACTGGTTTGATGTCCTTGCAGTCCAAGGCACTCTCAAGAATCTTTTCCAGCACCACAGTTCAAAAGCATCATTTTTTCAGCTCTCAGACTTCTTTATGGTCCATCTCTCAAATCTGTGCATAACTGCTGGGAACACTGACTATGTGTACGTTAGTTGTTCAGTCATGTCCGACTCTTTGCAACCCCATGGACTGTAGCCTGCCAGGTTCTCTGTCCATGGGATGAAAGACCATATAAGTATCATCAAATAATAGTCAAATGAACTAAACTGCTTCATTTTTATCTTTTCAGCCCTTTGCTTAGAGTAAGATTGCATGTTTACTAAATTCTCAAAGTTGTTTGCTCTGTTGACTAAAAGATGTTGGGAAATGACCATCTCTTCGCCTATACGTGTAGACTTTCAACTGTCTAGTTTTTAATTATTTTAGGCATCAGTACCATGAACATATTATACCATGAACATATTACTTAAATTGCCACTGTATAAATACTTAACACTGGGTTTTCTCCTAGATGGATCCACCCTAAGCCTCTGGTATCTTCAGAATTAAAATACTGACTATAAATTTATGCCATGGCTAAGGACCCTGTTTTGGTGCTGTTTAAGGCACTTGCCCAGAGTGCAAGGCTTTCTTCAGCCTGTCCACTTTTGGAGAATTGTTTGGCTTCTTTAAGCCAAACATGAGGATAATTAGCCCAGGGTTTAGATAAGCATATCTAATAAACTATCCCAAATAGGAACCAGTTCTGCTCTCCTTCTCTGTCTTTTTAATGCTGTAAAGACAAAGTCTCCGGGTTGAATTTGGCAAAAAGAACATTCTAATGGTTTCACTGTTTTCTTTGTGAGGATTATCATCTGTGCAGACAACTTTGTATTTGCATCGCTAATAGACTTCTTTCAAAGGGAAAAGACATTTCGGTAGGGTTGGAACAGTCTTTAAAGTTTTGTTTGTCTCATTTTGGCAGGGCCAAACTAGTCCTTTTGAAAAGACACGGATTTGTATATAAGGGCCTGATTTGCCATGGGAGTTTCAACATAAATAAAAGGACTTTAGCAGTCAACAAAGAATAAAATGTTTTGTTCTTTGAAATACTAATACATATATACAGTCAAAGTTGATTTTTTTTTCTATTCTAACACTTCTCATCTTCGCTAGAAATAACACTAATGATCACACTTTCTTTGAACTAGAGAAATAGCTTCCCTCTTCTATGATTAGAAGCATCCTTAGAAGTCATAAACTGCTTTCAAAGCATCTCTGCCTATTTACTACTGCTTGAATACCTTCATTAAAAGGGAACTTACTGCCTGCAATGCAAGAGATGCGTGTTCAATCCCTGGGTCAGAAAGATCCCTTGGAGAGGGGAATGGCAACCCTCTTCTTGCCTGGAGGATTCCATGGACAGAGGAGCCTGATGGAGTCCAGGGGATCACATAGAGTTGAACACAACTGAGTGACTAACACACATTTACTGCTTCTGAAGCACCCCACTTTATTGTGAGATAGAGGTGGCAAGAATACACAGAAGAACTATACAAAAAAGATCTTCACGACCAAGGTAATCACAATGGTGTGATCACTCACCTAGAGCCAGACATCCTGGAATGTGAAGTCAAGTGGGCCTTAGAAAGCATCACTACGAACAAAGCTAGTGGAGGTGATGGAATTCCAGTTGACCTATTTCAAATCCTGAAAGATGATGCTGTGAAAGTGCTGCACTCAATATGCCAGCAAATTTGGAAAACTCAGCAGTGGCCTCAGGATGGAAAAGGTCAGTTTTCATTCCAATCCCAAAGAAAGGCAATGCCAAAGAATGCTCAAATTACCGCACAATTGCACTCATCTCACACGCTAGTAAAGTAATGCTCAAAATTCTCCAAGCCAGGCTTTAGCAATACGTGAACTGTGAACTCCCTGATGTTCAATCTGGTTTTAGAAAAGGCAGAGGAACCAGACATCAAATGGCCAACATCTGCTGGATCATCAAAAAAGCAAGAGAGTTCCAGAAAAACATCTATTTCTGCTTTCTTGACTATGCCAAAGCCTTTGACTGTGGGGATCACAATAAACTGTGGAAAATTGTGAAAGAGATGGGAATACCAGACCACCTGACCTGCCTCTTGAGAAACCTATATGCAGGTCAGGAAGGAACAGTTAGAACTGGACATGGAACAACAGACTGGTTCCAAGTAAAAAAAGGAGTACATCAAGGCTGTATATTGTCACCCTGCTTATTTAACTCACATACAGAATACATCATGAGAAGCGCTGGGCTGGAAGAAGCACAAGGTGGAATCAAGATTGCTGGGAGAAATATCAATAACCTCAGATATGCAGATGACAGCACCCTTATGGCAGAAAGTGAAGAGGAACTAAAAAGCCTCTTGATGAAAGTGAAAGTGAAGAGTGAAAAAGTTGGCTTCAAGCTCAACGTTCAGAAAACAAAGATCATGGCATCTGGTCCCATCACTTCATGGAAAATAGATGGGGAAACAGTGGAAACAGTGTCAGACTTTATTTTGGGGGGGCTCCAAAATCACTGCAGATGGTGATTGCAGCCATGAAATTAAAAGATGCTTACTCTTTGGAAGAAAACTTATGACCAACCTAGATAGCATATTGAAAAGCAGAGACATTACTTTGCCAACAAAGGTCCATTTAGTCAAGGCTATGGTTTTTCCAATAGTAGTCATATATGGATGTGAGAATTGGACTGTGAAGAAAGCTGAGCACCGAAGAATAGATGCTTTTGAACTGTGGTGTTGGAGAAGACTCTTGAGAGTCCCTTGGACTGCAAGGAGATCCAACCAGTCCATTCTGAAGGAGATCAGCCTTGGGATTTCTTTGGAAGGAATGATGCTAAAGCTGAAATTCCAGTCCTTTGGCCACCTCATGCGAAGAGTTGACTCATTGGAAAAGACTTTGATGCTGGGAGGGATTGGGGGCAGGAGGAGAAGGGGACGACAGAGGATGAGATGGCTGGATGGCATCACTGACTCAATGGACGTGAGTCTGAGTGAACTCTGGGAGTTGGTGATGGACAGGGAGGCCTGGCGTGCTGCGATTCATGGGGTCGCAAAGAGTCAGACACAACTGAGCGACTAAACTGAACTGTTAGTAAATAATCATATAACAATAATAGAAAAAAACAATATCTAACATTACCAAGTACTTACAAGGTGCCAGGCCCTGAGCCAAGTTCTTTCCATGTATTATCTCATTTGAATCTCACAGCTTGAAGACATAGATATTATTATCTCCATTTTTTGTTGCACAGACAGTAAACTGCTCAAGGTAACAGAGAAAGCTGAAATTTGACTACATGTAGTACTACCCATGGAGAAGGCAATGGTACCCCACTCCACTACTCTTGCCTGGAAAATCCCATGGACGGAGGAGCCTGGTGGGCTGCAGTCCATGGGGTCGCTAAAAGTCAGATACAATTGAGCAACTTCACTTTCACTTTTCACTTTCATGCATTGGAGAAGGAAATGGCAACCCACTCCAGTGTTCTAGCCTGGAGAATCCCAGGGATAGTAGAGCCTGGTGGGCTGCCATCTATGGGGTCGCACAGAGTCGGACACGACTAAAGTGACTTAGCAGCAGCAGCAGCAGCAGCTGCAGTACTACAAAAAGGCCAGGCTCTTAGTCACTAGTTTGTAGTTAAACTATACTTTAAAAATTTTCTCTCATGCTTAGCCAGAATCTACCTGCCTGTTACCCATTTAGAGTCGGTGGTTGTTAGATTCTAGTGGCATAGAGTACAAAAAAAAAGCCGTGGTGACTGCCCTCAAGGAATTTGCAGTATCCAAAACAGTGTGAGAAAGGACATAAGTGTTGACCAGAAGATGTAAGAATGATGCTAAAGCTAAATTTTGAAAACTACATCAGAGTTTGCCAGACGCGGGGGGGGAAATGGTACACTCCAAGCTGGCCATTTAGCCCCAGGCCTTTAAAGCACCCATCCATGTAAGCATCACACAGTAGGAAGCACATGAAGGCTAAGAGGGACTGTAGCAGTTGCTGCCATATCCAGACCACCCTTCTGTTAGCCTGTCCCTCATGGATCTGTGGCTTAGAAATTCTTTGGTCTCCACACCAGCTTTCAGTTTTATCCTCAGGACCTGTAGTCTAATAACTCATTGTCAATGAATCTGATAACTCGTTGTCTAATAACTCTCTAATAACCACCGTTCACATTTTCAGTACACCACCAGCTCAGGGAAAGGAATGCTGAGGCAACCTTAACTCAGAAAAGACTCAATACAACCAAGCCATCCATGGGAGAGGAGAATCAGACCCAGACATGTCTGTGAAACAATGTGGGAGAACATTGCAGGAGATTATATAGCTTAGCCTAGCACAGCTCTGAGCCTGGTTACTAGGGTTCAAATCTTATCTCGCTGTCCTTGCTGAACAACCTTGGGAAGTTATTTCAAACAGGAGCAATTATGAAGAGTCGAAAAGAAAATAACATGTAAAAGTCACTAGTGCCTGGCACCATAGTAATCCCACAAAGTATTAATTACTGTTGTTTTGAGTATATTTTAGAATGTTTTAAAGGGGAACAGTCATGAGGATCCAGTCCCATCACTTCATGGCAAATAGATGGGGAAATAATGGAAACAATGAGAGACTTTATTTTGGAGGCTCCAAAATCACTGCAGATGATGAGTGCAGCCATGAAATCAAAAGACGCTTGCTCCTTGGAAGAAAGGCTATGACCAACCTAGACAGCATATTGAAAAGCAGAGACATTACTTTGCCAACAAAGGTCCGTCTAGTCAAAGCTATGTTTTTTGCAGTAGTCATGTATGGATGTGAGAGTTGGACTATAAAGAAAGCTGAGCACTGAAGAATTGATGCTTTTGAACTGTGGTGTTGGAGAAGACTCTTGAGAGTCCCTTGGACTGCAAGGAGATCCAACCAGTCCATCCTAAAGGAAATCAGTCCTGAATATTCATTGGAAGGACTGATGCTGAAGCTGAAACTTCAATACTTTGGCCACCTGATGTGAAGAACTGACTCAATTTGAAAAGATCCTGATGCTGGGAAAGATTGAAGGCAGGAGGAGAAGGGGACAACAGGATGAGATGGTTGGATGGCATCATTGACTTGATGGACATGAGGTTGAATAAGCTCCAGGAGTTGGTGATGGACAGGGAAGCCTGGCATGCTGCAGTCCATGGGGTCACAAATATTCGGACATGACTGAGCAACTGAACTGAACTGAACTGAGTCATGAAGATGGAGATGGAGATATGATTTAGGAAGCAAGTGCAATAACAGAACATGAATTATGGCCAGAGATGTCTAGGATGGAGAAAAGGGAAGGAAACCAGGAAGTAATTGAAAGATGGAACTGACAGATTTGGAGAGGTGAGGGAGCAGGCAGAGACATGAGTGACAAGCAGGTGCCTGACCTAGACAATTGGGAAGGTCCCCAAAAGGTGATAGCATTTGTCATAAGAGAAACTGGGGTTATTTGCTGGAGAGTTTTAACACTGGATCAAAGGAATGATTCTGTTTGTATCTGTTAAATTTGATGTGCTCAAATAGAAATGTGAAATAAGTGATAACTTTTACATTTATCACTAATAAAAATTACAGTTGAAACAGAAAAAACTAGGAGACTAATTTTAAAATTTTGGGGAGCTGTAGTTCAGAAATGTTTGTTGAGCATCTGTTAGGTGTCAAACATACATGAAGTTCTGACAATGAAATAGGTCCCTAAACTCAAATTGAGGCTAAAGAGAAGTTCTCAAAGTACTGAGGTGCAGAGAAGCAAAGCAAGAAGGAAATGTTAGATGCCACTCAGACTAATAATTTGATTCTTTTTCAACCTATATATATTTTTACTTTCTTTAAATAAATATTTTAATTTTTTTTTAAGATAGTAAATGAGTATTTTTAAAAGCAGTATTTTTACTCAGCATTTACTCACAGGGCAAGTGGAGCCCTGCCTGGAAGTAGGTGGAGATGGAAGTCCTCAGGTGTCAGCTTTCAGCTTCCACTCTGTTATTCTGAGCAATTCACCTCTGGTCTCAGATTTGCACACCTCCTAGCACAGTGTTTCTCAATGGAGGTTTCATCAGCATTTTGAATAGGACAGTTCTTCCTTGTGTGGGACTGTCCCCAAGCATTATGACGTCCCTGCCCTGCACCAATACTGCCCCCAGCCATACTGACATTAACAGTAACATTTCCAAATGCCTAGGGCTGGGCTGGAGGGTGTGGATAGTGACTGAATTGAAAATGTTTGCTTAGCATGTCCCTTAGGAGAACTATCACCCACACCAAACTATTTACCATGGAATTCCTTCCTATATCATAGTACATTCCCTGAGAGAAGTCCTAATATGTACTGTCTCTCTTATTACGTTTCCAATATTTAGCACCCAAGTGATGTTTCACAGCTCTCTGTAGATCCACAAGCAAGATTCTATCTCCCCTTTATTATATAGTTCCTGGGTTCATGTAAGAGGGCACTGAATCTAGTCTTTGCTGGTTATGAACCTCTTCACAGAGGAAGGAACCTCTAAGCTGAGACTTAAATGATGAGTAGAGAATTAGCCAGGCAAGAAAGTAAACTCCATACTGAGAGTAGAAAGACTACTCTCAAAGAAATGAAAGTAATTCTGTGACTACTAGATAAGGTTAGAGTGGTAAACAGGGATCATCCATTAAGAGGCATGTAAGTTGTGATAAATAATTTGGATTTTTATTGAGAACCCAAGGGGGCTAGTGATGGGTTATCAGCTCAGGAGTGGCATAATCTTATTTATGACTTAGACATATGCCAGTGTCTGCAGGTGGTGAGTAACTGAAGGCAGGGGGCAGAACTGGAGATGAGATGGGAGAACGCGGAGCAGAGTTTGCTCTGAGGTCTTCGTCGGCCTCTCTGAGCCTTCCTCAGAGCTGCTCTGCAGTCTGTCTCGTCCCTCGCACTCTTGCTCCTAGTCCTCTTTATACTTCACAGGTGTTTCCACACGTAAGTCTCTTGCCCTTCTAATTCAGCTTTACTATCTGTGGAACTAGGACAATTCATATTAACAAAGCAAAGAAGGAGGGAGTTTTAAAAAGAAGATGATCAAGTGTGCTAAACGCCAAAGAGAGACTGAGGGGACAGAAGAGTGTTATTAGATTTATCATCACGGAGGTTAGTGCTGACCTAAGTATTGGCATTCATGGCTCCTCTTCTGCCAGAGTGTCCCCTCTTAATTATATTCTCTTAGATCCCCTTCAGCCTTTCTCATACAGCATGATCTTCATACATTTCATCTGGACCCCTCTCATATGGACACATATTGTATATTCATATAGTTCTAAATTTTGGTGCTAAGCATTGAGCTAGCTCAGTATTCCACATGTAGTCTGGTCAGTGTTGACTACTGGAAGACTATAAGTACCTATTATGTCAACACTATCATGGCCTAAACTTTGATTCAGTTTCTTATAGTTCCAACAAATTTAGGGCCATTGTGCTACCCAACTCCAGGGGATCAGATTATAATCTGCAATCATGTAATTCTCAACTCCAACTGGCCTCTAGGTCCTGATCTTGAAACATCTCCAAAAAAACACTTGCTCACCTCTGAATCAGATCATCAGAGGTGTTCTTGAATGCCCATTGCCATGAAGTGCCAGGGACAAGAAACTTAATCTCATAAATCCTACTGTAAAGTCCCTGCCAAAAGTTTATCAGATCAGATAGCATCTTCTCATCACCAAAGAGATATAACACACCAACAAAACCAGGCACAGAGTACCACTACTCAATGTTGCTACCAGCAGAGATCTGGCAAAGAAAAACAAGACAAGAACTTTGTTTAGATAGAGAAGTTCTTCCTATCTTCTTGAGAAGCCAGGATTTCAAGGGGGTGCGCTTGGGCCTGCTCTGTAGGTAATTGATATCTTTTTAGACCCAACTAATCCTTGATGGGTGCAGGCTATGGAAAAAATAGACAAAATATTAAAGGATTGTCAGGAAGGGCAGGCTGATTGCAGGCTGGGTGAGAGACAGAGATGCTAAGATAATCTTATGGATAAAACTCCTAATTATATTCACCTTTTGTCCCCTGGTAGATGAGAGCACAGTGTTTCCCTGGTTCCCTTTCATAACGTCTAGCCATCAGTTAAAGGCTATTGCCTTGTCCTCTAGTTCCCAAGTACAGAGTGAGGCAACTGTTGGGCCAGATGCAGCTGAACCGGAACAAATGCAATTACATACAGAGTTTTTCCAGGGTAGATGGCCCAGAGTGCCATCCTGTTGGCCTTTTCTTTAGAAACTTTATTCTAGTTGCTATTATTCCCTTAGGAGGACTCCAAACCTTACTATCAACAAAGCCTGTAGCAAAGCAATCTGCTTATAGATCTAAAAAGTTCATCACCTTGGAGGGAAAAAATCCACTAATTTGGTTCAAACCTGGACTGGAGTTTTTTTTTTTATCAAAACAAACAAAAAATAGCCAAAACAAAAACAAAGCAAATCAGAAATAAAAGCTCAGTTAAATAATTCAAATAAAATGCTAGGAGTTTTTCATTATTCCTTACCCTCTGCTCATTGCTCAAGGCAGCTGTGAAGGTAACTCATTTCTCAAACTGACCCAGATCTCTGCCTCAGGAAATAGAACCTGCAGGACCTGAGCTCATGGTAAAGCCCAACCGGATCAAGACCACTTCTCAGCTGCTGCTGCTGCTGCTAAGTCGCTTCAGTCGTGTCCGACTCTGTGCGACCCCATAGACGGCAGCCTACCAGGCTCCCCCGTCCCTGGGATTCTCCAGGCAAGAACACTGGAGTGGGTTGCCATTTCCTTCTCCGCCTCTTGTCAGCATTAGAGCCAAAGCTTCAGCCTGGAATCTGATCATCTGGATTACTTAAAGATACTTTAAAAATCTTTTTATGTTTAAATTAAGACTCATCTGGTAATACCAACTTTCCCAGCTGAGCATCTGATACCATCAGAAATAGTTTAAACACGTGTTGGTGAAATGATTGTTCTCATCATAAAAGGAACAAAAGGAAGGAAACTCATGAAAAGTTCCTGGCTGCTTTGTATTTTATTTACAAAAGGCTAAGCTCTTCTATAAAATTTATGAATGGTCATTTTCAAGTGTAAGTGTAGAGCCATACAGGCATTCTATCTTTGTCTCAATACCAACATCAGCTGGGCATCAATATCTGAAAATGTTGTAGGAACTTTTAATACCTAAAAGTATAACACTCTTACATTGCTGATGTGAATATTTAGGGCTAACCTGTCACCTAAAGACAGCCCTCTTTGATCCTTCCAAATAAATCCAAAATACCATGTCCGCAAATCTGAGCACAGTCTGTTTTTTGCTATGGGATGCAAGCCTCTTAATTAGTCTCTCTGGCCCCATTCTCTTCTAACAATACCACACCTGGCTAAGAAGCAGGCTTCTTAAAATGCCAGCAATGAAAATATGGAAGTCCTGGGAGGAAGCTAAATTTGGAATGAATATGAACTCACTTTTAGGCTTATTAAGTTTGAGAAGATAAAAAGGGCATTAAGGAGAAGCCATTGCAAAGATAGTGACAGTTGTAGAAAGTACAAGAGGAAGTGAGATCATCATGTGTAAATTTGAGTCCTACAAATAAAGAGTAGAATCATGAGATCTCTAAGTTATTTTCTCAGTCTGAGAGTGTAGAACAATGGTGAGCAATTTTTTTTTTTTTAATGAAGGCCACTTAAAAAGAGCAGAAAATGTTTCTGGACCTCTTTTTTTTTTTAAAGAAAAAAAACATTTACAACGAAAAGAATGTTACTTCCATATGAAGAATTTATACTGTGGGATGATTTATTAGGATATGAGTATGTATTCATTCTTCCTCAGGCAGTGTTTTCCAGCCTTTCTTTGCCTGATATATTTGTGACATGAAGTTTAGAGACAGAATGGTTGGAGACAAGAAGACAAGGGGAATAATTCAGCCAGAAAGGGCTGAATCAACCTTTCAGATGTTGAAAGAAAGAGAGAAGGGAGAAAATAACCAAAAGCTCAGTTAACTGGTTCCTAACCCTTATGGCAGAAAGTGAAGAGGAACTAAAAAGCCTCTTGATGAAAGTGAAAGTGGAGAGTGAAAAAGTTGGCTTAAAGCTCAACATTCAGAAAACGAAGATCATGGCATCCAGTTCCATCACTTCATGGGAAATAGATGGGGAAACAGTGTCAGACTTTATTGTCAGACTTTATTTTTGGGGGCTCCAAAATCACTGCAGATGGTGACTGCAGCCATGATATTAAAAGACGCTTACTCCTTGGAAGAAAAGTTATGACCAACCTAGATAGCATATTCAAAAGCAGAGACGTTACTTTGCCGACTAAGGTCCATCTGGTCAAGGCTGTGGTTTATCCAGCAGTCATGTATGGATGTGAGAGTTGGACTGTGAAGAAGGCTGAGCACTGAAAAATTGATGCTTTTGAACTGTGGTGTTGGAGAAGACCCTTGAGAGTCTCTTGGACTGCAAGGAGATCCAACCAGTCCATTCTGAAGGAGATCAGCCCTGGATTTCTTTGGAAGGAATGATGCTAAAGCTGAAACTCCAGTACTTTGGCCACCTCATGCAAAGAGTTGACTCATTGGAAAAGACTCTGATGCTGGGAGGGATTGGGGACAAGAGGAGAAGGGGACGACAGAGGATGAGATGGCTGGATGGCATCACCGACTCGATGGACATGAGTTTGAGTGAACTCCGGGAGTTGGTGATGGACAGGGAGGCCTGGCGTGCTGCGATTCATGGGGTCGCGAAGAGTCGGACACGGCTGAGTGACTGAACTGAACTGAACTGAGAGAAAGTTTGGAGGTTTGTGTTTAAGGCCTAAAGAGAATAGAATGGACCTCAAGTGTCAGTCTGTAACCATGAATGGGTTCCTTATAGGTGCTCTTTGAGAGCTGCAAGTAATGATTAGAATACCTTTCTAAGATTATGATGTATCTTTATATGTGATCCTAAGAAGAGTCTGAGGTAGGTGGGATCCCAGAATAAATTAAGGTTATGAGAAGAATGTCAATGAGAAATTTGCCAACAGTTTTGAATTTTGCTAAAATATTATCTGGTCCTATGTAAGAAGTCATGACACAGAAGCAGCTTTCAAAGCTGTTATAACTTAATTTCCATTGCTTTTTAGCATTTATAAATGTTTTCATATTTATATCTCATTTTATCTTTGGAATCACTCCTTCATTTATTATTGTCCCCAGTTTAGAAATGAGGAAATTGAAACTTAGTGGGATGAAAATCAGAAACAGATCCAGGGTTTATAATTAATTTCGGTCAGGGGAGTATTTACTGAGCTTTGATGACTGAACTTCAGGTTATATTAGATGTTGGTTGTATTATGAGTAAAATGTGCACCCAGCCCTTGACCACTCAGCCCGTCCTTTCTCCAGTTCTCTCCCAGAGCTTTGCTGTCCCCTCTGAGCTCAGGCTGGGCTGGTTCATGGTGCAGTCCACAGCTGAGCATCACCTACACAAAGCGCTTACAGGTTGCAGTTTACAGGAAGAATTGACTCCAGGGTACCTGGCAGTTCCATGCCTCTGCTGCAGTCGTCAGAGTTGCAAAGGTAAAGAAGAAATGGGGAATCTTGTACACGGTGGGGAGGAGAATAAATGGGTACAACCCCGTTGGAAGGACATGTTTCATTATCAAAGCTAAAGATGCCTTTACAGTCTTACAATGTAACAATTCCACTTCCCCATGTATACAAGAAACTCTCCCTCAAGTGGTAAGGAGAAGTCTAAATGAATGTTCACTGAAGCATTGTCTATAGTAGGAAAATAATTGGAAGCAACCTAAATATTCATCAACCTGAGAATGGATAAGTAAATTTGTGTATGATCACACAGTAGAATATAATATTATAGTTAAAGTAAATGAACTAAAACTGGAATTAGAATATGCATAAATCTCAACTAATGGAATACTGAGTGAAAAAAAGTGACAGAAGATAAAGTATGCTACCATTGACATGAATGTTAAATGCATCAAACGATACTGCATATTTCCATTTGTAATAGCATTTTAAAATATTCGTGGTAATGATAAACTCTGAATTCAGGATAGTTGTTACCTCTGCTGAGAAGGCAAGATAATGACAGAGTATGCAGAAGCCATTAGCCAAATCTGTGTTTCTTTTAAAAGAAAAAAAGCAAAAAATGTGGATCTAAAGTAAATATGACAAAAAGTAAATATGTGACAAAGCTGGGTGGGAAAGACAAAAGAGTTCGTTATATTATTTTTCTATACTCTGTTATATTCTATGTTTGGAATATTCCATTTAAAAGTATCTCTGGGCCATGGGCCTTGGAGATCTGGGATTCTCTTGTGTTTTTTACTTCTGGGCAGATTTGTTTCTTTTACTTTTCTCATGCTGGAATTCCATCCATTCTTTGATATCTAGCTCAAGTCTCACTACCTTATTGAGAATTTCTGTGACCAGTCTTATCAGTTCAAACTATGCTTCCCCTTTTCGAAACCATGATAGATCTGTCAGGTCAGTTTGTTTTTTTCCCTCAGTTCTTGTCTCATTGCAACAAAAATTCGGAACAATGGACTAAAGGGTTTAACATAACAGAAAAATTAAAGCTCAGTTCAGCGCAAGCAGACAGATCTTTTATTAGACAGACACTCCCAAGGCATGGGAGCAGGCTGACCCCAAAGGAGTCATCCCGTTTCCTCTTGGCTTTCCTCTTCTTTATACTTCCTGTCTCCTCCTCTTGGTTATGCCCTGTGCTAAATAAAAAATCCACCTGTAATGTGGGAGACCTGGGTTCGATCCCTGGGTTGGGAAGATACCCTGGAGAAGGGAAAGGCACAGTATTCTGGTCTAGGGAATTCCATGGGATTACAGAGTTGGACATGACTGAGGGATTTTCACTTGCACTTTCACTATGCAAAATAGGGCCTGTACCCACCACCAATCAATGAAAGGAACCGTAAATAGGCATACAGTCAAGGCTGATTGACAGTTGCAAGCTATATAACAGCGGGCTCTGTTGTATATGTCTTCCCATAATTCAGTCTGTTATAATCAGATGTATATATGTATAGAATATTTATGAACCCTTAATGGGCTCCTGGCTGCTTAAGATTACTTGAAGAAGCCCCTGTGATTGGTTTGTATCCACTGTGTGCATGTGCAGGAGTTGGAAGAGTCTCTGTGGTTATTTTTGTAGCATATCTGTGAGCTCTCCTGGGTGTGTCTGGGATGGGGTTTAGAGATGAGCTTGCATCCCTTTCAGCCAGGCCACCCCTTATTGCTCATCCCTAGCTTCCTGCCTAATAGATCTATAAAGTTCTCTTGTACACTATGTATTTATGACCAAATTCTTTCATATTGTTATTTAAATATATATTGCCTTGCATTAATGTTTGGCTTTACTGTACATGAACCTTGTTTTTCCAATTATATTGTAAGAGAATTAAGAGCAGGGACAATGTCTTTAATGTGTTTTATTCTTCCCCAATGCCCAGTGGAGCCTAACCAGATACTTATTAAAGAAAAGTGGTTTATGAACCAATAATTATAACCCTTCCTACAAAACCTGTACATAGAAAGTTGAAAACACTAGTTTGAGCTACATTTGCTGTTATTCTCCAAGAGAGAGAATACTAATGAGCTGTGAAATGACGAAAAATTAGGCAGCAGAAGGGAAAAGAAAAAATAACGGGTTTGTATATTACACATTCTTAATAATCGGCTCTTGAATTATTAAGTGTGGGTTATCTCTTATGGGGAAAGGCAGATTTAAAAAATTCATTTCATGACTATTGAACTGCTTCATAGTTATTTCCAGTTTTCAGACAATCGTAGGCCAAACTTACAAATTATTTTGGAAAAACATTTCCTCTCTTGATATGCTGCATACAAATACACCTTGTTTTTTTTAGTGTTTATTAGACAAGACCTGGGAATGGTGGTCCAGTGAAGCTAAAAAACAAAAAATGTTGCACCTGTGAAATCAGAAAAGGATTTTGGAGGAAAAGAAGTTACTTTGAGTTCAATTTACCTGTAGTCCGTCTTGTAAAAACTGCTTGGTACTTGAGGCAGTCACCTCACCCAATGCCTCAGAGTAAAAGAATGAATGAAAGCTGATGAACACAGGAAATGGTAAGAGGTCTGGACTGCATTGTTTCTTCTCAGAATGAAAAGTCAGTTATCACAGACTGAAATAAATTTAGGAATCAGTGTGCTTACTTTTAGCAAAAGTAGTAGCTGGTATGGTCTATTTCAAAACTACCTCCATTTTATCCCTGGTGAGTTTTCCTAATGGACCTGTGTAATATTTTATTAAACCAGGCCGCTATCTCAGGGTTCTTTGGCCTAAGTGCTACAATACCCAAAATACAGTTTCTTAAATTAGACCTTACCTACATCTGTATTTATGACTTCATTCTTAACTCTGAAGTATACCTCAGGGAGGTAATATCTTTTAAATTATTATCCTTCTTTATCTCTATGTCATTTATGCTTGGCAAAAAAAACTAGAGACACAAAAATACCTTGCAGTTTGGTAAAAGATCACTTATTCCCTCATGTTCACCTCATTTATGGACATTAAGGTTGAAGTAAAGTCTTAAAGCAGTGACCAGAGTATTTTTATATTAATAATGAACCTTATCATTGGTATCTGCAATTTTTCTTTTCCTTAAATAAAGAAAAGCAAGAAATATGCTATTATAGAGAATATATCCAATGAATATGTTGGATTCTCAAAGTTTCCTAAAAGTTTATAACATGAAATTACTTTCCTCTGGAAATAGAGTAATTAATAATTGTTACATTCTAACTCAAGGCCACAAAATCCAAATAATATTAGTAGGTGTGGCAGGTGATTAAGAAATCATGTCTTATTTTCCTGTCTATGGGCTTGCCATGGAAAAATAAGTATTTTTCCCTTCTCTTGTCTAGAGGAAAGGATAAAATGTGGTGATTTTCTAAAGTTTTAGGGAGACAGAGACTCAATTATCTGGAAGGAGAAGGGTTCTAAGAAAATGGGAATGAGTTGACTTCAGGAGAATTTGGATCTCTTGATTCCAGAAGGCAAGAACCAGACAAGAGGCAGTTTCCATAAATGGTAAAGACCCACATTCATTCCCAGATAACAGTTCAGAATGGTATAGACCTCTCAGGGGGATGCCAGCAAGGATATGTCGTCTCAGAAGTAGTAAAAGTGTTCATTTATTATGTGTGGGGCATACATAGTTGTGTCCAACTTTTTGCCACCCCGTGAGTTGTAGCCTACCGGCTCCTCTGTCCATGGAATTTTCCAGGCAAGCATACTGAAATGGGTTGCCATTTCCTACTCCAGAGGATCTTCCTGACCCAGGGTATGAACTTGCATCTCTGGCGTCTCCTGCATTGGCAGACAGATTCTTTACTACTAGTGTCATTTGGGTAGCCCTAATTTATAATGAGCTGAAGTAAACAAGGGTACAAGTTGTAAACTCTAGGGTTACTATTAACAGAACAGTAAAAGTATGTGAAAACAATATCTTGTATAAATAGGAAAAGAGAGAAAAGTAATAATAAAGAAAACTCAAGCAAAAGGAAGGCAAGAAAGACAATAAAGGGAGGTTGGGGCTGACATATACACACTACTATTTATAAAATCAATAACTAATAATAGACCTATTGTATAGTACAGGGAACTCTACTCAATACTCTGTAATGACCTATAATACACAGAAGAACTGTACAAAAAAGGCCATAATGACCCAGATAACCACAATAGTGTGGTCATTCTCCTACAGCCAGACAACCTGGAGTGTGAAGTCAAGTGGGCCTTAGGAAGCATTACTACCAACAAAGCTAGTGGAGGTTATGGAATTCCAGCTGAGCTATTTAAAATCCTAAAAGATGATGCCGTTAAAGTACTGCATTCAATATGTCAGCAAATTTGGGAAATCCAGCAGTGGCCACAGGACTGGAAAAGTAAGTTTTCACCCCAACTCCCAAAGAAGGGCAGTGCTGAAGACTGTTCAGATCTCTGGACAGTTGCACTCACTTCCCACGCTAGTAAGGCTATGCTCAAAATCCTTCAAATTAGGCTTCAGCAGGACTTGAATCAAGAACTTCCAGATTACGTGCTGGGTTTAGAAAAGGCAGTGGAACCAGAGATCAATTTGCCAACATTTGCTGAATCATAGAGAAAGCAAGGGAATTTCAGAAAAACATCTACTTCTGTTTCATTGACTATGTGAAAGCCTTTGTGTGAATCACAGCAAACTGTGGAAAATTCTTAAAGCGATGGGAATACCAGACCATCTTACCTGTCTCCTGAGAAACCTGTATGTGGGTCAAGAAGTGACAGTTAGAATCAGACATGGAACAATGGACTGATTCAAAGTTGGAAAAGGAGTACGACAAGGCTATATATTGTCACCCTGTTTATTCAGCTTGTATGCAGAATACATCATGAGAGATGCCAGGCTGGATGAATCACAAACTGTAATCAAGATTGCCAGAAGTATTAACAATCTCAGATATGCAGATGATACCTCTCTAATGGCAGAAATGAAGAGGAACTAAAGAGCCTCTTGATGAAGGTGAAAGAGGAGAGTGAAAATGCTGGCTTAAAATTCAACATTCATAAAACTAAGGTCATGGCATCCTGTCTCATCATTTCATGGCAAATAGAAGGGAAAAAAGTGGAAGCAGGGACAGATTTTCTCTTCTTGTGCTCCAAAGTCTCTGGGGATGGTGACTGCAGCCAAGAGATTGGAAGACACTTGCTTCTTAGAAGGAAAGCTATGACAAACCTAGATACCATATTAAAAATCAAAGACATCACTTTGCTGCCAAAGGTCTGTGTAGTCAAAGCTATGGTTTTCCCAGTAGTCATGTGCCAATGTGAGAATTGGACCATAAAGAAGGGTGAATGCTGAAGAATTGGTGCTTTCAAATTGTGGTGCTGGAGAAGACTCTTGAGAGTCCTTTGAACAGCAAGGAGATCAAACCAGTCAATCCTAAAGGAAATCAACCCTGAATATTCATTGGAAGGACAGATCCTGAAGCTTTAGCTTTAATACTTTGGCCACCTGATGCAAAGAGCCGAGTCATTGAAAAAGACCTTGATGCTGGGAAAAATTGAAGGCAAAAGGAGAAGAGGGTGACAGAGGATGAGATGGTTGGAAAGCATCACCAATTCAATGGACATGAACTTGGGCAAACTACAGGTGATATGAGGGACGGGGAGACCTGGCATGCTGCCATCCATGGAGTTGCAAAGAGCTGGACATGACTTAGTGACTGAACAACAGCAACAACATACGTATATATATAACTGATTCACTTTGCTATGCAGCAGAAACAAGCACAACATGATAAAGTAACTATACTCCACATTAATAATTTAAAAAAAGACAATAAGAAAGAGTAAGTAACGAGTGGAATAAATAGAAACCAAAATACTGAGACATTAGCTATTAACCCCAGATTCTTATGACTTCACTGTTGAATTCTTCCAATTGTTAAGGAAGAAATAACAGTTTTGCACAAACTCAGAAGATACAAAAATACCAACTCATTTTATGAAACCAATAAACTGTTGATCTCCAAATCTGAGATCATTACAAGAAAAGAAAATTATAGACTACTTTCTCTTATCAGGGATGAAAAATATTATAAATTAAATATCAACAAGACAAATCCAGTGATATATAAGATGTGTATTTATTTCAAGCATTCAAAGTCAGGTTAACATTAATAGTCTTATTATTTACCCAATAAATAAAATATATATGATAATCTTTATAGATACAGAAAAGGAATTTGATAAAAATCAGTATCCATTCATGGTTTAAAACTTAACAAACTAGTAATTTCTTCTCTTTCTGGAAGTCTTTTAGTTTGAAATAAGTTTAGACTTATAGAAATGTATAGTCACTGTTATAAAAATGAAAACTCAAACCACATATTGGAATACAATATTTATAAAACGTACCTGATGAAGGACTTGTATCAAGAATACAAAAGAATGCTTACGACTCAGTAAGAACTCAAATTAAAGTGAAAAAATGCAATTTATAACATGGGCAAAAGATTTGAATAGATATTTATGAATGGTAATAAGCACATGAAGAGATGCTCAATGTCATTAACCGTCAAGGAAATGGAATTAAAACTACAATGAGATATCAGTACACACAAACTAGAAGGGTTAATATTAACAACACTGACAGTACCAAGTATTGGCGAAGATTTGGAGCAACCGAAACACTCATATACTTCTGGTAAGAGTGTAAACGATATAGCCACTTTGGAAAAATCTGACAATTTGTTATGAAGTTAAACATAGACCTACCATAGGACCCAGCAATCACATTCCTGTGTATCTACCTAAGAGAAATGAAAACACAGTATTCATAAACATATATATTAATTCTTGAAAGTTTATTACAACTATATTCATAATGGCCCACATCTGGAAACAAAATGTTCTATTAAACAGGTGAATGGATAAACAAATTGTGACACATCTATACAGTGGAATACTATTTAGCAATTAAAAAAAACGTAATGAACTGCTGATACATGAAATAACATGGATAGAATTTCAAAAGCATTATTCTCAGTGAAAGAAGCCAGACACAAACTTCCTACCCGATTCCATGTATGTGCAGTTATAGACATTACAAGGTATAGTGGTAGGATGCATGTCAGTGTTGCCAGTGATCATGGGGTGGGAGAAGGAAACTGACTTCAGAGGACAAAAGGGAACTATGTCATTAGTATGAGGATAATTACGTTATAGAGTGCATTTCTAAAATTCATAGACTTGTGCTCTTAAAATTGATGAATTTCATTGGATGAAAATCATGTCTCAATAAATCTGACTCCCCAAAATAAGTCAAAGATTTGAACAGGTACTTCAGAAAAGAGAATATCCAAGTGCCCGATAAACATGTGAAAAACCACAGCACTGGAAGATGTGAAGAGGCTGGAACTGTCCCACACAGCTAGGGAGAATGTAAATGGGTACCACTCTGGGAAACTATTTGGCAGTTTCGACGACTGAATATGTGCGTAACCTGTGGCCCAGCAATCTGGGTCCTATTTGTAGTCGTCAAAATTTACAAACAACCCAAATATCCATTCAACAGTAGAATAGATACCTAAATGGTGTGTGTCTACACAATGCAGTACTGCACATAATGAGAATGAATGAACTACTGCCACATATGTGTGAAACTTATAATAATGAATGACAGAAACCGTACACAGAAGGATGCGTTCATTAAAAGTTCAAAAACAGAGAGATTAAATTATGGTAATAGACATCAGGATTGTGGTTGTCTGACAGAAGGTTATAATTGGGTGGGAGCATAAAGGGGATTCTAGAGGGACTGTAGCCCTTTTTGATCTTTGTACTCATTACATATGCATATGTTCACTTTGTGAAAATTCATTGAGATTCTCCACTTATGATTTGTGCCATTTTTATTTCTGTATGTTATATTCAATACAAAGGTGTATTTAAATAGTTGTAATCATATGAATACTTGTATAACAGTCACAATGTAGATTTTTAACTAAGCAAATTCCGTTCATCTGAGTTTGCCCAATCTAAGAATATCACATAAATGGAAATCCAAACATTCAAACCGGAAAATTACTTGTAGTACAAAAGCACCTTTCACTTTACAAAGCAACACATCAAATTCATGAAAGGAACAAGGAAAACACCATAGAAGATCCATTTTTCAATTTTGTAAATTTATCCTAAGGAAAGAAAAGTTCAGCAGAAGCACAAAGCTTGCTGTGGAAATGATTATTTTAAACATGACATCTGTTAGCTAAAATCAGCCCAAATATTCAACAAGTGGACCAAGATTTAGCAAATTATGCTATTACCAGTACAAGATAATAACATACATTTAAAATGATGATCAGACTTTGTAGAAACACTAAAAATTTTTACAGGTACAATGTTAGGTAGAAAAATAAAATTTTAAGATGACAGGTACCCTCTGATTCTATGTGAAAGTGAACCAATAGGTGATATAAAAAAATAAAAAACTTTTGTGTTGGAGTGATTTATCATTTTTTTTTTTTTGAGGAGGTAGCCCCCTACATTCAACCTCCCTACCACATGAATATTTTTTATATTATTTGAACCAGTTAGAATTCTTATGTTGCAAGAAACTAACTTAAGTAAAAAAGAGATTTATGGAGCCATAAAGGAGTTACTTTGGCCACCTCATGCAAAGAGTTGACTCATTGGAAAAGATTCTGATGCTGGGAGGGATTGGGGGCAGGAGGAGAAGGGGACGACAGAGGACGAGATGGCTGGATGGCATCACGGACTTGATGGACATGAGTCTGAGTGAACTCCGGGAGTTGGTGATGGACAGGGAGGCCTGGCGTGCTGCGATTCATGGGATCGCAAAGAGTCGGACACAACTGAGCGACTGAACTGAACTAAAAGGAGTAACTTACAGAATCAAATCAATTACTGCATACCTAAGAAGAAAGAAAAGGAACTAGGACGGTTACAGAGATTTTAGAAACAAAAGTTCCCCAGCAAAGTCTCTAGGATTCTGCCTTCTGATGACTAGTCTTAAATACCTTCTTTCCCTGTGTGCTGCTATGCAAGATTCAAATTATTGGAGGAGAAAATCTAATTATTCTGGCCTGAGTCAAGTATCCACCTTATACTCTGATTGCCTGCCACATCAGAACAACCTGGACCTGGAGAAAGGCACTTCCCTAAAGAAGAGGGGTAGTGTTGTTACTAGAAGAACTGGGTGTAGAAGGATGCTGGGAGGGCCAAAGCAACAGTTTTGTGAAATTGTACATCATGTTTTCAATAAATCAGAATATTACTACTTTTTATTTAATTTTAAATGAGAATATGCTTACTGTAGAAACTACAGAATTCAGTAAAGTGTAAAGAGAGTAATGAAAAAGCAAGCATCCTTTATCCCATTATTCATAACCCTGTTCAGTACTGCTGCCTAATTAATTATCTTCAAAACTAGAATGACTAGAGGCAGAAAGTAGAGTAATGATTGCCTAGGGGTTGGAGGGAGTGGGGAGATTGGAGGATGATAGCTGAAGTGTACAGGATTTCTGTTTTTGTGTTTTTTTCAGAGTTTCTTTATAAGGCTCTAAAATTGGATTAAGGTGCTGGCTGCACTGCTCCAAATACACTGAAGCCGTTGAGCATTTTGTAGGCGAATGTAATGGCATGTGAATTATATCTGAGTAAAGCTGGAATCAAGACTGCCAGGAGAAACAGCAATAACCTCAGATATGCAGATGGCACCACCCTTATGGCAGAAAGTGAAGAGGAACTATAAAGCCTCTTGATGAACGTGAAAGAGGAGAGTGAAAAAAGTTGGCTTAAAGTTCAACATTCAGAAAACAAAGATCATGGCATCTGGTCCCATCACTTCATGGGAAATAGATGGGGAAACAGTGGAAACAGTGTCAGACTTTATTTTTTTGGACTCCAAAATCACTGCAGATGGTGACTGCAGCCATGAAATTAAAAGTCGCTTACTCCTTGGAAGGAAAGTTATGACCAACCTAGATCACATATTAAAAAGCAGAGACATTACTTTGCCAACAAAGATCCATCTAGTCAAGGCTATGGTTTTTCCAGTGGTCATGTATGGATGTGAGAGTTGGATTGTGAAAAAGGCTGAGTGCTGAAGAATTGATGCTTTTGAACTGTGGTGTTGAAGACTCTTGAGAGTCCCTTGGACTGCAAGGAGATCCAACCAGTCCATCCTAAAGGAGACCAGTCCTGGGTGTTCATTGGAAGGACTGATGCTAAAGCTGAAACTCCAGTACTTTGGCCACCTCATGCGAAGAGTTGACTCGTTGGAAAAGACCCTGATGCTGGGAGGGATTGGGGGCAGGAGGAGAAGGGGACGACAGAGGACGAGATGGCTGGATGGCATCACCGACTCGATGGACATGAGTTTGAGTGAACTCGGGGAATTGGAGATGGATGGGGAGGCCTGGCGTGCTGTGATTCTTGGGGTTGCAAGGAGTCGGGCATGACTGAGTGACTGAACTGAACTGAACTGAAAGCTGTATTGAAAAGTACTAGTGTAACCAACTGTTTCAGTTTGCCCAGGACTTCCCTGGTTTAACATTGAAAGTCCTATATACGAGGAAAACCCTCAGTCCTGGTGAAATCTGCAGTTGATCATCCTACTCAAGATTTAGCAGCTTAAAACAATAAACATTTGTAATCTAGTTTCTCTAGACCAAGAATGGAGGCAGAGCTTAACCTTATAGTTCTGGCTCAGGGTCTCTCATGAGGTTGTGGTCAAGATGGCACCTGGGGCTGCAGTCACCTGATGGCTTGACTTGGGCTGAAGAGTCTGCATCCAAGTTTACTCATGTGGTTTTATCAGGAGGCCTTAACGTCTTACCATGTGGGTCTCTCCATAGAGACATGGAAGCTGGCTTTCCCCATGAGCATGATCTGAGAGAAAGGCTAACTTGGATGCTGTAGAGTCTTTTGTAACCCTGTCATGAAAGTTACACCTCATCACTTCTGCCATATTCTATTGGTCACACAGATCAACTCTGGAACAATGTGAGAAGGAACAACACAAGTGTGTGAATACCAGGGGGCAAGAATTATTGGGCCATCCTGGAGACTGGCTTCCAACTCTAACCCTATCAGCATTTTACTAATATTCTGCTGATTTTTAAACTGTAGCAAATGCAATTTAGAACATATGGACAATTTAAGAGTGCAAATATAATAGAAAAACATATAATGATGAATACCTTTCCACATATATTTTATTTCTCACTCTGGGTATATGGCATAAATTTCTGATGTGCAATTATTAGGGTGCATGGTTTAAGGATTTTGTGATTTGTCATATATTGTCATAATGCTTTTCTGATATTTGCAGTGTATCAGAGTGCTCATTTCACCATACCCTTGCTAACCTCAAATATTATTGATGGTAGCTGTGTCAATTTCTAAGTGAAAAATTGTACCTTCTTGTTTCAGAGTGCCTTTTTAATAGCAAGGTTGAATATTTTTCCATGTTCAGTGGCCCTTGCTAATAAATAAGCATGCAATAAGCCATAAATCCTTTCCAGATATATTCATGCTTTCATTCAATATTTATTGACTGCCTAGTGTAAGAACAGTGAAATGTCTCTACTTCTAAGATGCTCACTTTCAAGTGAGAGAAATGGACAGGGAAGCAGTTCCATATATTCTAATCTGCGAAAATATTTTAAAAGTGCAGAGTCAAAAAACCATTAGGTTGCTGGTGGAGACTGAAAGTATTGATACTTCTCTCCTGCTAGAACATCAAACACAGAGCTTAGAGATGGAGTATAGAGAATCAGATCAAACAAAGGAGCTCAAATCAAATCCTGTTGGCCTTCTCAGCCTCATCAGGAAGGTTAGAGCTTTTCTCTGAGGGCAAAGGAAAGGAGGGGGCAAGCTGATCAGGTTTGTGCTTTTGTAACTTCGCTTTGAGTAAAGTGTGGAGAAGAAACTGGAAAGGGGTGATAATCAAGATAGGGTGGCCAGACAGCAATCAGCTATAGTCCAGGAGAGCACTGAGGATGGCTTTATGCCAGCAAGTGGCAGGAGGGATACTGAGAATTGTCTTAGGTTTAAACAGCATCCCTTGTCTCAGTCTAGGTCTTCAAGAAAATTAAGCAATAAAACAAAAGGTTGGCAGGTGGACTCCAAAACATGCCATTTATTGCTGAAAAAAGTTCCATAGAGAGCTTAGAGTGAAAGCCAAATGAGATGCTAAGTGAAGCCCTAGATGAGGGCAGCCCTCTCTGAGGTGAATTTTGAGGAATGCCACCTGGATCCCTCTTCAAAAATAAAGGACTTATTCCCCTGTGCCGAGAGTGCTGCTACTACACTCAGCTAGCAACTGAGGGCCTTGGCAGAAAAATCCCGGTAGCCTAAAGTTATGTCTCCTTCTTGAGTGGCTGGAATTCAACGACTGATCAGTAAGGAATATAAAGCTATGGTTCCCCACCCCCAATTTGAGACAACTTTGAAAGGTCATCCCAGCTTTGGGGCTCCCCAGAGGATGGCCACAGCCTTTACTGACACTAACTCTCAGCTGCTCTTCTCCTTTGCCCAATCTTGCTCCCTTCTTTTTCCTTCCTGCTCATTCTTCCCATCCTGTCCTTTTCTTTTCCCTCTTTTTTCTTTCTTTCTTTCTCTTTCCTTCCCCAACTGTTGATTCCAAAAGCACTACCTAATAAACCTCCTGCACACTAGTACTTATCTCAGAATCTGTCTCCCAGGGAACCCAACATGTCACACCTCTGGGCAATGCAAAACCTGGAGGACTGGGATGTTTGTCCCCTATAGCTAGCAGTCGAGAGGATGAAAAGTGGCTCAGAACTAATTTGTCCAGGCAAGTCATGGGTCATTCCACCTTCCCTGAGATAGAGTGGTCAAATGCATGGAGAGATGCCAGGAGCGACACCACCTATATTTGTTCAACAAAGCAGAAAATGTTAGGACACCATGAGTGAAATTAAAGAGAGAGAATCACTGGGAATTAATGTAGTGGATATAGGCGAGGAAAAATAGAGCCAGTCAGAAGTTACTCCTAATATTGCAAAATAGTTATCCTCCAATTAAATAAATTAATTTAAAATACAATTTAAAAAAAAAAGAAAAAGAATTACTCCTATGTTTCTTACTCAGGTAACTGAGGGCATGGTAGTGCCTTGTAGTGTGATAAAAGAAAAAAACAAGTTTGAAGGAAAACATGTGTTCAGTTAGACGTGCCTTTAGGAAGTCAGAGTTGTTCATTAGCTGATTAAAGATACTATCTGGAGTTCAGGAGTGTGGCCTGGAATAGTAATATGTGTGTGCTTCTCAGTGTCTGCCCAGTAATGATGAGGATCCCACAAGGCTGACAGAGAAATAATTTAGGGAACAGAAGTAAATTTATTTTCAAAAAACCCAACAATCTCTAATTAATATTTCCAGATATTTGAAATGGTACAATAAGAGCAAAGATGCGATAAAAAGGATGATCAGAAATATGAGGACAGACATCTTGGGAATGAAAAGTATGCTTGGCAAAATAAAAATTTCAATGGAAGGATTAGAAGATAAAATATGTCAGACAGTAGAATGTGAGAAAAAAGGTAAAAAACATTCTTTCAAAAGACCCAACAGTATCTTTATGTAGGTCCTGTCTTGGTCCTTTTTATTATTAATATTCATTCTTGGCTAGATTTCTGGATTTCCTTTTAGTTTATACAGGGAAAGGCTAGGGTTTTTCTGTTAGACTGGAACAAAAATCTGAGGGGAAGGGATGGAGCAGGGAGGTGAAGAAGGAATAACTGCTGGGGTCGTTTCCCTTAGAAGGTTAAATGGGGTAGGTCCAAAGCTCTGGTGCAGGCACTCACATTAAATAGTTAAACACCCTTTCTTTGTGCAGGGGTGGAAAAAAAAAATGTTTGCAGGAGCAGAAAACTTCGTGTCTTAGCCTTTGTATTCATAGCTCTATGAATGTGGGTCTTCCCTCTGTTTAGGAAAAGAGCCTCCCCTTTCTAAAGGTTCCGAAAGGTCAGGCTGCTGTAATAGAATACCATAGACTGGGTGGATTATAAACAACAAAAATTTATTTCTTACAATTCTGGAGGTTGAGAAGTTCAAGGTCAGGATGCCAGCAAATTTGATGGTGAATATGTGAATATCTGGTGAAAGCCCACTTCCTGGTTCTCACTGTGTTCTTATTTGGGGAAAGGGGAAGGAGAAATCTCTGGGGCCTCTTTTATAAGGGCCCTAATCCCAGTCAGGGCAGCTCCACTCATGACTTAATTATCTAATCGCCTCCTGAAGACCCCACCTCCTGATACCAGCATATTGGTGATTAGATTGCAACATCACTTTGTAGACAAAAGTCCATATAGTCAAAAGCTATGATTTTTCCAGTAGTCATGTATGTGTGTGAGAGTTGGACCATAAAGAAGGCCAAGTGCCGAAGAATTGATCCTTTGAACTGTGGTGCTGGAGAAGACTCTTGAGAGTCCCTTGGACTGCAAGGAGAGCAAACCAGTCAATTCTAAAGGAAATCAACCCTGACTATTCATTGGAAGGACTGATGCTGAAGCTGAAGCTCCAATACTTTGGCCACCTGATGAGAAGAGCCAACTCATTGGAAAAGACTTGATTGAGGGCAGAAGGAGATGAAAGAGGAGGAGATGGTTGGATGGCATCAGCAACTCAATGGACGTGAGTTTGAGCAAACTCCAGGAGATACAGTGAAGGACGGGGAAGCCTGGCGTGCTGCAGTTCATGGGGTCGCAAAGAGTTGGACACGGCTGAGGGACTGAACAACAACAACAACTACGCATTTTGGGGGACACAAACATTCAGTCTGTTGCAGGTGACTGGAAATGGAGGAAGTTCTTTCTGCTGGTTTCTATGTTCTCTCTGAATGGGCGCTGTCATCTGTTGAGGCTTGCTGGGTGAGCAGAGATGTTGGGGTGGGATATGGGTAGGGAGCTGTGAGGAGTGTGAAGATTTGGGAGGAATCATCTAAACAAAGGATTTAAACAACAACAACAAAAAAGCTGTGTAGGGAAACAGGCAATGATCATCAGGCTACTCTGAGGGCTCAGGTGAGTGGTAGGTGAGTTGAAAAACCACCGAAAAGTTGAGAGTAATTTTGACAACTAGAACTGAAAATGAGGAATCTCTGAAAAAGAGGAGGCAAGCTGGTCTCATAATGAAAACGTTCTTGAGAAGAGACTTGCATAAATGAAAAAGAGAAAAACATCCTCCTATGAGTCACAGACCTCATTTTCCTCAGCTCCCTGGTCCTGCTTTGATGTTTACAAAGGGACAAGTGATTATAAAGGGGAAAGGTAATGGGAAGAATAAACCCAGGATGCAGGAGAAGGAAGCGACTCCAGAGCCCCAAGGACGAAGGGACCCGCACGTACTCTGCTGCGAGGAAATGGGAAAGGACTTCCGGGAGCTCTCTTCATAGATCAGCCCCATCCCCATCCTCACAGAAACTCCCTCCAGGGATCAGACACTGGGTTGTCTTTGCTGCTCTACCTAGAACAGAGTCGGGTACCGCACAGGGACAAGGTAAACACTTGGTGAATCAAAGAAGTCCATGGTGTAGTCACAGGCTTTTTGAATGGCTGAGCACACCAAAGTCTGGTGTTTTGTTTTTACTTCTCCGCCTTTACAAAAAGCTTTCAAACAGCTTTTGGGCCTCTGGGGCCTTTTCAAAAGACAAATAGTCCTATTGCTGCTCCAAGGGCCCCACCGCCCACTTCCCAGCTGAAATTGCCTCTCTCTGTTCTTGCTGGAAGGAGAGGCACAGCTTGCTTTGCGAGAACCTTGCATAGAAAATGGTGCAATCTGGGCCGTTTTTCATCTTTTCCAATCTCATTTCCTAAATTAAAGAGAGAGAAATGTAAGGAATCTCAGGAATATGAAGCTTCTCTGGAATGATCTTTATTGAGCAGTGCTTGGAACCGGCTGAAATCCTAAAGCGCTGTCAGTGTGGCCAAGAAGAAGGGAAAATGACAAATAACTCAACAGTCCTTACCCAAACTCTGAAAAAGATATCTAGAGCTATTTTTTTCCTTCTGAGAGTTGTTTGCCTTTCCCCTAGTTTAGCAATTTTTAAAAGATTGTTTTAGATTCTTTGGGGGTGGAAGAAAAGAAAGGAGAAGGGAATCCAGTGTTTAGGAAGTAGCATGATGTGGTTAGTAGTACCCTGGAAGCTGTGTAACTTTCACGACTGTTTCATACATGCTGACTTCCTCTCCTTTCAGGGTGCCCCTGACTGTTAAGTAGGGTTTTTATTAATGGCATTCTCCTAAGGAGATTGTTCACAGCCCGGTTCGATCTCTCTTTGTGGTCTGTAAATCATCTTTCCAAGGGCTTCATTCATGGTGAAGAGCCATTTTGTCTGCCTTACAATTACCAAAAAGAGTGTAACAAAAACTGTGTTAGTCTGCCAGATGGGCCAGAAACACTTGACTGCACTAAAAAATTTCCACCCATGGTAGTCTCAGCTTGCCCTTTTGCTGTGAGCAGTGCACAAAGTCTGCAAGCATTTTCCCTGAAATCTCCAACGCCCCTTGGCCAAGGCGAGTTTGGCTGGTTACCAGAGGTCTGGGAGGAGACAGCCTATAGAGTGGCAACTTGCTTGCACCCTTGTTCTCACCCCATTGTAAGCTAACCTCTTCCAGACTGAGCTGGTGGTAAGAAAGGAACTGAAACTGATTTGCCCGCAGTCCGTCTGGGTGAGTGTTGACCCAGGACTGAAGGACTGACTCGCTGCACACCAGCCTGCCTGGGGCACAGTGGGCTGAGTCACGGCTTCATCAGGAATGCAGCTAGTCTGGAATGCAGCACGGGGGCACCAGGCCTTTAGAAAGAGGAGGCTCTTTTCCTAAACAGAGTGAAAACCTACATTCATAAAGCTACAAGAGATCTTTAAAGAAAAAAAAAAAAAAATCACACATTACAGGTAAATAAAGAAATTTTCTTTCTACTACTTCTCCCATCTCCATTTCAGGTTCCTACTTCGGGCCAAGGCATATTTCATTTTGGACTCTATCTTTTCATCTTTTCAGATGTTTAAATATCTGTATTATTTTCTATGTATTATATAGTTATATGCGTATATATACACACACAACAGAGATTTATAGACAGAGGGAATTTTGCTTTGACTTGAATGGTGTCATACAGTGTGGATTATTCTCCAACTTGCTTTTTTTTTTTTTAATTTAGCTATGTGTCTTGGAGACTTTTCTGTGTCAGGTTCTAATTCTTTCTAACTGCTGCATATGTGCTGCCTCAGTCGTCTAGTCACGCCCGACTGTTTGTGACCCCATGGACCATAGCCTGCCAGTCTCCTCTGTCCATGGAATTTTCCAGGCAAGAATACTAGAATAGGTTGTCATTTCCTCCTCCTGGGGATCTTGCCAACCCAGTGATCGAACCCACATCTTCTGTGGCTCCAGCCCTGGCAGGCGGATTCCTTACCACTGAGTCACCTGGGAAGCCCAACTGCTGCATACTCTTAAACGTGACTCGGATCCAGTGCTGTTTATTTAGCTCTCCCTCTTTTGGTGATTATTTTGGTTGCTCCGGTTTTCACTGCTACAGATAGTCTCCAGTGAACAGCCTCTTACCACTCTCCTGGCATCCATGCAGTATTTCTCTAGAGTAGATACCAAGGTGTAAGATTGCAGAGTCAAAGGATAGATGCATCTCAAGTCGGAAGAGCTGCTGCCCAGTTTGTTCTCCAAAAGGCTTACGCAGTTTATATTCCCAGGTTTAAGAGAGCACCTCCATTTCAATATGCCTGTCACGCTTGATATCAATCTTTCTTCCTTATGGCCAATTAAATGTGGAAAATGGTATCCCCCATGCTTTTCTCGGCATTTCTCCCTAAAATGGTGACACTGAGCATCTTTTCAAATGTTCATCATTCGTGTTTACTCTTTTGTGAATTGCCTGTTCTTATTTTTTTGTCCATTTTCGATTTTGTTTGCCTTCTTTTGAGGATCTATAAGAGCAAGTCCTTTGCTTTGTATGTTACAATGATCTCATCCAGTCTGTCACTGGAATTTTAATCTCATTTATGGCTTATTTCATTGAACAAATCTAAAGTTCTGATAAAAGTGAAATTTCTTAATCTTTTTAACCCTTTTCTTTATGGCTTTTGCAGTTTATATATTGTTTCAGAAGATCTTTTCTAGCCCTAAGATCAGAAATTTGGTCTTCCATGTATTTTCTTTTTACTGTTTAATAATAGGTTAGCTTTTTTCACCCAAATCTATCTAGAGTTTATTTTAATAAATAATTGAGGTTAAAAAAAAGTCACTTAGGGACTTCTCGTGGTCCAGGGGTTAAGGCTCCATACTCCCCAATGCAGGAGTATTAGTTCAAAATCCCTGCTTGGGGAACTAAGATTCTACATGGCTTGGCCAAGAAAAAAAAGGGGGGGGTCACTTAATTTTTCTTTCTAATATCAGCCAGTTGTTTTAATATCATTTATTGAAAATTCCATTCTTTCCCTTGTTTTGGGATACTACCTTTATAATCATACTAAATTCCTATAAACATTGGCTTGTTTCCAGGCTCTCTCTCTTTTTCTATTATGCTGTTGATCAATTTTTGTTCTGTTGGAAATGTATTTTTGGATAATTTGGGGACAGTTGTTATCTTGACAACCTCATGTCCTCCTATTCAAGTCTTTGTCTAGGTTTCATAGTTTTTTCTTGTAGTTCTGGCACATATCTTATTAGTTTTTTTGGTGGCTATTTTCTACTTTTTGTTGCTATTGTAAATGGAACCTGTTTTTTCCCCTCCTTATCATACTTTCTATTTTCAAAATAATTAGTTTATTGACTTTTTAAAAAAACATATTGACCTTGCATCATTGGTTCTAATAGTTTTCAGCTGATTTTCTTGGATTTTCTAGGTAACTGATCATGTTATCTGGAAACAGAAACCACTGAGTCTCTTTATTTCTGTTTTGTCTGGACTCTTTCAGGTAAGAATAATAGAAACATAATTCAAATTAACCAAAAAAGGGAAACTTATGAGCTCACTTAACTAATAGGAAGCCAATACGTCTGGATTCAGGTTATAAAACAATGTCACTTGATCTTGGTCTTGCTTTCTCAATCCCTCCACTGTACCTCCCTTTGTCTTGGCTCCATTTCTAGTCAGGATCTCCCTGTGGTGAGATCCTGCCAGAAGCCCCAAGCTTACATCCTATATTCTCTCAGCAACACCTAGAACTTCCTTTTTAGTGTTCACCTTGCAACATTTCTATTTGCAATAATTCTGTCAATAGGATGGTTTTGATTGATAAGATTTGCTCACATGCTCATCTCTGAACCAAGCATTTCAGTCAGTAGATTATAATATGCATGCAGACAGGGAGTGAGACTGGTTCTCTAAGGAAAATTGAAATGTTTTTATCAAAAGAAGAAGATATGTATGCTGGATAGAGGAAAAGCAGGCACTATCCACTCTGCCATATTTAAACCTCTTTCAATATTTTCAATATTTAAACCTATGATTTCTTTTCTTGGGTCTTATAACCTCCCCCCCATTTTGGGGGGGGGATGTGTGTGAATTTTTGTTTATGTTATGGCTGCTACTTTTCACTCACTTTCTTAGCATTAATTTCCTCCCTCCTTCCCTTCCTTCCTGCTTTCCTTCCTTCTTATGTCCCTCTAAATACAACCTTCCCTGTTTAGCAGTTTTGTGGTTTCTCCAGCTAGTTCCTGGGCTTCCAGGCCAGACTTTGATCTTATTCTATAGTGTTATAGATCCAATTCCTTCTCCAGAGTCAAATTCTGGCTGTGAGACTGTGCCGGGCTCTTCCGCATCCCCCTAGTATGTCGATTTGTTCAAGCCTGCAATCTTAAGCCGGAGAAGGAATTAGCAACCCACTCCAGTGTTCTTGCCTGGAGAATCCCAGGGACGGGGGAGCCTGGTGGGCTGCCGTCTATGGGGTCACATAGAGTCGGACACAGCTGAAGCGACTTAGCAGCAGCAGCAGCAGTCTTAAGCAGCTTCCTTCAAGGGGGTACTCCTGTCCGACCCTTGATTTCAGGTACCTTACACAGAAGATGCTTAGCCCCTGACACCTTGTATGAATCCCGCTCCTGAATTCCTTTGTTTGCTTTCGAACAAACAAAAGGAAGGCCTTCAGCTCGAGGCCACTTACTTCATTATTTCCCTTCCATTTTTGGGCAGCAGAGGGCTTTCTGAGTGTGAACAAAGCTGACTCTTCTCTCCTATTTTACATCTCATCTATTATCACCATCCTCTTGGTTTAGAGTGGTCCTCAGAGCACTGTAAGTCCACTCCCATTTGCTCTTTACTGTTCAATATCCTCCTCCTCTCTCACCTTCCTCTTGGAAACTGTACTCTCTGAGGTCAATGCTGCCATTTCTCAGTCACTGAAATTAATAGCTTTTCCCTTCAGTCCTCATTTTCTTCATTCTTCTGCAACATCCAGCCACATTGATTGCTCTTCCTTTTGCACCTCTCTGCCTTTGTCAAATACTGTGCTCCACTGACCCGATTCACTACCTCTTCTGATTCTTCCCTTTTTAAACCTACTTTAAAGGACAGAAATGGTATGGACCTAACAGAAGCAGAATATATTAAGAAGAGGTGGCAAAAATACACAGAAGAACTGTACAAAAAAGATCTTCACGACCCAGATAATCACGATGGTGTGATCACTCATCTAGAGTCAGATATCCTGGCATGTGAAGTCAAGTGGGCCTTAGAAAGCATCACTACGAACAAAGCTAGTGGAGGTGATGGAATTCCAGTTGACCTATTTCAAATCCTGAAAGATGATGCTGTGAAAGTGCTACACTCAATATGCCAGCAAATTTGGAAAACTCAGCAGTGGCCACAGACTGGAAAAGGTCAGTTTTCATTCCAATCCCAAAGAAAGGCAATGCCAAAGAATGCTCAAACTATCACACAATTGCACTCATCTCACACGCTAGTAAAGTAATGCTCAAAATTCTCCAAGCCAGCCTTCAGCAATACGTGAACCGTGAACTTCCTGATGTTCAAGCTGGATTTAGAAAAGGCAGAGGAACCAGAGATCCAATTGCCAACATCCGCTGGATCATGGAAAAAGCAAGAGAGTTCCAGAAAAACATCTATTTCTGCTTTCTTGACTATGCCAAAACCTTTGACTGGATCACAATAAACTGTGGAAAATTCTTCAAGAGATGGGAATACCAGATCACCTGACCTGCCTCTTGAGAAATCTGTATGCAGGTCAGGAAGCAACAGTTAGAACTGGACATGGAACAACAGACTGGTTCCAAATAGGAAAAGGAGTACATCAAGGCTGTATATTGTCACCCTGCTTATTTAACTTACATGCAGAGTACATCATGAGAAACGCTGGGCTGGAAGAAACACAAGCTGGAATCAAGATTGCCAGGAGAAATATCAATAACCTCAGATATGCAGATGACAGCACCCTTATGGCAGAAAGTGAAGAGGAACTAAAAAGTCTCTTGATGAATGTGAAAGAGGAGAGTGAAAAAGTTGGCTTCAAGCTCAACATTCAGAGAAGAAAGATCATGGCATCCGGTCCCATCACTTCATGGGAAATAGATGGGGAAACAGTGGAAACAGTGTCAGACTTTATTTTGGGGGGCTCCAAAATCACTGCAGATGGTGACTGCAGCCATGAAATTAAAAGATGCTTACTCCTTGGAAGGAAAGTTATGACCAACCTAGATAGCATATTCAAAAGCAGTGACATTACTTTGCCAACTAAGGTCTGTCTAGTAAGGCTATGGTTTTTCCAGTAGTCATGTATGGATGTGAGATTTGGACTCTGAAGAAGGCTGAGCACTGAAGAATTGATGCTTTTGAACTGTGGTGTTGGAGAAGACTCTTGAGAGTCCCTTGGACTGCAAGGAGATCCAACCAATCCATTCTGAAGGAGATCAACCCTGGGATTTCTTTGGAAGGAATGATGCTAAAGCTGAAACTCCAGTACTTTGGCCACCTCATGCGAAGAGTTGACTCATTGGAAAAGACTTTGATGCTGGGAGGGATTGGAGGCAGGAGGAGAAGGGGATGACAGAGGATGAGATGGCTGGATGGCATCACTGACTCCATGGACATGAATCTGAGTGAACTCCAGGAGTTGGTGATGGACAGGGAGGCCTGGCGTGCAAAGAGTCGGACACAACTGAGCGACTGAACTGAACTTCACTTCCTCCTCTCGTTTTTTGGCTGTAGAGGCCCCCAGGGTCTTTGCCCTCTGGTTTCACTCTCTGTTCCCTTTACCTTTATATTTTCCCACATCTTCAGTAACCTCTAAAGTGAGTACCTATCTTCATCCCAGAGCTTTTCCCACCTGAGTTCTATAACTATCCATCTGCCTGTGGTAGTTCCACTTGATGTCCTGCTGTTCCATCAAATTTATTCCCCTTTTGAACTTTCCAAATTCCATCACAGGTACCATCTTTTCCTAGTTTCTAATGGTCAAATTCATAGCCATCCTTGATTCCTCCTATTTTCTCCACAGCTGGCTAATTACACATTTTATTGATCCTCGTGCCTTGAATTTCCTATCTTGTGATTGCACTGTTTGTGCACCCTCTGTGATACCCTATTATTCCTCTTTTAGACCATTTCAGTGTTTTCCTAGCAAAGCAGGCTAGCTTAAAAGTGGCAGAATTTTCATGAGTTTGTGTCAAGCTTTATGATTCTGGACACTCCCTTCCAGAAAAGACTTATAAATATTCTAGCTTTCTTTCTGGTCCCCTTATTGCCCTGATAAAGGAGGGAGAATCCTTTATTGTATGGGCAAAATCAAGACTCATGTGGGTTCAGTCCAGAAAGGCTAAGTTGTTCTATTAGAAAGAGCAAGACACTATCAATAGGAGAGGATTCATTTGAGCTGAGACTAAAAGGATGAGTAATAACTATTTTGACAACCCAGGGAAGAGAGGCTTGTTGTCCAGGTAGAATGGGAAGCATAAGCAAAACAGAAACAAAATGCAACATGGTGCCTGTGAGTTAAGTGTGTGTGTATGTATGTGTGTGTGTGTGTGTGTGTGTGTTGGGGGTCTTCAAAGAGTCATTGTGAGCCAAGGAGATTAGGGATAAATGGGGCTGAACACAAAAGTTTTCTACATCAAGTTAAAGACGACCATTTGGGCTAGAATCGGACATGGAACAATGGACTGGTTCAAAATTGGAAAGGAGTGAATCAAGGCTGTATATTGTCCCTCTGCTTATTTAACTTATATGCAGGGTATATCATGCAAAAAGTCAGGCTGGGTGAAGCACAAGCTGGAATCAAGATTGCTGGGAGAAATATCAACAACCTCAGATATGCAGATGTTACCTCTCTAATGGCAGAAAGTGAGGAGGAACTAAAGAACATCTTGATGAAGGTGAAAGAGGAGAGTGAAAAAGCTGGCTTAAAACTCAACATTCAGAAAACGAAGATCATGGCATCTGGTCCCATCACTTCATGGGAAATAAATGGGGGAGAAATGGAAAAAGTGACAGACTTTATATACTTGGGCTCCAAAATCACTGAGTGTGCTGGCTGCAGCTGTGAAATTAAATTACGCTTGCTCCTTGGAAGAAGATCTATGACAAATCTAGACAGCATATTAAAAAGCAGAGACATCACTTTGCTGACAAAGGTCTCTATAGTCAAAGCTATGGTTTTTCCAGTAGTCATGTACAGATGTGAGGATTGGACCATAAAGAAGGCTGAGTGCCAAAGAATTGATGCTTTTGAACTGTGGTGCTGGAGAAGACTCTTGAGAGTGCCTTGGACAGCAAGGAAATTTAACCAGTCAATCCTAAAGGAAATCAACCCTGAATACTCACTGGAAGGACTTTTGCTGAAGCTGAAGCTCCAATACCTTGGCCACCTGATGCAAAGAGTCAACCCACTGGAAAAGATCCTGGTGCTGTTAAAGATAGAGGGCAAGAGGAGAAGGGGGTGACAGAGAATGAGATGGCTGGATGGCATCAGCAGCTCAATGGACATGAGTTTGAGCAAACTCCAGGAGATAGTGAAGGACAGGGAAGCCTGGGGTGCTGCAGTTCATGGGGTTGAAAAGAGTTGGACATGAACTAGTGACTGAATAACAACAACAGTTTGGGGTATCAGGGATGCATTGGAAATGGGGATGGGATCATATGGCCATATTTGTACCATTTGGCTTGCATCTTTCATTAAGCATGACTCAAGGTAGAGAAGGAATTGGTATGTATTAAGGATAGTGATGAGATTGTGATTTGCTGCTCTTCACTGCCTTTTTAAGGCTCCTTGTGACCAGAATTGCTGTGTGGGGTAGTCTCTGTGAGGAAAGATGTAGGAGAGGCTCCCAGAAACGGGGCTGCTGGGATAGTCAGGATGAGTTTGCCAAGTTGGGGGGCAAATCAAGGTTTAGATCAGAGGAGTCACCAACATGGCTGGCAATATGGCTCTGCAGTAGAAAGAGTTTCATAGGAACTTCTCCAGTGGTCCAATGGCTAAGACTCCACATTCCCAATTTGGGGTGGGGTGCAGGTTTGTTCCCATATTGGGGAAGTAAATCCCACATGCTGCAATTAAGACCTGGTGCACCCAAATAAAAAAATAAAAAGGGTCTCATTGATGAGACAGTGAAGGTGAAAGTGAAGTGAAAGTGAAAGTCACTCAGTTGTGTCTGACTCTTTGCAACCCCATGGACTGTATAGTCCATGGAATTCTCCAGGCCAGAATATTGGAGTGGGTAGCCTTTCCCTTCTCCAGAGAATCTTCCCAACCCAGGGATCAAACCCAGAGCATGGGTCAAATGAAGATCTCAGCCCCTCATTTCATGGCTCCCCTACTTGTGAACTTCCTGTTGGTCTTTTAGGGCCCATTTAAAATGCTTGTTTCTCTCTGAAGTTTTTCCTTTAACCCCTGGCCTGGTAGCTATTTCTTTCTCTTTGTAAACTCTGTAACTTGTGGTTTACAAGTATTTTATAGCTTTGTATTCCCCCTGTGGGTAAAATCTCTGAAGATGCTTATCTTTGTATCTCCTCCATCACCTGAGACTCTGCCTTGTATATAGTTTCTACTGAAGAAACAGTAAATGAGCTGAATCTGTACTTTCATGGGAAAAGTACCTCCTACAGGATTTAATAAGTATGAACCTTAAATAATGAAATGTTTGAAGGAACTTGAATATTTCAAAGCTCCATCCATACAAGGCCTGAATAATTCATGCAAATATTGTGAAGAAAAGAACAAAAGCTTATCTAATAATTCAATACACTGGTCTTTATTTTGGTCCATAAAAGGAGATCTCATGCTTTAGTTTTGGTGGTAAGCTCAGCTCTAGAAGCTTTGAAATGCGGATTAGATCAGTTACATCACAATTATATTTGAAAATTGAAAAGAAGCATTTTCCAAAAGGCAGATTCCAAAGCTATGCCTTTTCAAAGGAGGTGTCATTTGGAAAGAAACTGAATCACACCATGAAAGATGTGGCATTTCTTTTGGTTTTCCACTGTCTTCTGTACTACTAGTGCAGGCTCGTGTGATATGTAGAAATGTGCTTAATCCAATTTAGCCTGACTTCTCAAGTTAAGAAAATATATACGAAGTGTTTCTGAGATAAGAAGAGGCGCATTCTTTTTTTAGCACACATACCTCCTATGTGGCTGTATTTGTCTTATTCCCTTATTTGAAAATTTGGCTCTGTTTATAAAATCTACAAATTCTTACTCATTTAGAAAAGAACTAGAAAAGCCTGGAAACCTATGGAGCTGAATGGTATTTTAAAGTGCTCATTCTCATTTTCTCTTCAGTAAAGAACTCAACGCTGTTACTTGTATTTATCTGATAGTACACACACTTGGGATTACTCACCTGGGAGCGAGACCTGAGTTCTGGTGCAAGCCTTCTATTTACTGACCTGGGTGATGCAAATCTCTTAACCTCAGAGGTAAAATGAGGGAGGGTGTTGCCCCTGACTCCATGCTTCTGCAGTTTAAGTATAATTAACTCAAATGTTTGATGAGCTCTTTAAAAATTTAAAAAAAAAAATTGTTGATGGCTTTAATAAGTTTGTACCACTGAGCCCTGAGTCATATTTTTGAAGTAATATAAGACAGGGAGAGAGGGTTGAGAGGTCCCTTCCATTATATGAATTTCATATTGAATGTGTTAGCTTGAGATAGCACTTGCCTAGTGTTAGGGGTCTATAGATACTACTAGAATTAGGGAAGGTAGTGATTAGGATAATGAATTTTTTTTAATTTCAAAAAACAACAAAGCCAAACAGAGATGAGTTTCTAATTTTATTGCAAATAACTTGCAGGACTGAAAATGATTAAAGTTGTCATACATTTCTACATTGATAAGCCCTGTGCAAAGAGATCAGTTACAACAGAGTAATCTACCAAAATGAAAAATAGTACCATTGTTAACAGCTTATTTTAAAGGTTGTAGAATTTTAAATGAATTTGCTTTGTTTCTTTGTCTTTTGTTCTAAGAAGCTGCCTCTAAGGGGTTTATGCAGGAAATAGATGTGATCACCTTTGTGATGTGTTAAATTAGTAGCAAATTTAATTTTAGGATGAAAAATCATACCGGATGCAGAAATAGACATTCAAAGAACTACATACTAGATGCAGGTTAGACATAAGGTATAAAATTTATTTTTATAATGATTTTTAAATTTGGAATTTTTAAGATTACACTTTTTTGTTTTAGTGTAACTGAGAGAAGCAAGAGCAACGTATTTGTGATCAAATTTAAGTCACTGGCACGTATTCATATTTGTATATCTACATATGAAAGTTCAAATATAATGACATCGTCTATATTGTGCATATATAGTACACACACGCCTATGTATGTTGGAATCCTGATCTATTCCATAGGAAGAAAATGCTGTGTTAAAATGTCTCTAGCATGGAGTTACCTCTGAAGAAATCATATTGTTTCGTTTTTGTTACTTCCTGTTGGCCTAGTGACAATGATTCATGATAATATAATGTAGTACATGTGATTTCCAGTATCACCTGATATTTAGATGGATATATAAGAAATCTGGAACACTATTCTTTTCTTAATTTAAATTTATTTTTAGTTGGAGGATAATTACTTTGTAATATTGTGTTGATTTTTGCCATACATCAACATGACTCAGCCATAGGTATACATATGTCTCCTCCCTCTTCAACCTTCCTCCCACCTCCCACCCCATCCCACCCCTCTAGGTTGTCATAGAACACCAGATTTGAGCTTCCTGCATTGAATAGCAAATTTCCACTTAGTATCTAATTTTATATATGGTAATATATGTTTCAATGCTGTTCTCACAATTGGTCCCATCCTCTCCTCCCCCAGAAACACTGTTATTTAAAAACATAAAATTTCAACAGAAGTCTGTTTATCAGAGAATTTTGTCTCATTAAACAGTTAGTGTTTTGATTTCAATAATAGTAGGACTCCAACAGAATTGACCTTCAGTGTAGAAATATAACTGAACTTTATTTCTTAGCAGTTATAACTCATATGTAAAAATAAACAGAAATCTTTTTTTTTCCACCAGTTTGTTGTCTTTTCTGCAAATACATCGCTTTCATTATATGATTGGAGTGAGTTTACAGTAGGCTTAGAGACAGGTACTCATATTAGAATTGGAAAAATTAAGTCGCCAATGATTAATTTTGGAGAGGAGAGAAGAGCAAGCAGAAATACAGACATAAAAGAACAAATAATTTTGAGTTAACAACACTGGCAGGATTAGATGAACAAATATTTCAATAAAGAAGTGCTCAGTTCAGTTCAGTTCAGTCACTCAGTCGTGTCCGACTCTTTGCGACCCCATGAATCGCAGCACGCCAGGACTCCCTGTCCATCACCAACTCCCGGAGTTCACTCAGACTCACGTCCATCGAGTCCGTGATGCCATCTAGCCATCTCATCCTCTGTTGTCCCCTTCTCCTCCTGCCCCCAGCATCAGAGTCTCTTCCAATGAGTCAACTCTTTGCATGAGGTGGCCAAAGTACTGGAGTTTCAGCTTTAGCCTCATTCCTTCCAAAGAAATCCCAGGGCTGATCTCCTTCAGAATGGATTGGTTGGATGTCCCTGCAGTCTAAGGGACCCTCAAGAGTCTTCTCCAACACCACAGTTCAAAAACATCAATTCTTTGGCACTCAGCTTTCTTCACAGTCCAACTCTCACATCCATACATGACCACAGGAAAAACCATAGCCTTGACTAAATGGACCTTAGTCGGCAAAGTAATGTCTCTGCTTTTCAATATGCTATCTAGGTTGATCATAACTTTTCTTCCAAGGAGTAAGCATCTTTTAATTTCATGGCTGCAGTCACCATCTGCAGTGATTTTGGAGCCCCCCAAAATAAAGTCTGACACTGTTTCCACTGTTTCCCTGTCTATTTCCCATGAAATGATGGGACTGGATGCCATGATCTTCGTTTTCTGAATGTTGAGCTTTAAACCAACTTTTTCACTCTCCACTTTCACTTTCATCTCAACAAAGTTTAATTGACTAATTTAATGATAATTAATGGGAATTAGTGGAATCTGACAGGGAGGCCTGGCGTGCTGCGATTCATGGGGTTGCAAAGAGTCAGACATGACTGAGCAACTGAACTGAACTGAAGAATGAAAAATTTTTACAATGATAGCATGAGGGAATGAACAGAATGTTGTTACAGAAGCTGCTATTAGGACAATAACAATTGTCTGGTAAACAGATCAGTGTATGTAATTTACTCTTGCTATAGGTAGACCATTTGCTTAATTTTATTTTCATCAGCCATCTCACAAATGCTTACCAGTAAAATGAGTTATATCTTTGGACTCAATTTTCTTTATGTGGATAATATTCCTGGGACAGGTAATAATTTCCAGTTGGAGCTAGAAACATTTGATTTAGAAAGTAATCTATATCTGAATGTTGTAGTATTTGATTTTACCACATCTTTTTTTGTTCCATTGAAATTTGTTGTTTTTTTCAATGACAAGTTGATGTGCCAATAATACCATTTATATAAAAAAATACAATCCTGTGGTTCTCACTGAACTTGGCTAAATTTCAGAACTGTAAATGATAAGCCAAGAAAGGCCTAGGTTAATGGTTCTCCTCTCCAAAAGTTAAAGGAACTCTGAGGTTTCTAAATAGATTTACTTCAGAAGCATTCTAGGGATATTTTTGCTTTTGTTTGACTCATTTCCTTCTTGATAAGATTCTATTTCCTTTCTCTTCCTGTTCACTCTGTTACTTAACATAGCTAGAAATATGGTGTAACCCTCCTGAAATCCTGCTTTCAGCAAATATGCTCATATGAGAAAACTGAAAATTTAGGGGCATATGTGTTAACTTATGTTCCTGTTAATTCTTTGCTTCCCATCCCACTTCTGATATAATAAACCCTCATATTTGGCACCAGATTTTCTTGCTACTATTCTGACATTAAAACATAAGCTTGTCCCATTCTATGAACCAAGATTAAGCTACAATGTGAGCTTCCCAGGTGGTGCTAGTGATAAAGAACCTGCCTGCCAATGCAGGTAGACTTAAGAGACGTGGGTTCAATCTCTGGGTCGGGAAGATCCCCTGGAGGAGGGCATAGCAACCCACTCCTGTGTTCTTGTCTGAAGAATCCCATGGAGAGAGGAGTCTGGCAGGCTGCAATCCATGGGGTTGCAAAGAGTCGGACACGACTGAATCGGCTCAGCATGCACACAAGCTACAATGCAGTCTTAAAACAATGAGTAATGTACTCACTAGTTTTGACCTTTGGTTTAGTAATGAGGAGCCTAGGAAAAAAGTAAGCCTCTTTTACTCTTTCAAGTATGCTGCAATAGACTGAATATTTGTGTCCCCCCCAAAATTCACATGTTGAAAACTAATCTCTGATGTGATGGTATTTGGGGGTGGGACTTTGGGGAGGTGTATGGGTCATGAAGATGGAGTCATCATGACTGGAATTAGTGACCTTGTAAAAGAGACCCCAGAGGGCTTACTTGCCCCTTCTCACAAGTGAGGGCTCAGCAAGAAGACTGCCACCTGTGAATCAGGAAGTGGGCTCTCACTAGACACTGCATGTACTGGCACCTTGAACTTGGACTTCCCAACCTCCAGAACTGTGAGAAATAAGTTTCTGTTGTTTATAGTGCACCCAGTCTCTGATATTCTGTTATAGCAGGTTGAATAGACTGAGGCCCATAGCGACCTTGTCTGGGCATCTCTAGGGTGTAGTGCATGCAGGCTAAGTCCCTTCAGTCGTGTCTGACTCTTGGTGACCCTATAGATTACATCCTGCCAACCTCTCTGTCCATGAGATTCTCCATGGAGTGGGTTGCCATGCCCTTCTCCAAGGGGTCTTCCAGACCTAGGGATGAAACGCACGTCTCGTATATTTCAGCGTTGGCAGGGGGGTTCTCTACCACTAGCGCCACCTAGGAAGCTCCCAGGTATAGTGAAGGAGACAATTTGGATCCCCTTTTTTCCCCCACTACCCATCCCATTCCTTACCTGGCAGGGAGGGATCCTTGTGTTTGGATGCCACATGGAAATGGTCACTCACTGATTCTACATCTTGCCTATCCCCTCGATCTATGCCCACCCTAAAGCCGGGGTTTGGTCCCTTCTCCCCAACTTCCCCAAGTTCTGTATTAGACCATCTCTATTAAAATGCTGCTTAGGAGTTGTAATGAAGGGTGGTTTGACTGTGAGCATTGGTGGATTTTGAGTCTTTTCCAAATATTCAACCAGACTTCACTGACCACCTTTATTGTCTTCATTTTTCACACAAAGCAGGTAATTGAGGATAAATTCCTCATGTGGAACAACCTGGGAAGTTGTGACACTTCCAAAGTGAGATTGGATATCTCTCCATCAGGAAATTCAACATAAGTGAATCTCTGCCCAGATATGTCTTTGATGTCCATCTCTGTAAATCTTATTTGCTTTGATAGCTTCTGTCTCCCACCTTTATTTCCCAGAGGGAAATCAAGGTCCTAATAAATGTGAAGTGACTGAGAGCAGGATTCGCATAGCCAGTTAGAGAAGCAATAAGGATTCTCAGTTCTTATCTGTTTATACTTTTTTCTCACAATTCCCACCTGCTGCCTTCCTCTGTCATTACCTGGTTAACAAAGGACGAAGAGGATTGTGATAGATACTGGTCGTTTACTTTCTGGTCACGTACTTTCTTCATATTCATGATATTAATCATCTGATTACTGTCAAGTCAATTTAAGTTTGGGTGAGATCAACATCTCCTGAAAAGCAATGCATTTATTGAGCAACTACTGCCTGTAATGCAGTGTATTAAGTTCTGTTTGGGGAAACTGAAAGAGAAAGATATGGCCCCAGACATATAGTATCTTATACTCTAGTTATAAAGCCAAATGTGCAGAAAATGACATTTGAAAAGTGTATGTTAAAAGAAAAATAAACAAAAAAACTGTTATATTTCCTTTTTATCTTCAGTGAGATGAGATTGTTTTCCTTTTTGATAGTCTTGTGATTGATTTCACAACATTTCCATTACAATCAGAGATTCTTTTAATATGACATCTCAGAATAAGCTGTATTTTGCTTTCAAAGTGGAACGAAACAAAAATCCATTCTTCCCACATTTCCTTGGCCTGTCTTTGCAGTCTGTTTACTAAATTCTTTGTATTTCTCTTGCATGTCACTGTTCTTCACGAGGAGGAAAGTAGGTTTCCATTGGCCGACATCTTAGCCAAACCTGAATCAGTTCAGTTCAGTTCAGTCGCTCAGTCGTGTCCAACTCTTTGCGACCCCATGAATCGCAGCACGCCAGGCCTCCCTGTCCATCACCAAATCCCGGAGTTCACTCAGACTCACGTCCATCAAGTCCGTGATGCCATCCAGCCATCTCATCCTCTGTCGTCCCCTTCTCCTCCTGCCCCCAATTCTTCCCAGCATCAGAGTCTTTTCCAGTGAGTCAACTCTTTGCATGAGGTGGCCAAAGTACTGGAGTTTCAGCTTCAGCATCATTCCCTCCAAAGAAATCCCAGGGCTGATCTCCTTCAGAATGGACTGGTTGGATCTCCTTGCAGTCCAAGGGACTCTCAAGAGTCTTCTCCAACACCACAGTTCAAAAGCATCAATTCTTCAGCGCTCAGCTTTCTTCACAGTCCAACTCTCACATCCATACATGACCACTGGAAAATCCATAGCCCTGACTAAATGGACCTTAGTCGGCAAAGTAATGTCTCTGCTTTTCAATATGATATCTAGGTTGATCATAACTTTTCTTCCAAGGAGTAAGCAAGCATCTTTTAATTTCATGGCTGCAGTCCCCATCTACAGTGATTTTGGAGTCCCAAAAAATAAAGTCTGACACTGTTTCCACTGTTTCCCCAACTATTTCCCATGAAGTGATGGGACCAGATGCCATGATCTTCATTTTCTGAATGTTGAGCTTGAAGCCAACTTTTTCACTCTCCTCTTTCACTTTCATCAAGAGGCTTTTTAGTTCCTCTTCACTTTCTGCCATAAGGGTGCTGTCATCTGCATATCTGAAGTTATTGATATTTCTCCTGGCAATCTTGATTCCAGCTTGTGTTTCTTCTAGTCCAGCATTTCTCATGATGTACTCTGCATAGAAGTTAAATAAGCAGGGTGACAATATACAGCCTTGATGTACTCCTTTTCCTATTTGGAACCAGTCTGTTGTTCCATGTCCAGTTCTAACTGTTCCTTCCTGACCTGCATATAGATTTCTCAAGAGGCAGGTCAGGTGGTCTGGTATTCCCGTCTCTTGAAGAATTTTCCACAGTTTATTGTGATACACAGAGTCAAAGGCTTTGGCATAGTCAAGAAAGCAGAAATAGATGTTTTTCTGGAACTCTCTTGCTTTTTCCATGATCCAGCGGATGTTGGCAATTGGATCTCTGGTTCCTCTGCCTTTTCTAAAACCAGTTTGAACATCTGGACGTTCATGGTTCACATATTGCTGAAACCTGGCTTGGAGAATTTTGAGCATTACTTTACTAGTGTGTGAGATGAGTGCAATTGTGTGGTAATTTGAGCATTCTTTGGCATTGCCTGTCTATATATGTATATTTATGGTTAGCTGAGTTCCCATGGGTATGTCTCATGGTGGGGACTCAAACACACCCTTTCTTTGACCCCTTTCACTGTGAGGGCCTCCAGGGAGCCTGAGGTTCTCTTCTGTTTTCATGGCTGCTTCCTCCTTCTCCTCCCAAGTGGATAGGTGGTCCGGAGTGAGGACATTCCATTAGATTGCAGTGCAGAACACAGGGAGCTGGTCAAGTTGGGATTCTGCCTTTGGAGAGGTTTTTCCTGAAGGAGCTAGAGAAGTAAGAGGAGTCAGAATTGCCTCTACCTGGCAGGAGAGCCGACCCACTCCTCCCACCCTAGCCCCCCTTTGCCCACTGTTGACTCTTTGACCACACTCTCCGGTGGGTGCTTTAGTCTGGGGCTCCTTTAGCCCAGGGTGATCTGGGACAGCCACCCAGATGATGCTGCCTTGGTAGGGAACACACCCTCCAAGCTTGTGGCTGCTTCTCTCTGGCTAGTGTGTCTTTCCTTTTGAAAATGGTGTGTATGCGTGCTAAGTCACTTCACTTTGTGACCCTAGGGACTGTAGCCAGCTGGGCTCCTCTGTCCATGGGATTTTCCAGGCAAGAACAGTGGAGTGGGTTGCCATGCCCTCCTCCACGGGATCTTCCTGACCAAAGGATCGAACCCACATCTCTTATGTCTCCTGCGTTGACAAGCTGGTTCTTTACCACTAGCGCCACCTGGAAAGCCCTTTTTAAAGTTTATTATACAAGAGAAAAAGAAAGAATGAGAGAGCAAAGACTGAAATAAAGACGTAGGAGAGGTAAGAAGAGGCAGAAAGAATGAAAAAACTAATTTTATTGTTATACAAATTTGACATCTTACTGTGTTTCTCCCCGCTCCCAACTTGGCTTCTGCCGTGCACTCTCTGATTTAGTAGGTCAAGAGCAGGGCCCGAGAGTCTGCCTCTCGAACAGGCTCCCATGTGAAGCCAGTACTGCTGGTCCTCAGACCACATTCTAAGTAGCAAGGGTCTTGAAGAATGATGAATCACATACTGTACCAGTTTCTTAACCACTTTTTGTATAATTATATCTGATGCTCAGATTGAGCTTATGTGCCTGCCCATTTTAAGGGCTTTGCATGTATGCACTCATTTAATCTCCATAATTCTATGAGATGGGCACTACTTTTAGCCCCACTCTACAGTTGGGGAAACCAGGACACAAGGTTATTTACAGTAGGCCCCCTACATATGAATGCGTTGTATTCTGAGAGTATCTTCTTAAGTTCTATTTGTTCAGAAGTCCAACAAAGTTAGCCTAGGTACCCAACTAACATGATCAGCTATATGGTACTATACTGTAATAGGTTTATAATACTTTTCACACAAATAATACATTAAAGAACAAACACAAAAAACAGACATTTTAAATCTTACAGTACAGTACCTTGAAAAGTACAGTAGTACAATATTACAGCTGGCATAGAGGGGCTGGCATTGAGTGAACAGACAAGAGTTACTGACTGAAGAAGGGAGAGGAGGTGGGAGATGGTAGAGCTGAAGGGTCGTCAGCAATAGGAGATGGAGGGCAAGCTGCAGTTTCACTCACACCTGACATCGATGGCCCAAGTCCTAGCTCCTTGCTGGATTCAATTCTATCTATCCTCTTGAAAAAACAGTCTAATGATATCTGGTAGTAGTGTTTTTCTTCTCCTCATAGAGGACACTTTAGCCCTCGGTTGCGTTCTGAACAGCTGCTACAACCTTTGTGTACTGCTCTACATTGGGTCTTATGCCTCAAATAAAGAAAACCTTGCCATTTCTAGCATCAGGAATCTCTTCGGTTCTTCAGTTACTTCTTCTTCCTTTTGTCTCTCTTTGTGCTTTCTCTGGGCATGTTCACATCTTTGCAAGTTTGCAACTTGAAGGTTCGTATATAGGGAGCTTAAGCTGTAGTTGATAAAATATCACATAGTAAGTATTATATTAGAGCCAGGATTCAAACTCAGTCTATTTCTAGAGTCTGTGTGTTTAGCTCCATTCTTATTTCAATAGTTGACAAATGTATCACCCTCATCTGGACATACTTTTAAGTTTTCAGTCTTTCCCCTTTAAAGGATGGAACCCAGCTTGAAAACGATGTACCAGAAGTGTACTTAAGCAGCCAGGGAAGCTCACTGTGATATTGACTCGCCATTGTATTAGACACACTGTCAACCTTGTGCCTTGTGTAAATTTGATAATTAGAGCCAGTTCTCCAGGATTAGCTGTAGAATCCCAAGACAGCTGTGGTTTTGGCTGTTTTTGTTCTTTTGACAAGTAAAGCAGCTGAGGTGAACAGCTCTAGCTGATCACTGAGGCAGCAAGAGAGACAGCTCCAAGACAAACACACTTTTCATTGTGCAACCCAAGGGGAGAGATCCAGGCCAGAAGGGCTGAGCCAGGCAAGGGTGAGGAGTGAAACTGGATGCTCTGTAGGTGAAAAGGTTGGTGGCTAGTCAGGGCAGATAACACAGTGGAGAGGCTGAGGCAAAATGGACTCTTATAGACGAGCCCAGTCTGAATCAAGGAAGCCAGAGATTCACTCATTTATTCACTCAATAAGCATTAATCGAAGACCTCTATGTTCTAGCCACTGTGCTACATGCTGTTGATACAGTGATGAGTTGCACAGAACTGGCCCCTAACCTCAGGGAATTCTAATTCTTGTGGGGAGACTGACAAGACAAAACCAAATCAAGTAAGAATTCAGACAAATAAATCAGTGCAGGCTGTCCTGAATGCCCTGAAAGAAAACAAGGGTGAGAGATGGTGAAATCAAAGGGCACGCTCTTGAGATAAGTGAACTCTGAAAACCGCTCTACTAGGGGGTGCCAGTTAGTCCCAGGAGTAGGCTTCCATCTGCCCAGCCCTGGGCTCTTTTCCCTACATATGGCCATTCTTCAGATCATCCTATTTTGATGTCAGAAACCCAATATGGATTTGACTTCGGTTCCTTGATTTACCATGTTGAGGCTTTAATTTTGCTTCTGGAACTAATAATTTAATTATTAGCAAATGAATTAGCATTAAGCTTTTTCATTTGGAGGCCTACTGAACTGTAAACCTCTTCTTAAAATTTCTGAAGAGACTTGAAAAAAAATGATAAATAAGGGTTGAGCAGATTGTCAGCCCTTCATTGGTCTTTTAGGAGTTCTTTCACAAATTGGTTCACAGCAAAATAGTTAATAAGCACCAGCTTGTCACTTTATAATAAAGACACTGACTTCATCTTCCTTAAGGATGCTCTAGAAGGAGAGTGGGAAAGTTAACACTGTGCATCGTATCTTTTCTGGAAGCAAATATGTTTCTTTACTGGTAGAGCTAGAAAATTGTATGTGCAGTGTACTAATTTTTTACTTAAAATTTTTTGTTTTACTATTAGATTTGATTAATAACACTGAAGATTAATAGTATAAAGATTAGTGCATCTTTCATTTTACTGTAGATTATTTAAAACATAAAGAAAAGTTTAGAGAATAAATAACAAAATGTCATGTATTGTCATCCAACTAAGTCATATAATAAAATTTTACCATATATGCTCCAGATCTCTTTGTTCCTCCCTGTCTCTTCCCTCTCTCCCTTTCTTTCATCTCTCTTCCTTCTTTCCAAATTAAAGATTTATAGATGTAGCTAAAGCCCCTGTAACTAACCTGTCCCATTACTCTCCTGCTATCTGTAGAAGTAAAACCTATCCTGAATTTCCAGTTTTAATTTTTGTGTGATTTTTTATTCTTATATTATATATATACCCATAAAAAACACAGAATGTTGATATGATTGTTTTCCATCTTTATTAATGAAATATTCTAACTTTAGGTGTGGCTCACTTGGTTGTTTCATAAATATTTTAAAAAGAATTTTCATGTTGATAGCAAAATTGATTAGATACCTAAGAGATAAAAATGAAGCCAACATAAGTGCTGGAGGAAATAGATTGTCAGGAATAGGAAGTAAAACAGTATCAGAGAGTAGGTGACTTAGATATAAAGTATTATAAAGATATAAAAGAGTATAGGAGGGTAGGTGACTACGCTTTTTTTTAAAAAAATAGTCCATCTTTTGACAAAAAAGGTAGATCAAATATGCAAGTTCATTGAACAACCACTGAGAGCCACAGATTTTCATCTACGTTTAAGATTATTTTTTGTGTCAATGCCTCCATGAGCTTTGAATTTTCTAGATTATTCTAGAATTTTCTTCTTTATTTTGTGACAGCTTCCTCCTTAGGAAGGAAAGTGACAACTTCCTCCTTTAGGCCTCTGTTCTACCTCTAGTATATGACATAGTGCATGTTGTATTTGCTATGGTTTGTTTACATGTCTCTCTCAATAGGCTGAATGTTGTTTGAGAGCAGGGTTCATGTCTTACTGTATTCTCAGGGTATAGTCCACAGGAAGTAGTTAATATAGTCTGAGGAGTGGATGAGAAGTCCCAATCATCGAAAATCTTTTAGTAGTTGGCTTCTGAAGACAAGATACTTTAGTGAAAATTAGCTTAAAGTATAGAAAAGCAGGTTTTATCTTTTGGTCTTCAATTAGGGCTACAAAAAGGAAATTTCATATAAAAGCTGATAAATATTACTAACAAAGCAGAGAAATTACTTGGCATTTGGCTGTAGACACTGGCAATGTATGAGAAGTGTATATCAGTATACAGGTAATTTCAGGAAAGCTTTAATTTTACAAATTGCCAATTTTACAAATCACCTGGAAAATAACTTCTATTCTCATTTAGGGATTTAATTCTTTGTCAACTATGAGGATTTAAAAAGCATTTATTCTTGTAACTTGGAATGTTGGGATTTTTTTGTGTTGGGATTGAATGAAATAATTCTTCTAACGCGCTTAGCATAGTGTTTGGCAAATAGCAGGTACTGAATAAACATTCACTTTTAGCTGATCCCATACTTAGATTCCTCTCATTTATACTACATTTTCTTGGTATATGGTATTTGAAGGGGCTCCCCACTCTCTGTATGTTCAGAGTAGTGCATTAGTAAACCTGCTAGCTCAGAAAAAAAGAAGGCATCAAAAATATTGAGACCTTAAAATTAAGCTCATAGTGGGAAATTCTTGAATATTTTGTGAATTAGGTATGAAAAATATAAGAAACGTATATATATTGATATAAAGTTGACTCAATATTGTATTAATTTCAGGTGAAGGGGATTATATATTATAAATACATTTTTGCAGAATTAGGAAAGTCATTGGAATATTATAAGTATGCATAGTCCAATTATAAGAAGTACTTATTATGAATAATGTATCACATGCATGAAAAAAAGGCGGTGTCTAGTTTCGTTTCTCTAAAACCTTTTCAATTGTGAGTTTGAGGCAGCTGTGGTTGACCGAAGTATAAACTAGTGAGGTCCACCATAGCTAGCGTGTGTTTACATTTTGACTCATGGTTCCTGTCAGATTTTAACACAGAGGAACAAGTAATATTACTCAGCTTTCAGTGTTTAATCTTCCATTTTTTTGTCTTCCAAGTTTGTTTCAGTTTGTAGAAAGGTTCCTTTTCGATTACAATATGTAGTCCTGATTTCTGCAATTTTTCTTCATTTGTCATTTTGTGGTAGCTATGAAAATACTGTAATAAGCTTCTTATTTCCCAAATCCCTGCATATAAGCCTTATTGAGTTGGATTCATCCTAAATACATTTTGAAATCACATCAGCACTTTCAGATGAGCAGGTTACTTCTTAATAAATTATTGTCTTAATGTTAGACGCTATTTTAAATATACGAAAAGGAGCAGTTTCCAAATGTGTGTAACTACTTCCAGGGAATAGTAAACCAGAGCATATAATTAAATGAAGGGCCTAAATTTTTATTATGCTGTCACTGGATATTTGAATGACTAGTTGTAAATGAGTTCTAGTCATATAAAAGTCATTTTCTATGAGTAAAAAAGTAAATTTTTTTACTTTTCCCCAATTTTCCCTATTTTGAAGTATAGTTCCAGTTCCTGGGTAAAACTAGCAATGAAATCAGCATGTCTCCACAGCTAAAACAAATACAGGCTTGCAGCAATAAACTAAACCCATAGGCAGAGCGGGGGAAAGAAACCTTTGAACCCTGTTTTTTTTTTTTTTTTCTTTCTTCTGAGCTGATTGGATAGTTTACTCAACTAATTTTGTCTTGTCACCAGAAAGTCAGTTCTCCATTCTAGAATTTCTTCCACTCAAGTAAACAGTATTGATGCATATAATCTGGATGATTAAAAGAAAAACATTCTTTTAAGAAATATCTGGATATATGCCTTGAATAAGGTCCTCATTTAGGTCACAAAAATGTATTCAAAGAGAAACCAATCAAAGATAATAATAACAACATTAAGTACCATTTATTGAATATCTCCTATGTGACAAACCTTTAACATGCTTTATTCCTTATAGCCAATTATTGGATGAGCGATAATATTTGAATTTTAGATATCAGGAAATTTCTGTTCTGATTGGCTAAGTAATGCACCCAAGTTTGCACAGCTGGAAGTATGAAGGCTGATATTAAAATTCCAGTCCATCTGGTGGTAGTGCCTGAGAACCTTTATTCTTTCTTCTGCAAAAAATAATTAAGATCCAAATTACCCAGGGGTGAATAACAATTATTGCAAGCCCTATTGATTAGTTTGGGCTTCCCTGGTGGCTGAGAGGGTAAAGAATCCGCCTGCAATGCAGGACACCTGGGTTCGATCCCTGGGTTGGGAAGATTCCCTGGAGAAGGGAGTGGTTACCCACTCTGGTATTCTTGCCTGGAGAATTCCATGGACAGAGGAGCCTGGTGGACTACAGTCCATGGGGTCACAAAGAGTTGGACATAATTGAGTGACTTCAGCTCAGTTCAGTTCAGTCGCTCAGTCATGTCCAACTCTTTTTGACCCCATGGACTGTAGCACGCCAGGCTTCCCTGTCCATTACCAACTTCTGGAGTTCACTCAAACTCATGTCCATTGAGTCGGTGATGCCATCCAACCATCTCACCCTCCGGCGGCCCCTTCTCCTCCTACCTTCAATCTTTCCCAGCATCACGGTCTTTTCAAATGAGTCAGTTCTTTGCCATCTTCACAGGTGGCCAAAGTATTGGAGCTTCAGCTTCAACATCAGTCCCTTCAATGAATATTCAGAACTGATTTCCTTTAGGATGGACTGGTTGGATCTTCTTGCAGTCCAAGGGACTCTCAAGAGCCTTCTCCAACACCACAGTTCAAAAGCATCCATTCTTTGGCACTCAGCTTTCTTTATAGTCCACCTCTCACATCCATACATGACTACTGGAAAAACCATAGCTTTGGCTAGATGGACCTTTGTTGGCAATGTCTCTGCTTTTTAATATGCTCTCTAGGTTGGTCATAGCTTTTCTTCCAAGGAGCAAGCATCTTTTAATTTCATAGCTGCAGTCACCATCTGCAGTGATTTTAGAGCCCCCCCAAATAAAGTCTGTCACTGTTTCCACTGTTTTCCCATCTATTTGCCATGAAGTGATGGGACCAGATGCCATGATCTTCGTTTTCTGAATGTTGAGTTTTAAGCCAACTTTTTCATTCTCCACTTTCACTTTCATCAAGCGGCTTTTTAATTCCTCTTCACTTTCTGCCATAAGTGTGGTGTCATCTGCATATCTGAGGTTATTGATATTTCTCCTGGCAATCTTTATTCCTGAGTGACTAACTCTAACTAATTGATTAGTTTGCCCAGCCATTCACTGATATTTCCAATGACTTGAGAGAATTCAGCCAGAATGCACCCCAAACATCTGCTTTGTGACTTTATCTCTTGATGAACCAGAGTACAAATGCTGTAAACAGAACCAACAGAGGTTCAGGTGGCAAATCAAGCCGGAATTCATAAAGAAGTATTAGATGCACAGTAGCTAAATATACTTACACTGCTATCACATGTGGATTGGTTTCTAAGTGCCAGACACTGTGAAGAGCTGTATGTGTATTATTTCATTTTTCTCCTTAGGCTGGGTTACATGGTAGTTAACAACATGGACTCAGAACCAGAGTAGCGTGGCTCTGGTTCCTCAAGCAAGCAGTGGAAAATGTTTCATTTGCTATGTCTGTAAAATGGAAATACTAATACCTCACAAACTTAAAGTGAGAAATGAGTTAAATTAAAGCCCTTAGAATAGTACTTGCTTGGAGACAGCATTCAGCATATGTTGGCCATTAATTTTCCTAATGACCCTGTGAGGTAAATATTGATACTATTATGATCATCATTTACTATTTAGAAGATTGTGGCTTAGAGGTGGCACACAGCAGAAGTAGGCTTTGAAAGTAGGTCTGTTTGACATTAAAACCTGCCCTCCTCATCACTGGACTGTTCTGCCTTTCAGTACAAAGATACACAGAATGGGCAAAGAATATATGGGGTGGAATACCACTGCTCAGATGACTTCTTGGGGCAGTTAATGAATCTTTGCTGAGAGGCAGGGCAAAAATTCCTAGGCTTCTTCTATCCAGATGGAAATGTAAATGATGTGAAACTTTCAGTGAAGGCTTAACCACAGCCAGGTGACTCCTCTGGTGGTGATGAAAGCGTATGAATGAAGTGTAGGAGCAGGGGAGCCTTCACACACCTCCAACGCTTCCTGCCTCTCGGAACAGTTACACCCCTTGGCCCAAATCTACCAGATACATCGTACACACTCACAGCCTCACAGAAAACCACACAGCTGACTTCCCTACCTGTTGGGTGATAGTTAGAATTATTGAGCTTCTGCTGGGCATCTTCTCAAAAACCTTATGCACTATGTGTAATTACCTTACATAAGAAGTGAAGAAATTAAGGTTCAGAGGAATTACGTGAATTGTCCAACGTTATTACACAGCTTGTAAATGGACAACCAGGATTCAAACACTCGTCTATATCTTAATCCCACACCCATGTTACCTTACTTTTCAGGGATTGTTCCTTTGGTTTGGGAAATTACAAAGTCACAATTTCTCCTGATTGCTTTTTGCCGTAATCTTTTGACCATCTCTTTTGTTGTTGTTGTTATTGATTTTATTCAAGAGCGAGAACATGCTGTGGAATCCTTGGAGTAACAGCTGAGATTGTGTTCTAATTTAAGAGGTTGCATCACTGGATTATCTGTGGACCGTTACTTCTCCATGCTCTCTTTCTTCCTCTTCCTACCTAATTATATTTGACATTGATTATTAGAATCTTTTTTAGGGGTTTTTAAACACACTTGTGAAAAAATGCTAGTTTAAATGGTTACAAGCAGACATTTGTGTTATAAAAAGGGAAGGAAGTCACCTTGAGGAACTCGATTTATGTATACTGCAGATTTTCTTAAAATTTCCACAAGATATACATGATTTCACAAGCAAAATGGTTAGTCAATCTAGTAGCAAAATTAAGAATGGTTATTGGACTTGTTATTTTAAGCTCACTGCAAGTTATTTGCTTTTGTACCACAAAGCTTATGAGACAGTTGGAGAACTTGAACTGACTCACCATCACTCTTGAGTAAAGGGACTGAAGCTTTGGAAATCTTGTCCTTCACCCTCCAGCTCTGACCCCACTGTCCATTTCCTATAGGGAATGAGCATGTTGCCTGCAGTAGGTGTTTGTCAAGCATTTTAATACCATCTCATCACTGTGATGATTAACAAATGTGTTCTTTTGTAAATAGGGTACACTATGAAGTCTAGCGGAGAAGGCAATGGCACCCCACTCCAGTACTCTTGCCTGGAAAATCCCATGGACGGAGGAGCCTGGTGGGCTGTAGTCTATGGGGTCGCACAGAGTTGGACACGACTGAAGCGACTTAGCAGCAGCAGCAGCAGCATGAAGTCTAGCATCAGACTGTCTGTGGTTCAGATCCTGGCCCTTATACATATGAGTACATAAAGTACTGTATCCATGTTGAAACACAAATGGTAATCTCATCCTTTAATACTGAAATGGTTTTATTGTCCTCTACTGGCAAGGATGGCTAATAGCTATCTTGCTTTTATTTCCATACATATATTTTTATAATATGTGTAATAGATAGAAATATATTTACATATATAATATCTATTCTATATGGCATCCATAATGCCATCTACAGCAATTTTGAAATTTGAAAGCATTAATTCCAGTAACCTAGTTCAGGAATAATAAATCACATAACCACCAATCCCTGTCAACCTTTTTTCCAGTGACCAACCCCCCACCTCCAATTTCATGTAAATAACAAACACTCTGGAATATTTTATCTACAGGAAACACTGTTGAGTACAGGAGTAGTAACTGCATTTGCTTATCTTTTTTCACTCAAGAAGGCTTTAAATGTTTTTATCCTTTAAAAACATAAAGAAAGAAATCTGGAAGGACTTATCTCTGTCATGACATCATCTGTAAAAAGTGATTTTTAAGATGGAGACTTCTTAAGAAATAAAATCTGTTGATTTTTATCATTCACCTCTCACTTTCATTAAAAACAGAATTGTCATTTTAGACTCAAGCTTTTCCTGGAGATAGAGATTCCACCAGGAGAAGCAATATGTGAAGTTATTGCAAGAAGGTTTTTTTGTGTGAAATCGTGACTCTTGCCAGAGATGTCATATGCTTTAGTTAATTTCCTTCCCAGGAACTAGGAAACGTTCCCAAGCCCCAGATATGTACAACTGGAAGGCTATTCAGAAGTCAGTAGCATGGGGCTGGAGACTGAATTTTGTATACTTCATTTGTTTCTGGAGATAAAGCCTCTATTTTCCTCAAGGTGAAAGTCTAATTCACTTTGAAAATCTGAAAGCCTTATTCCATTGGAAGAAAATGATTATGATTTCTGTCACAGTTATTACTATTTATACCATAATAAATTTACTTAAGGAAGAGGATAGCCTCTGCTGGACTCCTTCCAGAGTTCCCTAAAGAATAAAACCATACAACTGACAGCCCATGGGACATTGTGTTCTGCCTTTTCCTTCTTAATCCTTCGGTGTTTAAGCTATCCACCACAACACTGTTGATTAGCAACTCTGCACGTACACAGTGCAACAGTAATTAATGTTCCCCATGTTGACTCTCAGGAACCACAATACCATGAAGTACCCTTCAGGATTGTCAGGGAGAAATTAAATTACACTCAATACAGTTTGAGAGCAATTTTGCTAGTGGCTTAGGGCACCTCTACAGGGAGGTGCTAAGGTCTGAAGTCAGCTTCTTCCAGTTTGTGAGAGCTGATTGTTAAGTAATAAACAATTGTGTGAGCCAGATGTTAAACCTTTGGAGTTGGCCCACTGTGGGAGTATTGATATCACAGGAATTGGCATCTGTTAAAAGACTCTGATGCTGGGAGGGATTGAGGGCAGGCGGAGAAGGGGATGACAGAGGATGAGATGGCTGGATGGCATCACCGACTTGATGGACGTGAGTCTGAGTGAACTCCGGGAGCTGGTGATGGACAAGGAGGCCTGGCGTGCTGCGATTCATGGGGTCGCAAAGAGTCGGACACGACTGAGCGACTGAACTGAACTGAAAAATCAGTTTGTTTGTTTTTTCTTCCAGAGTACGGGTTTATCAGCACACTGTTGTCTATACCTTTGAAACTGCGTAATCTGATTAATACTCATTAACGAGGGCTCAGGATGGACAACAGTTTACTAATGAGTTTTGCTAGGTTGAAAAGCCAGTTAATACATGTTTTAGTTTTCTATGGCTGCTGTACCACAAACCTGGTGACTTAAAGCAGTTAAACTTTATTATCTCATAGTTGTAGATGTAGAAGTTCAAGCTCAGTATCACTGAGTCAAATTCAAGGTGTTGGCAGGACTGTGTTTCCTCCAGAGTCTCCAGAGGAGAAGCTGTTTCCAGCATTTTCCAGTGTCTGGTGGCTGCTAGCATCCCTTGGTTTGTGGTTTCATCACCCCAATAATCAAGCTCAGTTCAAGGCCAGCATCTGGAAATTTCTATTTTCACATTGCCTTTGTGTGTGTGTGTGTGTGTGTGTGTGTGTGTAAACTTCCTCTCTCCTGTAAGGACACTTCTGATTGCATTTTGGGCCCATACCGGTAATCCAAAATAATCTCCTCCATCTCAAGATCTTTAACTTAATCCTATTTGCAAAGACTGATATTTCAAATAATATAACATTTGTAGGTCCCAGGAATTAGGACCTGGCATCTTGGGAGGGCTATTTTAAGCCTCCCACAACACCCACCTCAGCAGACTCTTATATACACTGATGTACTGTATTTTATATAACATCCTTAACTAGTCTTAATGATAGGAACAAATTTTTAATAATGGTAGTGGCAGCTTTTTTTATTGGGTATATTTATATTTATTTTATTCCTATATACTGGGCAAAGTGCTCAGCACATGGTAATCTGTTCATCTCAACTATTGCTGCTAAGCTGCTAAGTTGCTTCAGTTGTGTCTGACTCTGTGCGACCCCATAGACGGAAGCCCAGCAGGCTCCCCCATCCCCGGGATTTTCCAGGCAAGAACACTGGAGTGGTTTGCCATTTCCTTCTCCAATGCATGAAAGTGAAAAGTGAAAGGGAAGTCGCTCAGTCATGTCCGACTCTTAGCGACCCCATGGACTGCAGCCCACCAGGCTCCTTTGTCCATGGGATTTTCCAGGCAAGAGTACTGGAGTGGGGTGCCATTGCCTTCTCCGATCTCAACTATTATTCCTTCCCAAATCTGAACATGTGTGTTCCAATCTCATAAATTCTTTCTGGAGTTCCAGAATCTAAGGAGATATGTCACAATATACATGTCCTGCCTCCCTCCAACTGCCACCTCAGTCATTCCCTGGGGCTGTTTGCACAACTATTTCCAGGACTTCCAGTTTATTTAGCTTACTCTTCCTAGCCTAGTTCCATAGTTTCCAATTCTGTCCTTTGATTAGTCTTAATGAGATTGCCTCCAATATCAACACAGGGCTTGATTAAAGGGACTATGGAGAGTATATCTATTGGCTGGGAATGACTCCTTGGCCAAGTGAGTGGAAGTCTCTGGGCCACGATCAGTTCCATGTATTAGGTTGCTTCCATGTATTAGCTATTATAATTTAGGGTTGCTGTGAACACTTGGATTCATGTATCTTTTCAAATTAGAGCTTTCTCTGTATATGCCCAGGAGTGGGATTGCTAGATCATATGGTAAGTCTATTTTTAGTTTTTTCAGGAACCCTCATGCTATTTTCCATAGTGGTTTTACCAATTTACATTCCCACCAACAGTGTAGGAGGGTTCCCTTTTCTCCACCCCCTCTCTAGCATTTATTATTTGTAGACCTTTTAATGTTGGCTATTCTGACTCATGTGAGGTGATACTTCATTGTAGTTTTGATTTGCATTTGTCTAATAATTAGCAAAGTTGAGCATCTTTTCATGTGCCTATTGACCATCTGTATGTCTTGTTTGGAGAAGTGTATATTTAGGTCTTCTGTCCATTTTTTGGGTTGGGTTGTTTGATTTTTTGTTATTAAGGTGTATGAGCTGTTTGCATATTTTGGAAATTAAACCCTTGTTTGTCCAGTTACAAACAAAACACCATCTTTCTCTAGTCACTTGAAAAATGCAATGCTCTCCATTTTTCCCTTTCCAGTTCCGCAGGGCAGCAGCAATACAAATACTATCTTTTTCTTCTCTGGGAAGGATTTTCTGACTTTGACAGGTCCCTGCCCTTTCTCTCCTACAGAACCTGTGAACTTCATCTCAGTTAAACTAGAGTAACTCTCACTCAAAATAACCTTTGCTTTGTTTACATGCTTATCTCTGTACCTCAAGACCTTCAGCTGCTTGAGAACAAGGATATCTTATGTCATTATTGACTGGGGGATTTTTGCAGAAACTGATGCCTGTGGCCAGCAATTTTTATTTTGGCCAGCCAAAAATTAATTCTGTTATTTCTCTACCACTTTGTTAGTTATTTCGTTCAGTAGTTACCACCTGACATACCTGTAAAGTCTTCTCCAGTACTGTGAGTTTCATTTTCACTTTCTGTATCAGAATCAATAAGGGTTTTTTTTTTTTGGGGGGGGGGGGCTTTTTCTTGGTTTAATATTCATATTGTCTGAATCAGAACTATATTCTGAAGAACTGCCATCTTCTGAGACACTAGTATATATGTTGCTCAGACAGTCAGAGATAGTACTCATAAAATTCACCAAAAAATTCTTCACTGCAAATTCCACGATGCATCATTTTTGAAAATTTTATGGTAATAAACTTGAGTTTATAATATACACAAGTTTGGAACAAAAACCTAGTGGAGCAAAATGTGAATAACAACAATCATAAGTTGTATAATTAACCTTGATCAATTTTAAACTCTAATAGCTTTGCATGCTGATGTTAATTGTATCACTCTCTAAAAATGTACTGATATGTCTCCGGTCAATAATGTGTTATTTTTTAAATCTTTACTAACTAGTATGATTCCTGGATCATGAAATAAGCCCTAAGCATCCTCTCTGAATTGAATTTAAATAAGGTTTCAACTTTTTGAAAGGGAAACAAAAAAGAACAGATTGAATATTTACTCTAACTCTAAAGGGAAAAGCAATTGATATCATTGCTGGGTTTTTTGTTTTTCACATTCCTTCCTAAACTTTCTTTACTTTGGCTTTTGCTTCACTCTTGGGACAGAGAGAGGCAGTGTTCAACTTTTGTGATTTTAGACCCCCTCTGAAAGACTGATTACTGACACTTTGAATTTTGGTTTTTAATTTCATCCTTTTGTGACTCAGAGTAGGGGGAATTTTGGTTAATTTGTTGGGGAGTAACTTTGGTTTACTGTTAACACTACAAGTTGATATTTGAGTTAAGTCTTTTACATGTGTAGACTTATTTAACCCTTTCCACAGCTCCATGAATTAGGTACTTTATAGCTAAGGAAACTGAGGCACAGAGAATAACTGCATCAGGGCTGTGATAGATTTTACCCTGGGACTTCAAGACTTTAAAGTCTAAGTTTTGAACCACACATTACACTGCTTCTAGAGTCAACAGTTTTCTTAAGCTGTATTAGAGAATGTTTCTAAAAGAGGAGGTAATTCAGCCTTTTACTAAATCCTAATTGAGCACTGTCTTAGCTCAGGCTTCCATAGCAAAATACCGTCACTCAGTGACTGAAACAACAGACTTTTATTTCTCATAGTTTTGGAGACTGGAAACTCCAAGATCAAGGTGCTAGTAGATTCAGTTCCTGGCCCCTCTGTGTGCTTACATAGCCTTTCCTTGGTGAATGCATGTGGAGAGAGAAAGAAATCTCTCTCTGCTTTCCTCTTCTTATAAGGACACTAGACCTCAAATGAGGGCCCCACCCTCATGACCTTGTCCAAACCTAATTACCTCCCAAAGACCCCATCTCCAAATACCATCATATTGCAGTTAGGGCTTCACTATGTGTGTTGGGGGGTGGAGATGGGAGGGGACACACAAACATTCAGTCCATAACATGTACTAACTAGAATTCTCTGGAATATGTTAGACTAAATTCTGACAAGAAAGAAAGAAAGAAAAGAGCACAATAAGGCCTGGGCTAGGGAGAGGCAAACAAGTGACCAAAGGCCCAGCATTCTAGCAGGCACCCATCCTCAGATGCTCACCCTGCAAGGCCATGAACCTACACTCCTTGCCTGCCTCGGCCCGGTCCCAGCCCTGCAGCTCTTCCTTCGGGGAACTTCCTTTGGGGAACTCAGCATCTAGCAAGGACGTGCTATCAGTGTGGGTCAGATCAAGAGAGAGAAACCACACTAATCACTTAGTGTGCCTCCTCCCCAACCCCCCAGTACACATTGTTTTTCAGTCACTCAGTCATGTCCGATTCTTTCCAACCCCATAGACTGCAAGACTGCAACATTCCAGGCTTTCCTGTCCTTCACCATCTCTTAAAGAGTCTTCACCAGCACCACAGTTTGAAAGCATGAATTCTTTGGCGCTCAGCTTAGTTTATGGTCCAACTCTCACATTTGTACATGACTACTAGAAAAATCATAGCTTTGACTAGACAGACATTTGTTGGCAAAGTAATATCTCTGCTTTTTAATATGCTGTCTACGTTTGTCATAGCTTTTCTTCTAAGGAGCAAGTGTCTTTTAGTTTCATGGCTGCAGTCATCATCCACAATGATTTTGGAGCCCAAGAAAATAAAATCTGTCACTGCTTCCATTGTTTCCCCATCTATTTCCCTTGAAGTAATGGGACTGGATGCCATGATCTTAGCTTTCTGAATGTTGAGCTTTAAGCCAACTTTTTCACTCTCCTCTTTTACTTTGTTCAAGATGCTCTTTAGTTCTTCACTTTCTGCCATTAAGATGGTGTTATCTGCATATCTGAGGTTATTGATATTTCTCCCAGCAATCTTTATTCCAGCTTGTCCTTCATCCAGCCTGGCATTTTGCATGATGTACTCTGTGTAAAATTAAAACCCCAACCTCCAATGTAATGGTATTTGAAAATGGGGTCTTTGGGAGATAATTAGGTTTAGATGAGGTCATGAGGATGGGGCCCTCATTTGGATATTAGTGATTTGAACAGGGGAAGTTTAGTATAAAGAATTATTAACTAGCAGTCTATCGTTTAAAAATCCATGAGGATGCAGAGGGAGAAAATACGACAAGTCAAGCCAAGGAGTTTTGACCTTCAGGATAAGAGTGAAGATTTTGTTTTTCCCTCTGGGCTGTGCCTGAGTGAGCATGACTTGCCCCATTTATTAGGCAACATTAGACTCGGCAGCATTTCCTTTCAGATCGACCCAAGCATTTAGGCTATTTTAAAAATCTAAATAACATCTCAGTCAAACTAACATTCCAAGAGAGAAATGTTTTAATCTGTCTTTTCCCAGAACAGCCTTTAGGCCTGGGAGGAAGTGCAAATAGGCTGGGTGATGGGCAATATACTTGAAGGTTTATGGGAATCCAGAGGTTTTGGCAAAGGTACATATAAATCTCAAAGAAGAATTAAATATAATTTGAAATTACACAAATTGTACAGTAGAATTTGAATGCAGGTCAAATCACAACAGCTGTTTGCTATCTCTCATTTAAGCGACAATAACAAAATCACTTAAACAAATCCTCTTCCTTTCTTGAACTTTCAAAGTATTTATTATTTGCATAATGTTTAATCTCCAGTCCCAGAGGAAATTCCCTAAGGGAGAGACAACACAGAAGCACTTTAAATTTCAACCACATGGAAAAGAGAACAGAGAGAGTGTGCTGGATCTTCAGTTTTGGAGCCTACGTTCTCAAGAGAATTCTAAATATTGGTGGTCATTTTGTTGAATATTCAGCTGAGGGATGGATGGCTGAGAGAACACAATCCCAAACATTTGCACAATATATTCGAACTAGGTCAAAGGTACAGCTCCGATTAAGGGATAATATCCGACCCTGTGTTTATAAATCTGGAATATTTCAAGAAAGATTTATTCTTTGCTTTGCAAGGGCTAAATCCTTATTCTCAGAAGTCTGGAGTACATTGTACCTGCACACCCAAGGAAAACTTTGAGTATCTTCCATTTCATTCAGTTCAGTTCAGTTCAGTTGCTCAGTTGTGTCTGACTCTTTGTGACCCCATGAACCGCAGCACGCCAGGCCTCCCTGTCCATCACCAACTCCCGGAGTTCACCCAAACTTATGTCCATTGAGTCAGTAATGCCATTCAACCATCTCATCCTCTGTCGTCCCCTTCTTATCCTGCCCTCGATCTTTCCCAGCATCAGGGTCTTTTCAAATGAATCAGCTCTTCTCATGAGGTGGCCAAAGTATTGAGTCTCAGCTTCAACATCAGTCCTTCCAACGAACACCCAGAACTGATCTCCTTTAGGATGGACTGGTTGGATCTCCTTGTAGTCCAAGGGACTCTCAAGAGTCTTTTCCAACACCATAGTTCAAAAGCATCAATTCTTCAGTGCTCAGCTTTCTTTATAGTCCAACTCTCACATCTGTACATGACTACTGGAAAAACCATAGCCTTGACTAGATGGATCTTTGTTGGCAAAGTAATGTCTCTGCTTTTGAATATGCTGTCTAGGTTGGTCATAACTCCTTCCAAAAAGAAAGCGGCTTTTAATTTCATGGTTGCAATCACCATCTTCCTTCATATAGAGGCTGTTTATTTGCTGTAATTTGCAGGGATCCAGGAAGATCTTGGCTGAGAAAAGGCAGTGGGTTTGAACTGCATCTCCAGAACTCAATATTTGACCTGTAAAATTTTAAGGTACTGAGCTCAATCCATGGCTCTCAGTCTGGCTGCATTTTAGAATTACCTGGGGAAGCTTTAAAGTAATACACAACCCTTGATCCCACTTCAAGCTAATTAAATCAGGATTTTTGGCAGGTGGGCCCAGAATGTTAGTATTTAAAAACAAACAAACAAACAAAATCTTCCTAAGTGGTACCACTGTGTAGCAATTTTTGAGAGTCACTTGCAGCTCTAATATATAATGCTATTGATTACTCTGTGATGAGTATCTTGTGGATAAACCTTTGCACACATTTCAAAATTGTTTTTAGGGACTTCCCTGGTGGTCCAGTGGCTAGGACTCTGCCCTCCCAGTGCAAGGAGTACAAGTTCAATTCCTGGTCAAGGAACTAGATCCCACATGCCACAACTGAGAGTTGGCATGACTCAGCAAAGATCCCAAGTGCCACAACTCAGACCCAGCATAGCTAAATAAATAAATAAAATTAATGTTTTTTAAAAATAGTTTTTTATCAGGATAAACTCTCCTTGGGGCTTCCCTGGTGGCTCTGACAATAAAGAATCTGCCTGCAATGCAGGAGACCTGAATTTGATCCCTGGATTGGGAAGGTCCTTTGGAGAAGGGAATGGCTATACCCACTCCAGTATTCTTGCCTGGAGAATCCCTATGGACAGAGGAGCCTGGTAGGCTACAGTCCACGGGATAACAAAGAGTCAGACACGACTGAGCAACTCACACAGATAGAAACTCTCATTGAGAGTCAACTGTATGTGAATGTGTGTATGCATTTGGATGAAGTGTAAATAGCACACAAAAGTGTGCACACACAAATACAAACGTACTAGGGTACAGGGAGAAAGGGAATTTTCCTTTAAAATTTCTTAAATACGATACTGTTTTCATTACAAAATAACACTAGTTACCAAACACTCCCTCCCCAGTTGCCCTTTTTGCATTTTGGGGTTTGGGCTGCTTTCAGAAGGCTGTTGAAGACTGTACCCTGAACATGATAAAGGCATCTGTGTTGTTATTTGCTCAGAGCTGGCCTTCTGAAATAAATTTCTGTCTCTCTGCCCTGAGAAAGCACTGCATGAAGAAGTTCAAAGTTCTATGTGGGTTGAGGGCCTAAAATAAAGTGGTCATTCAATGCATATTCAATTATGATGACTAACTGTATCTTATAACTTTGTTCTGAAATCCAGCACTTGATGCATAGATCATGGATCATATTCATTAACCATGGGATCATAAATATTCATTTAATGTCTGTCTTTATTAGGTGGTTATTAACATGTCAAAGATATTTGTGAGTGGAGAAAATGAAAGTGATAAATTCTATCTATATTTACTCTTATTTGAAAGGCTAATTTATTTTTAGAGTATTTTTTTAATAAAAATCCTTTAATAAAAGGAAGTTTACTTTAGAAATAGTCCTCTGCTTTTTAGCTAATAATTTTACACAAAGAGAGTTTATTGATGTTTTGCCTGCCAGATGGATATTAGTCAAATGATGTTCTATGTAAATAGTCCAGTTCAGAGAAGGATAACATAAAGCACTGCTCTTCAAAGACTAAATTGGTGCCTTATCTATTAACAGTATTTTGGAGTTGTTTTAGAGCTGGCAGTGGTTTTTCTCCACCCTTACCTGATCCCCTTGGTGATCAATAACCCCAAGATGGGTGCATGGGGTTGGTATACAGTCTCTGAATAGAAGAGGGAAAGGATGGGCAAGCTTTGTCTTCAAAGGACCATTCAACTCTGATGCTGTTGCTCTAAAGCAGCCACAGACAATATGTAAATGAACAGATGTGACTGAGTTCCAAAAAAACTTTATTAAAAAACACATGTGGCGGGTTATATTAGGCTTATTAGGCCATGGTGTATAGAAAAGAGCAAACCCGACAGGGTATCAGGCTGGTTCTCAGGTTGCAGTGGGAGGGCACAGGCCAGGACTGGACATTTTAGCTACACTGCAACAAATCAATGTGTGTTGGGCTCTATATGTGCAAGTAGGTCCACTGTGGTAGGAAAAGTCATGAGAATGCATGAATAATAACAGTGGGGTAATATGAATGGGTGGCATTTACAGAGGACTTGCTGTGAAACTTGTGTTAAATACTTCACATGTAATCTTCACAATCTCATGTAATCTTTTTTTTATAAATTTATTTATTTTTTAATCGAAGGATAATTGCTTTACAGAATTTTGTTGTTTTCTGTCAAATTTCAACATGAATCAGCCATAGGTATACGTATGTCCCCTTCCTCTTGAACCTCCCTCCCAACCCCTCCCCTCTAGGTTGATACAGAGCCCCTGTTTGAGTTCCCTGAGACAAACAGCAAATTCCCATTGGCTCTCTGTTTTACATATGGTAATGTAAGTTTCTATGTTACACTCTATACATCTCACCCTCTCCTCCCCTCTCCCTGTGTCCATAAGTCTGTTTCTGTGTCTATTTCCCCATTACTGCCCTGCAAATAAATTCTTCAGTACCATTTCTAGATTCTCTATATATACATTAGTGTACAGTATTTATCTTTCTTTTTCTGACTTACTTCACTCTGTATAATAGGCTCTAGGTTCATCCACCTCCTGTTGTAATCTTTATAATAACTTGATAATCTCATATAATTGCTGTAATAACTTTGAGGTAGGTGTTATTATATTCACATTTTATAGATGAGGAGATTGAGGCATTTAGAGGCTAAATAAATTTCTCAGTGACATACAGCTAGTAAGTGGCATAGCTGAGATGTGAATCCATTCAGAAGTATGACCTTAGAGGCTGCTCTTCTATGCATTTAAAAATTTTCTTGAAGAGATCTCTAGTCTTCCCCATTCTACTGTTTTCCTCTTTTTCTTTGCATTGATCGCTGAGGAGGGCTTTCTTATCTCTCCTTGCTATTCTTTGGAACTCTGCATTCAAATGGGAATATCTTTCCTTTTCTCCTTTGCTTTTCACTTCTCTTCTTTTCACAGCTATTTGTAAGGCCTCCCCAGACAGCCAGTTAGCTTTTGCGCATTTCTTTTCCATGGGGATGGTCTTGATCCCTGTCTCCTGTACAATGTCACGAACCCCTGTCTATAGTTCATCAGGCACTCTGTCTATCAGATCTAGTCCCTTAAATCTGTTTCTCACTTCCACTGTATAGTCATAAGGGATTTGATTTAGGTCATACCTGAATGATCTAGTGGTTTTCCCTACTTTCTTCAATTTAAGTCTGAATTTGGCAATAAGGAGTTCATGATCTGAGCCACAGTCAGCTCCCGGTCTTGTTTTTGCTGATGGTATAGAGCTTCTCCATTTTTGGCTGCAAAGAATATAATCAATCTGATTTCAGTGTTGACCATCTGGTCTTGTCCATGTGTAGAGTCTTCTCTTGTGTTGTTGGAAGAGGGTGTTTGCTATGACCAGTGCATTCTCTTGGCAAAACTCTATTAGCCTTTGCCCTGCTTCATTCCGCATTCTGAGGCCCAATTTGCCTGTTACTCCAGGTGTTTCTTGGCTTCCTACTTTTGCATTCCAGTCCCCTATAATGAAAAGGACATCTGTTTTGGGTGTGAGTTCTAAAAGGTCTTGTAGGTCTTTGTAGAACCATTCAACTTCAGCCTTACTGAAGCCTTCTTTAGCCTTACTGGTTGGAGCATAGGCTGGGATCACTGTGATATTGAATGGTTTGCCTTGGAAACGAACAGAAATCATTCTGTCATTTTTGAGATTGCATCCAAATACTGCATTTCAGATTCTTCTGTTGACCATGATGGCTACTCCATTTCTTCTAAGGGATTCTTGCCCACAGTAGTAGATATAATGGTCATGAGTTAAATTCACCCATTCCAGTCCATTTTAGTTCGCTGATTCCTAGAATGTCAATGTTCACTCTTGCCATCTCCTGTTTGGCCACTTCCAATTTGCCTTGATTCATGGACCTGACATTCCAGGTTCCTATGCAATATTGCTCTTTACAGCATCGGACCTTGCTTCTATCACCAGTCACATCCACAGCTGGGTATTGTTTTTTCTTTGGCTCCATCCCTTCATTCTTTCTGGAGTTATTTCTCCACTGATCTCTTGTAGTCTATTGGGCACCTACCAACCTGGGGTGTTCCTCTTTTGGTATCATTTTGCCTTTCCATACTGTTCATGGGGTTCTCAAGGCAAGAATACTGAAGTGTTTTGCCATTCTCTCCTCCAGTGGAACTGGAAAATTCTGTGGAAAATTCTGAAAGAGATGGGAATACCAGACCACCTGACCTGCCTCTTGAGAAACCTATATGCAGGTCAGGAAGCAACAGTTAGAACTGGACAAGGAACAACAGACTGGTTCCAAATAGGAAAAGGAGTACATCAAGGCTGTATATTGTCACCCTGCTTATTTAACTTCTATGCAGAGTACATCATGAGAAACGTTGGGCTGGATGAAGCACAAGCTGGAATCAAGATTGATGGGAGAAATATCAATAACCTCAGATATGCAGATGACACCACCCTATGGCAGAAAGTGAAGAGGAACTAAAAACTTTCTTGATGAATGTGAAAGAGGAGAGTGAAAAAGTTGGCTTAAAGCTCAACATTCAGAAAAGAAAGATCATGGCATCCGGTCCCATCACTACATGGGAAATAGATGGGAAAACAGTGGAAACAGTGGCTGACTTTATTTTTGGGGCTCCAAATTCACTGCAGATGGTGACTGCAGCCATGAAATTAAAAGATGCTTACTCCTTGGAAGGAAAGTTATGACCAACCTAGATAGCATATTCAAAAGCAGAGATATTACTTTGCCGACTAAGGTCCATCTAGTCAAGGCTATGGTTTTTCCAGTGGTCATGTATGGATGTAAGAGTTGGACTGTGAAGAAAGCTGAGCGCCAAAGAATTGATGCTTTTGAACTGTGGTGTTGGAGAAGACTCTTGAGAGTCCCTTGGACTGCAAGGAGATCCAACCAGTCCATCCTAAAGGAGATTAGTCCTGGGTGTTCATTGGAAGGACTGATGCTGAGGCTGAAACTCCAATACTTTGGCCACCTCATGTGAAGACTTGGCTCATTGGAAAAGACCCTGATGCTGGTAGGGATTGGGGGCAGGAGGAGAAGGGGACGACCAAGGATGAGATGGCTGGATGGCATCACTGACTTGATGCACATGAGTTTGGGTGAACTCCGGGAGTTGGTGATGGACAGGGAGGCCTGGTGTGCTGTGATTCATGGGGTTGCAAAGAGTCAGACATGACTGAGCGACTGAACTGAACTTCTATGCATTATGACCTCCTGCTCCACGTCAAAGCCCTGTCCAAAGTCTTCATAGCTGGCAGAAAATAGAATGGTCTCTATCTAGGTCCTTTTGCCTTGGTTCTGGTTCTAGGGATTCACTGTGCTGAAAATAGACCAAGAATAGAGCCCTGGAGTGTACACTGTGGGGAGACTGTTCTCCATGGGCTTTCATGTTTCTGCATGTCTTCAAGCAAAGGCATTGGCAGCCTTTGGTTGAGCAGTGTCTTTTCAAGGTTATTTGTATATTGAACAGCCCTGGCAATTAGAGATAGTGTCTTCTTCTGGAGCAGAAGGAGGTTTTGTTTACTGTATTTTACAATAAAGACCATGTCTCCCTCTGGGGCAAAGTTGGGCAAGTTCACTTGCAGCCCATTGTAGAAGATTGGGGTTCTTCAGCTGTGTTGGAAACCCAGTGTGTGTGTGGTTTCCATCTGGGCTACTGTGTCACCTCCATGGGACTTGGGCACAAGCGGAAGTGACATGAACATGAAGCTCATGTTGCTTGGTGTGTGGAGCATAGAAAAATCCTTTGTCTTTGGCCCAGGAGTCTCGTGTTGTCCACTACCATCCTTGACTCTGTGGCAGCTAACTTGTTATTGTGTAAAGAGGCTAAAATCTTAGATCTTCCACAGTTCTTGGGACATACACAGGAGGTACAGTGGGTTATGAAGGCCGGTCTGAGGGTAAAGGCTGTCCACTCCTGGCTTGGCTCCATGCCTTTTAAAATTATGGATTATGTTGTTGTTGTTCAGATGCTAAGTTGTGTCTGACTCTTTGTGACCCCATGGACTGCAGCACACCAGGCTTCCCTATCCTTCACTAACTCCTGGAGTTTGCTCAAACACATGTCCACTGAGTATGATGCCATCCAATCATCTTATCCTCTGTCTCCCCCTTCTCCTTCTGCCCTCCATCTTTCCCAACATCAGGGTCTTTTCCAAATGAGTTGGCTCTTTGCATCAGGTGGGCAAAGTATTGGAGCTTTGTCTTCAGCATCAGTCCTCCCAGTGAATATTCAGGGTTGGTTTCCTTTGGGATTGGCTAGTTGATCTCCTTGCTGTACAAGGGACTCTTAAGAGTCTTCTCCAGCACCACAATTTGAAAGCATCAGTGGATGAATGTGGGTCATGCTGTGATCGGAATGTTTCTGTCTCCCCAGTTCATATGTTGAACTCTTACCCCTCAAGGTGATGGTATTAGAAGGTGGGGGTCTCTAAGAGGTGTTTAGGTCATGAAGGCAGAACCCTCATGAGTGAAATTAGTGCCCTCATAAAAGAGGCCTCAGTGAATGGTGTATAAGAAGTGGACTCTCAAAAAAAAAAAAAAAAAAAAGAAAGAAAGAAAAGAAAGTGGACTCTCACCAGATGCTGAATCAGCTGGTATTTTGATCTTGGACTTGTCAGCCTCCAGAACTGTGAGAAATAAATTTCTGTTATTTGTAAGCTACTCAGTTTATAGTGGTGGCTCAGACAGTAAAGCATCTGCCCACAATGCGGGACACCTGGGTTCAATCCCTGCGCCGGGAAGATCCCCTGGAGAAGGAAATGGCAACCCACTCCAGTACTCTTGCCTAGAAAATTCAATGGATGAAGGAGCCTGGTGGGCTACAGTCCATGGAATTGTAAAGAGTCAGACATGACTGAGTGGCTTCACTTTCTTTCTTTACTTTCAGTTTATAGTATTTGTGTTACAGCAGGCAAAACAAAGGCCAGAAGGCCTACACTGAAGTCAGAGAAAGGCAAGCCTCTGTAAGCACCTGTAGCTCTTGATCCTGTAACTAGTAGAGTGTTATGACCCTCTGAGAAGTTCTGAAACGGACCACAAGGAGTTACAGCTGTACAGTTGATTCATTGGAATGATCTTCAATGAACCATAGCTGTAACATAAATACTACATTCCAGCAACCTAATATAGTGGTTCTGGAACCTAGCTGCTCATCAGAATCACATGATAATATTAAAATAACTTTTAGAAACAACAGATTCTTGAGCACCACCTCATACATAATGAATCAAAATACCTGAGGGTGAGGCTCAGAAATCAGTATTTTAGAGCAGTTTCCCACATTATTTACATGTGGTCATTCCCTGCACCATTCTAATGATAAGGATCAAATAAATTATACCATAATAAATCCTACTGCTTCTCTGTAACTAAGTTTCTTCATTTGTTACAAAATAGAATTGTGTTGGTCAGTTTGGTGGCAATTGGCCACATGTGGCTATTTAAAATAAAATCAATCAACAGTTAAATACAGTTTAAAATTCAGTTCCTCATTTGCATTAGCTACATTTCATGTAGTTAATCACTACATGTGGCTAGTGGCTAAAGCATCGTAGAGTGCAGATACAGAACATTACCATCATCACAGAAAGTTCTATTGGATATCTTATTCTACCAGAAAAGAAGAAAGCCATAAAAAACTAGTGGGGTTGTACCAGAAAACTCAGGAAGCAACAGGAATAAGCCTCCATGGACAAAGATGGGATAATTTGGGCACCAGTCAGAATAATAACTGCAGTGAATAACTGTGCACTGTTGTTGATCAGTCACTTAGTGTGTCTGACTCTGTGACCCCATGGACTGAAGCACGCCAGGTTTCCCTGTCCTTCACTATCTCCTGGAGTTTGGTCATACTCACGTACGTTGCCATTGAACCATCTCATTCTTTGTTGCCCGCTTCTCCTCCTGTCCACAATCTTCCCCAACATCAGCGTCTTTTCCAATGACTTGGCTCTTTGAATCAGGTGGCCAAAGTATTGGACCTTCAGCTTCAGCATCAGTCCTTCCAGTGAATATTCAGGGTTGATTTCCTTTAGGATTGGCTGGTTTGATGTCCTTGCTGTCCAAGAGACTCACAAGAGTCTTCTTCCAGCACCACAGTTCAAAAGTATCAATTCTTCAGCACTCAGCTTTCTATATGGTCCAACTCTCACATCAGTACATGACTACTGGGAAAAAAACAACAACATAGCTTTGACTATATGGATCTTTGTTAGCAAAGTGATCTTTGTTAGCATGGATATTTAAATCCATTAATTAATTATCATACTAAAAGAAAATTCATTGGTGACTAACCGTGCTAGGGAGCCAAGTCATTATTTGAAAACTGGAAAATAAAGGATATAAAGCATTTAATCAGTAATTTCATAATGGAAAGGCATATAAATTATTGAGATATACTGAGATGCATAGCAGAAGGCCCTTTGGCAGGCCCCATGGGACTGAGTGCCTGTTGCTCTTTGCCAGAATCAACTCAACAACAAAAACATTCTAGAACTGCTTTTTCTTCCTTCCCTCTTTGCTTCCCATATCCTGCCCTTTTGTTCACTGGGATTCTCAAATAAACTGCTGTGTGCAAACTTCTCTCTCAGGCTCTGCTGTGTGGGGCAACCCAGGCTAGGACAGCATTCTAGCTCAAATTCTTGAAAGAGAATCTAACGCACTTGGCATATAGATTTGGTTGCTGGGTTGTCAGTCTACTCCTGGTCTAGCTTCCTGTAAGGGGCTGCCTCTTCCAGAGATGTAGGTGGAACTTCTTAAAGTGGAAGAATAGATGGGAAGAGATGATTATTGGAGGCGAAACCGATTAACATATCCAGCCTGCAGCTCTGCTACAGAGAGAATGACCTGTTGACCATCAGCGTCAGTATCACCTGGGAGCTTGTTAGAAATGAGGAAGACTCCCCAGGTGATTTACATGTATAAAGTAAACTTTTCTAGAAGGAGTAGTAATGATCTGGGGCAGGGCTATTTTAATGAAAGATGTCGCTTCCAAAGGTCAGTGGGAAACACATATAGGGGAAGGAGAGAGAGTACATATTATTGGAATTGGCGGGGGCGGGGGGGCAGGGGCGGGGAGCGGGCAGGGAAGCTGGGGGTTGGGGGAGGATGGAAGAGGAAAAGCAAGATCGAATCTCTCTGAAAACACTTTAAATCCATAATAGAAAGAAAGCTCTCTATGTAACTAGGTTTATACCCTGCCCCATAAATCTCAAAAGGTGGGAAAATAAAACAGTCCCCCCAAATTCTCTATGTGTTGTGGACGGACTGCAGATTAAATATTGAATCCGAGGCTTCTGCAGATTAAATATTGAATCCGAGGCTTCTGTTAGGGGTGGAGTATGTGTTTGTGAGGAAGGCAGAACCAGTCCGGGCACTCTACCCCTTCCCTCTGGAGACGCTGGACTTCACCATCCCTTCCCCACCCCCGATGTCCCTTCCCCCTCAGTTCACTATCCCCTCTTTTATGTAAGAGCCTTTACTAACAGGCATATGTTAGTCACTTAGTCATGTCTGACTCTTTGTGACCCCATGGACTTTAACCCACCAGGCTCCTCTGTCCATGGGATTCTCCAGGCAAGAATACTGGAGTGGGTTGCCATTGCCTTCTCCAGGGGATCTTCCCAACCCAGGGATCAAACCCGGGTCTCCCACACGGCAGGCAGATTCTTTATCTTCTGAGCCACCAGAGCATGGTGTACTGGTAAATGTTTAACAACTGGCTCTCCAGAAACAAATATAAAGCTCTGATTTGTACTGTTGGCCAATTTCCATAGTATAAATAGTTCTATGACTGATTGTGAACTGCCATGACATTAACTGAACATGGAGTTGGGAGATGGTACGTAGTGGCTCCAGCGCACCCCAGGAAGTAAAGGGTTGAAGGCAAAAAACGGAGTGGTTTACAGACTTCCCAGAAGTGAGGGGAGGAAAATTAAGTTGATGACAACCGGCAGTGCTGGCTTTACCTTCAGTAACTATGATTCTGAAGCATAACTATCTCCTTCAAGTCAAAGGGACTTGCCTTGTCTCCTGGGCTCCAGGCTGCAGATCTGGCCATCTGGTCCAATATGTGGCTGTTTCTTAACTCCAAGTTTATTGAGAACGTCCTCATGTTGTAGCTTTAAAAGAACCAGAAACTCAGTTGGAGAAAACGTTTGAAGGCAGCCACAATGACTTACAGTCTATATTTACCAAAACTTCTTCCGTAAACATTATCTAGGCTCTGGAATGCTCACACCCACCCTTCATGGGCACACCACGCCCTATTCTCCCCTGCCTGAGTGTAGTCCTGATGACTCCCACCCAGCTCCCTAGGTGTCACACACCCTGCTTCTCTGGCCAGAGTTCAAGCCCTCGCCTGGTTTCCTTGAATGCCATCCAAGAGTTGCATACCTGTCTTTCCTGGGAGTTTCCAGCTGGCCCGTAATTCCCTTCCCTTGGGGATGTTAGCAGGTAATGCACATCTACCTGACTTGCTGTAGACACTGGCAGGCAGCTTGAACCTCTTCCCCTGCTCACAAACACTGCCATGGGGGCTCAGTGTTGGGTCTCTCAAGGCCTGATCCAAGGGGCCCATCCTCTCTGGGCACCTCCTACCCTCCTCCTCAAGCTCCATAAACCATTGATTTCTGTTTGGTGCAGCTCTGGGCCAGCTGAGCACCCTCTCCTCACCTTTATCCACAAAGTACACAGCGGAATTTCCCATAACTGCTCTGGTTGTGTGCCTTCTTGGAAAGCATCCAATGCTAGGGATCCAGCTCATTATAGACAGCCCAAATTAAAGTTTCTTTCTTTTCTTTTTTGATCTTACTTATATGTGGCATTTTATTTTTTTTAATTTTTTTTGGGGGGGAGAGGATTTTTTCTTTTTTTTTTTTTACTTTACAATACTGTATTGGTTTTGCCATACATTGACATGAATCTGCCACGGGTGTACATGAGTTCCCAATCCTGAACCCTCTTCCCACCACCCTCCCAATATCATCTCTCTGGGTCATGTCAGTGCACCAGCCCCAAGCATCCTGTATCCTGTATCGAACCTAGACTGGCGATTTGTTTCTTACATGATAGTATACATGTTTCCATGCCATTCTCCCAAATCATCCCACCCTCTCCCTCTCCCACAGAGTCCAAAAGTCTGTTCTATACATCTGTGTCTCTTTTGCTGTCTCAAATATAGGGTTATCATTACCATCTTTCTAAATTCCATATATATGTGTTAGTATACTGTATTGGTGTTTTTCTTTCTGGCTTACTTCACTCTGTATAATAGGCTCCAGTTTCATCCACCTCATTAGAACTGATTCAAATGTATTCTTTTTAATGGCTGACTAATACTCCATTGTGTATATGTACCACAGCTTTCTTATCCATTTGTCTGCTGATGGACATCTAGGTTGCTTCCATGTCCTGGCTATTATAAACAGGGCTGCGATGAACACTGGGGTACGCACACCGAGAAAACCAGAATTGAAAGAGACACGTGTACCCCAAATTAAAGTTTTTTAACCTTTGTGATCAAATCAGTCAATCCTAAAGGAAATCAACCCTGAATATTCATTGGAAGGACTGATGCTGAAGCGCCAATACTTTGGCCACTTGATGCAAAGAGCCAAATCATTGAAAAAACTCTCATGCTGGGAAAGACTGAAGGCAAAAAGGAGAAGGGGGTGGCAGAGGATGTGATGGTTAGATGACATCACTGACTCAATGGACATGGATCTGCGCAAACTCTGAGAGAGTGCAGGACAGAGGAACCTAGTGTGCTGCAATCCATAGGGTCGCCAAGAGCTGGGCATGACTTAGTGATTGAACAACAACAAAAACAATAACCTGTATGAAAAATAATTTTTTGTAACCTTTTCTTGGGTCTTGGTGTCTAATCTAATAGACGGTGACTTTCAGGGAAGAAGCACTTCTACTAGCAGGTTAAAAGTGTTGACTTTTTCCAGCCCTAATATCTGTTTGAAATGTAACAGCTTGTTGTTCCCCTCCCCAGGTGCATGCACCTTCATCTTTAGGCTTATGGTTTAGTTTTTATTTCTTCTAGAATAGAGACAGAAACAGTGGAAGTTCCCACATCTCTAATTATCAGAGCAGGGACCTCTTCTCTGAACAAGATTTCTTTTCCAGTCACCCAAAGCAGCCACTGCTACAGCTAAGTCACTTCAGTCATGTCTGACTCTGTGTGACCCCATAGACGGCAGCCCACCAGGCTCCCTCGTCCCTGGGATTCTCCAGGCAGGAACACTGGAGCGGGTTGCCATCTCCTTCTCCAATGTATGAAAGTGAAAAGTGAAAGTGAAGTTGCTCAGTTGTGTCCGACCCTCAGCAACCCCATGGACTGCAGCCCACCAGGCTCCTCCGTCCATGGGATTTTCCAGGCAAGAGCACTGGAGTGGGGTGCCATTGCCTTCTCCGGAAGCAGCCACTAGTTGGGTTTATTCCTTTTAATTCTCTCTCTCTGCATAATGTTTTCTCTTCAGTTCAGTTCTGTTCAGTCGCTCAGTCATGTCCGACTCTTTGCAACCCCGTGAATTGCAGCACGCTAGGCCTCCCTGTCCATCACCAACTCCTGGAGTTCACTCAAACTAATGTCCATCGAGTTTGTGATGCCATCCAGCCATCTCATGCTCTGTCATCCCCATTCTCCTCCTGCCCCCAATCCCTCCCAGCATCAGAGTCTTTTCCAATGAGTCAACTCTTCACATCAGGTGGCCAAAGTATTGTAATTTCAGCTTTAGCATCAGTCCTTCCAAAGAAATCCCAGGGCTGATCTCCTTTAGAATGGACTGGTTGGATCACCTTGCAGTCCAAGGGACTCTCAAGGGTCTTCTCCAACACCACAGTTCAAAAGCATCAATTCTTCAGCGCTCAGCTTTCTTCACAGTCTAACTCTCACATCCATACATGACTACTGAAAAAACCATAGCCTTGACTAGACGGACCTTTGTTGGCAAAGTAATGTCTCTGCTTTCCAATATGCTATCTAGGTTGGTCATAACTTTCCTTCCAAGGAGTAAGCATCTTTTATTTTCATGGCTGCAATCACCATCTGCAGTAATTTTGGAGCCCCCCAAAATAAAGTCTGACACTATTTCCACTGTTTCCCCATCTATTTGCCATGAAGTGATGGGACCGGATGCCATGATCTTTCTTTTCTGAATGTTGAGCTTTAAGCCAACTTTTTCACTCTCCTCTTTCACTTTCATCAAGAGGCTTTTTTATGAGCACATAAACCCTTTCTTCCAGAGTCAAGGCCAGCTTACATGATGAAGAACAGTTGACTCTGAGGGAAGCACTGCAAGTGGTGCCGTGAACTTACCACAGTTTGGGTGGCTTTCCAGGTTGGCGGAGGCACCAGGGTCAGAGGTCAATGGAGAACCTTACTTTACCCTTTGAGCGTTCCATTTAGATCGAAGGTTAAAGGACTCCAGACTAAAAACTGCCTCTAATTCAAGCTCAAGTTACGCAGGAAAGAGTCCCAGCTTCTGCTGTTAGACACGAGAGGCTGACCGTGGAGCATCCTTGACCTCTCTCTGCCTCCCAGCAGTCCCGAGAACTGGGGTCCAGTGTGTCTTCTAACTCCTCACAGAGGTTACTCCTGTGAGGCGCCTGCTGAGTTTGCAAGGACACAAAAATGGAAGTGCCTGAGGGGAGAGTTTCTTCCAAAGTTCTTGGGTGTCAAAGAAATGAATATATCAGATGACTCTGAAAGAAACGGTGGAAGAGATCAACATTGTAAGCACCTAGGAGATCAGACTGTCCGAGTGGCTTGGTTCAAGAGGAGACAGAAGGCAGAGCAGAGACAGTTCTGCACTGGAATTGCCAGCATTACGAGCAAGGTTTCAGGAAACTTATCAGGGAAGGTTAACTTGAATGGGCACTAATGAATTGATGACTCAGATCCAGTAACAGGTAAGACTGTAACAACCAAAGGCAAAGGGAGGTGAGATGTCACGTAATTATAACATCTCCTAGGGACTGGCACTGGGCTACAGGATGGGATTGGTTGTCCCCTGCCCAGTGAGCAAATGATCAGGTATTTAACTAAAACGTGGACCGTGAATATGCCCAGAATTGTTAATGCATGCACTTGAATCCTTTAGCTCTCTCTCTTATCGAAGACTTTCTTTGGATAAAGGACTAAACTAGATATGGGCAGATCTTAAAAATGCATTAGACTGGGGCTACTTGAACCTTGTGTATTGTAGGTACTCAGAAAATGGCTTATTGATTATAATGTGATAAGACTCATCCCTGTCATGGGGGGCTATGGCCGTGGTCTTTAAAGAGTGAACGATAGTGACACATATTCAGAAAATCCCACAATAGTCCACAGATGGGCTACCTCTCTGCTAGGACAGGGCTTCACCTGCTTATCCCCAAATGCACAAAGGTTGAGTGTTTCCTCAGCCTTAGGAGAGGTAAGACATAGCACCAAGCATTAATCTAACTCTTGGAATCAGGCTCAAGGGGTCAGTTGTGTGTATTAACATATATCTTAAAATCAGGAAAGCAGCCTTTCCCTCATCCTCCTCGTTTCCAAAAATATCTTTCTGAGACATTCTCTATTGTTTTCCCAGTGCAGTTAGGTCAAAGTTTGCCTTATAAGGAATTTCACGGTTTTGAGAGCTCTCCCTATAGGAAGTTTTTCCTGCTGTTCTGCCTGAGTTGCCTTCTGCTTAATTTTAGTTCATTATGTTTTTAAAGACAGGGAGGGCTTTATGGGGCAAAAGGCCCAGTCATCGTGGGAAGAATGAATCATTTCAAGAACAGCGAGATGGGGGGAAGGCCAAGGCAGCTGAGGGCAGGAAGTTGGGGGTGGATGTGTGACTGGGAACAGCATCACAAGTCTCTCTTTTCTTCTGTTACTCCCACTAGGGGGTGCCCAGCATCCCAGGAGAATCACTATTACTAGGAAGCTGAGGTTGGAGGGGCATCTCCTCCTAATACAGAAGGGTACCAGCTGACCCAGGTTTCCTGCCTCTCTGTCCTGATCTGAGAAGAGATCCGGAGGTGGGGCATAGGGAGTTGGGGGGTAGGGGTTGGATGGGTGGTATCAGATTAAAGACACTAAGAAGGGGATGACAGAGGATGAGATGGTTGGATGGCATCACCGACTTGATGGACATGAGTTTGAGCAAGCTCTGGGAATTGATGTTGGACAGGGAAGCCTGGCGTGCTGAAGTCCATGGGGTCGCAAGCAAAGAGTCGGCCACAACTGAGCAACTGAACTGAAACTGAATGCCTCTCAGGCATTTGAGGAGTCTCTTTCCTTGGAAACCTCTGGGGCTATCCTGAGTTCTCTAGAACCTAAGGGTCTTAAAGTCATTGGTTGGAGTGATTATGGACCAGAAAAGTCCTCCTGAGCCCAGGAGAAGTGGTGATATTTCACCTCTGGGGGATAGGGAAGTTGTGATAAGAAATGACCAGGACTGAGGGACTGGTTGCAGATCAGGGATGGAATAAAAATAAAAAATGAGGTGAGATTCTGAAATAGAGTAGGTAACAGGTATGGATGAAGATCATGGAGAGGTGATGGTATTTTGAGGGTCTCAAAACATCTAGGCCATCAGAATGGTCACAGCATAACTTTAGTTGTGAATGGCTTTGTGAAAAGAAAATGGAACTTGCACTTTAGATGTGAATTCAGATTTCAGCTCAGGCATTCAGTAGCCATATGGCTTTGGCAATTTAGGGAAGTTATCTCTTTTAATTTATTTTGTTATTGAAGTGTAGTTGAATTACAATCTTGTGCAACATCTTTAATCCTTAATTTTCTCATCTTCAAAATGAGACTAACGATACTAGGACTATTTGAGAATTTTAAAGATAGAAAGGCATATAAAGCACTGAATAAATCTAATCTTTTCCCTTTTCCTCTTTCCTGTTTGGAAATGATTGGGGGCAAGGAAGAGCTTCCCCAGTGGCTCAGCTATAAAGAATCTGCCTACAAGTTAGGAGCCACAGGAGATGTGGGTTCCATCCCTGGGTCGGGAAGATCCCCTGGAGTAGGGCATGGCAACCCACTTCAGTATTCTTGCCTGGAGAATTCCATGGAGAGGAGTCTGGTGGGCTTCAGTCCGTAGGGCCACAAAGAGGAACGACTGAAGTGACTTAGCACGCACACATGCATAAGTCAAGGAAAGATGTATCTGTTACTTTGGTTCTTGTCCTGAGATGTAGGATATCAGGACTGCAGCCCTGCGGTCAGAAGATCCTCCCTGGCTTCTGTGGTTTTCTGACCACAGGTACTTCAGTGAATACTCAGGGTACGCTGTAGAAGGCCTACCCTCTTTGACCCTTTGGACAAATCCTCATACTCTTTGGGCTTTTCAGCCATAATTTAGAAAACAGCCTCCAAATAAATTTCCTGAGGCCTTCAGTCTTGGAGAATTAAACTTTCTCGTCTGAAGCCTCGCAGAGCACCAAAGCCTCGCCTGGAATCCAGGTGCAATGTTCTCTTGTATTAGCAGTTAATCCATGTTAATATGATAATGATTCACTATTATTTTCAGCACGGTTTTCCAAAATATGGGCCACAGACCACTTGTACCAGCATCAGCAGGTGGGCTTGATAGAAAATGCAGGTCCCCGGCCTCCTGCCAGACCTGTGCAATCAGACTCTCTAAAGTTAAAAAGTAAAAGCTTAGAAAGTTAACCAGTCCCTCGTTACACTTTTATGAAAATGCTATGAAAACATAAGGCCTTAGTCATCCAGAATCTCCTTTGTGGAGGAAAACTGGAGCCCTTGGGCAGATTTCTGGTTGCTTCAAAAATCACACCTTAGAGATGTTTCTGACCCTGCTTAGTTACAGGGCCAACTCTGTCCTTAGCCGCTTATTCACTTCCCCCGGAACTTTCTAAACGCTGGAAACATTGCCATGAAGGTCAGAGACCATTTCTGTGGATACCCGACGAGACAGTGTGATTCAGAAAGTTGACTTTGCTTCAGTCCTAAGCCACAGTGCTAGCCTGGTCAAGGCAGTGGGAGAGGGGAGGGGGTTCTGGCTTTTGCTTCTGGGGATGGGGGAGGAGGCCCCCGGAAGAAAGGCTGATCACCAGCTGCCACTTTCTTTATGTTGACAGGGCTCTTGCTGCTGGTGTAGCTGTGCTTATACTGAGGGTTGGGGCAAAAATGAGCCCTTCCTCCAAAGTTGTGAACTCTGATCTCTTAGTCTAGAGAGAGATGAGTTGTGGACATTGAACAGACTCCAGGAGCTTCCTCCTGACAACAAGCACTGCATGAGTTGGCTTTTCAGAGGGAACTTGTGACTTTGGATCACTCTGGAGAGACAAGCCTTTTTTGGACTTAGAGAAACAGCAGTGGCAGCAGCTTATGCATTAAAGTTCTGACCAGCTCTTATAGCCTTTTGAGTGAGAGGGTTCTACCTTGACCTCTGGGTGTCCCTGCACTGCAGAAACACAGTGGCTGTTCAGGGCATACTGGGAGCTGTGGGTAAATTTTCCAAGGAGTCACATCAGCTTCAGAGTGCCCAAAATGAGCATAAACATGCTGCCAGGAAGACAGTCAGTGGTACCATAAATCTTTTGGGGAACAAAGTAGCAAATGAACATTAGTGAAATAAAACAAGACAGGTCATGGTGGTGTAGCTGATGTCACTGTCCTCAGCACCTAACTGCAGGTCAGGGGATGGGGTGACCAGTTGGAGCTGGTTTCAGCCTCTTTCCAAGAGAGGCTGCATCCCTCCCTGAACAGAACACTGGTGGTAAAGGGCTCTCCTCTTTATAAAAGGATGAAGCATCCTTTGCATCCTTCCCAGTTTATTCCTTCCCTTTTTATTTTCCAGGAAACAAGAGGATTCATCTGACTTAACTGGAGATGGCTCCCTTTCCTAATTTTTGTTCCATTTCTGAAGCTTCCGCCCTGCAGGGCTCAGCGTGAGCAGACAGGAACATGGGAAGAGGCAACCACCCGAGAGGTACCAGTTCCCAGAGGCAGAGCGGCCCCTTTGCTGGGCCTGGGCAAAGAAAACTCCCCACCTCTTTCTTGTATTCAATGGGTTTTTGCTGAACCTGGAAAGGAAGTAAATTCCAAAGGGAGGAAGTGACCCAGAGACCATAACAATATGTGAAAAGCCAAGCCGGTACTTCCGTGGCTTTATTTCAAACTATTCTAATCTGTGTCCCAGGAAGCCTAACCCATTACCAGATGGAAATCTGTTTCCAGACGCCTCTGGGCATCTGCCACTCCCGGCTGGTGACATTTGCACGTTTCAAGAAGGCAGACCTGTCCTGATAGCTTCAAACTTCCAGAGAGGGGCAACCCCAGGAGGGTCCTCAGGTCTTTGGCTGGGAGCACCGACCATCTGATGTGCTTCGTCATAGCTGAATTGTTGCTGGCCCCCAGCCTAGAACACTGGCATGCCTAGTTTGTTCTTGAAGACTCGCAGGATCTGAAATCAAAAAGCCCTGTCGTGCCAGAAAAAGCTGGCTGCCTTGCTGGCCGCCTAATCCCTTCCCACCAGGCTTCCCTAAAGAAACCGATGAGTCAGGAAGGAAGAAAGCGTATCTGAGGGAGAGCTGGGTTGGACTGGTCTCTCTCATTGCTTCTGAAAATTCCTCCTGTTTTGCAATGTGGGTGACGTTTGGCGATTCGGTTGTGCTTTTCCTGTGTCTTCCCCTATCATCTCTCTCTTCCAGGAACATTTAATTTACCACTTGTGAAATTGTTAAGGGAAGCACACTGATTGAAACGGCCCACCCTGGCCAGGCACCATAATAACTATTTGCATGAGTTGTTTTATGACAGGAGATCTTGATAAGGAATACGGAACTAATAAGCCACCACCAACCGGAAGAGTTCGGGAAAGGTTGAAAGGAGACACCGCGTTCCCATCCACTTCCCAGAATCGCTCTTGCTAGCATCCATCTTGGCTGAGCATGCGTGTGCCACCAGGAAAGACTCTGAATCAGAATGATTGGCCAAAGACCACCCGGAAACTAATCCCATCACCATAAAACCCGAGCCTGCAGCCACGTGGCAGAGCAGTTCTCCTGGGTTCCCTTACCCTCCTGCTCTCCACCCGGGTGCCCTTTCCCAATAAAATCTCTTGCTTTGTCAGCACGTGTCTCCTAGGACAATTCTTTTCCAAGTGTTAGACAAGAGCCCAGTTTCGGGCCCTGGAAGGCGTCCCCTTTCCTGTAATAAAATCAGCTCGGCAAAAGCAGGAGTCCCTCTGATGGGGAGTTAGTCAGTGTTGTAAAGAAGTTTTCACTTTACTTTTGTCCCCGGGAGCAGGGTAAGAAAAACTTCCCACCATGACTCCTAGATGGAACCGTTGTTTACTTGCTTTGTTCTGGCCCCAGGGCCTCTGCTTTTCCTGGGCTTTTAATTTTTACTGAGCACCATCCATCAGTCTTCCCATGGGTTTTAAACACAGTGACTTCTGGGATACTTGCTTCAAACAGTTATCCTGCTAATCCCCTCCCCTAGTAATCAGACCCTGATGCTGGGAAAGATTGAAGGCGGGAGGAGAAGGGGATGACAGAGGATGAGATGGTTGGATGGCATCACCAATTCGATGGACATGAGTTTGAGTGAACTCCGGGGGTTGGTGATGGACAGGGAAGCCTGGTGTGCTGCAGTCCATGGGGTTGCAAAGAGTCAGACACAACTGAGCGACTGAACTGAACTGAACTGAGTAATCAGAGACTAGCCATAGTTGAATTGATAATATGCCTAAATCTTTCAGCACTTTTGAAATGTTAAACAGATTAAAGGATAAAGAATACAATATATTTGTTGACCTCTGGTTTATAGAAAATCTCCAGCAAGAAAAGAAGCGGAGAGTTCAACATCAGGTGGGGGGAATGGAGAGCAGCAGTGAAGGGCACTGCTCTCCTTGTTCTGACATCAGATACCTGTCCTGGAGTCCCAGTGGCTCTGAGCCATCTATCTACAATTGTGTGCTGTTTCTTATGAAAGTGGTTTTAAATAGTATATTCTGATAAGCTTGGATTTATCCTTGGAGAGGGAATGTATTTTCCATTACAAGACAGTAGCTTAATGTCAGAGGTACTCTGTATCAACTATCTGAAGGTAGTAATGAACAGTAGATAAGAGAACAGGGGGTCTTCCTAAAAAGGAGGGAGGGGGCGGAGAGAGAGAGACAGAGACAGAGAAAGAAAAGTCTTTTTCGTTGTTGCCAGGAAGACACAGTCTTGTAGCGAGTATAAGATATATGAGTCTCTCTCTTTCTCCCCTTTCCTCTGCTGATGGAGAAGGAGCCAGGAAAAGCTAGAAACAGGAGACAGAGGGAGGCCATCCCTTCAACTGTTAATAGCAGCCAAATAGGGTAAATAGTTCATATTTATGATGATGATGACAACTGTGATGATGAAGAGAACATTTTGACCCAGATGAAAAAAAAACAAAGACTGTTGATTTCAAGCTATGCTTAAGTCCTACGTATTCCTGTTAGAGCCTCTTATATGATCCAAGGGACAGGAATTTAGGATGAATGAAATAAATATAATTGGATAGAAAAGTCATGATTGGAATAAAATGTGATTGAGAATGGTTAAAAAAAATAGAAGTTACCAAATTCTACCTATTTTTGTACTGCTTTCAGTCTTGAGTGGTCTGTTAAAAGATAACATGATGAGTTAAAAACTGTATTCTTTTTTTTTTTTTAGTTATAATAGACACATAATATTATGTTGGTTTCAGGTATAACCCTGTTTATTTAACTTATTTGCTGAGTACATCATGAGAAACGCTGGACTGGATGAAGCACAAGCTGGAATCAAGATTGCCAGGAGAAATACCAATACCCTCAGATATGCAGATGACACCACCCTTATGGCAGAAAGTGAAGAAGAACTAAAGAGCCTCTTGATGAAAGTGAAAGAGGAGAGTGAAAAAGTTGGCTTAAAGCTCAACATTCAGAAAACAAAGATCATGGCATCTGGTCCCATCACTTCATGGGAAATAGATGGGGAAACAGTGGAAACAGTGTCAGACTTTATTTTTCTGGGCTCCAAAATCACTGCAGATGGTGATTGCAGCCATGAAATTAAAAGATGCTTGCTCCTTGGAAGGAAAGCTATGACCAACCTAGATAGCATATTGAAAAGCAGAGACATTACTTTGCCAACAAAGGTCCGTCTAGTCAAGGCTATGGTTTTTCCAGTGGTCATGTATGGATGTGAGAGTTGGACTATAAAGAAAGCTGAGTGCCAAAGAATTGATGCTTTTGAACTGTGGTGTTGGAGAAGACTCTTGAGAGTCCTTTGGACTGCAAGGAGATGCAACCAGTCCATCCTAGAGGAGATCAGTCCTGGGTGTTCTTTGGAAGGACTGATGTTGAAGCTGAAACTCCAGTACTTTGGCTACCTGATGCGAAGAGCTGACTCATTTGAAAAGATCCTGATGCTGAGAGGGATTGGGGGCAGGAGGAGAAGGGGAGGACAGAAGATGAGATGGTTGGATGGCATCAGGAACTCAATGGACATGAGTTTGGGTAAACTCTGGGAGTTGATGATGGACAGAGAGGCCTGGTGTGCTGCGATTCAGGGGTCACAAAGAGTCAGGCACGACTGAGCGACTGAACTGACTGACTGATACAGTATAATGGTTCGATATTTGTATATATTACAAAGTGATCACCATACGTCTAGTTAAAACCATCACCATACATAGCTACAAATTTTTTTTTCTCTTGTGACGAACACTTTTGTTTTTGGCCACACTACACACTACATGCCATGTGGGATCTTCCAGGACCACACCACACAGCATGCAGGACCCACCAGGGAACAAGCCTAACCACTGGGCCACCAAGGATGAAAGCTTTTAAGATCTACTCCCTTAGCAACTTTCAAATATGCAATAAAGTATTATTAGCTATACATTATATACCCATGACTTACTTATTTTATAACTGGCAGTTTGTACCTTTTGACCTCCTTCACCCATTTTGTACCCCCTCACCACCACCCATCTGTTCTCTGTATCTATTTATGAGCTCAAGTTTAAAACTGCACTTTTATTTAAATGTATAACAGAGCAGAAGATTTTGTTACCCTCTCTGAGACATATATTTGGGATGTCTGGCCACTGGGGACCTTCTCATCCTCTACAGGCTTTACCAGAAATCAAGAACAGAGGAGGAAATACACAGTGTATTGAGTGCTAGCAGTGAAAGGCCAGAGTTCTGACAGTATGTGTTATATTCTGTTTAATCCCAGGTTTAGCAGAGGTAATTGCTAGACATTTAAAATGGATGATTATATTTTACAAATGGGAGACTAGAATAAAAAATTGAAAAAGAATAGAGTCAAGAATTCCAGACTCTGTGCTAGGTGCCCAGGACACCGCCACAAACTCATGGAGGTTCTGTGGTGTAGGTTAAATGTCAAGGGTGATGCTTGACATCTGTTGGCCACCAGGTGAACTACTTGGTCAAGGTTGTTCAGGGTTTCAACATTAGATTGTGCTGCACTCCTTTCAAAGATATCTTTGGGTTTTCAGCAGCTGTTATAAAATGAGAGTAGTAAGTAAAAATCAGTGTGAACAAGAGGTGAATAAGTGGTGGTGTCTAAACAGCTTCCAAGGTTTGAGAAGATGTTCGGTGACCAATTGTCATACATATCCTTTTATAAATAACTGTGGTTAAGAATAAAATTAAAATATTTTTTCTTTCAAATTATGGCTATTATTTTTTTCAAACAGCTAAGTTGTTGGGACCTTCCTATTGGATAAATGAAATTTATGGTGGGTGTTTTTTTTTTTTTTTGGCCCAGGATATCTGTGAAAAAATTAATGAGACACTAAGATGCCATGAATTGGGAAAGTTTGGGAACCTCAGGATTAGAGCAATACAAGTTGTCTCAATGGGCGAAGATGGATTTTAATGACTTAGGCTCAATGGTGAGTATAGAAAAGTGATTCTATTTTTTTCCCCTAGACTATCCAGGGAACTGCTCATAGTAGTTCCCCTGTGGAAACAGGAACATTCTTAGTCTGAAGGGTTTTTATTAATGGAACTATTTGGTAGACTATTAAAAAGTTGTCTTATACAATGATTCTCAAACTATCTTTCAATCTGTCATAGACTATGTGATAAATTGTGGTAACTTGGCTGGGCCAGGGAGCCCAGATATTTGGCCAAACATTATTCTAGATGTTTCAGTGAAGGTGATTTTTTAGATGAGATTGACAACTAAATCAGTAGTTGAGTAGAGCAGAATGTCTCTCTAATATGGGTGGGCCTTATCCAATCAGTTGAAGGCCTTAACAGAACAAAGACTGAACTTCCCTGAGCAAGAAGGAATTCTATATATATAAACACACACACACACACACACACATTCTGTTGGTTCTGTTTCTCTGGAGAACTCTAATACAGATTGATCCTTTTAAAAAATGCAATAAAAGTAAACTTCTAGGAAATCAATCATATGCTTAAATACTGTAAAAATGTTAAATTGTTATGCAACCTTCTAAATGCTTAATTCAGTTGCCATATTTAGTTTGTCTGATTAATAATAACAGTCTGTTTTGTAAATAAGTTCATTTGTATCATTTTTAGATACCACAAATAGTGATATCCTGTAATAATTGTCTTTCTTCGTCTGACTTACTTCACTTAGTATAATAATCTCTAGGTCCATCTATGTTCTGAAGATGATGTTATTTTAATCTTTTTTACAGCTGAGTATTATTCCACTGTACATAAATATACATCTTTATCCATTCATCTGTAGATGGACATTTAAATTGCTTCCATGTCTTGGCTATTGTAAACAGTGCTGTAATAAACATTAAGGTGCATGTATCTTTTTGAATGATAACCTTCTCCAGATATATGCCCAGGAGTGGGATTGCTGGATCATATGGTAACTCTATTTTTTGTTTTTTAAGGAACCTTCATATTGTTCTCCATAGTGGCTGTACCAGTTGACATTCCCGTGAACAGTATAGGAAGTTTCTGTTTCTCCACACCCTCTTCAACATTTATTATTTGTACTTTTTGATGATGGCCATCCTGACCAGTATGAGGTTATATTTTACTGTAGTTTTGATTTGCATTTCTCTAATAATTAGCGATGTTGAGTATCTTTTCATGTGCCTGTTAGCCATCTGTTTGTCTTTGGAGAAATGTCTATTTAGGTCTTCTGCCCATTTTTGATTGGGTTGTTTCTTTGATATTGAGGAGGAGAGGGATAAATTAGGAATTTTGGATTAACAGATACACACTGTACATATCTATATATAAAGCAGATAAATAACAAGGCCCTACTGTATAGTACAGGGAATGATATTCAATATTTTATTATAACCTATAATGGAAAAATAATCTGAAAAAATATATTCTTATATGTGTGTATAATAAGTGTTTCTCAGGTGGCTCAGTGGTAAAGAATTTGCCTGCCAGTTCCGGAGATGCAAGAGATCAGTGTTTAATTCCTGGGTCGGGAAGATTCCCTGGAGGAGGAAATGGCAAACCACTCTAGTATTCTTGCCTAAAAAATTCCGTGGACAGAGGAACCTGGCAGGCTACAGTCTATGAGCTCAGTCAGACATAATATTATATATATTCTTTTTGTATATAAATATATATATAACTGAATTACTTTGTTGTATACCTGAAACTAACACAACGTTGTAAATCAACTCTACTTTAGTTTAAAAGAAAGTAAAGGAAAAAAAAGGTGGATGTTAAAAACTGTACTTTATAAATAAGTCACATTTTGTAAATAAAATCTTCATGGAAATAAAAGAAACTACTGGCAGAAAAGACTCCATGGATGGGTGACTCAAAGCCCCCCTCTCAAAAAAAAGAATTTGTGGGACACACTTTCTGTAGCATTGAGCTCATAAAAATGTTACTGTATCCAGGTGTGTGTGTGTGTACTTGCTTGCTCAGTCATGTCTGACTGAGCAGCCGCATGGACTGTAGCCTGCCAGTCTCCTCTGTCCATGGAGTTTTCCAGGCAAGAACACTGGAGCAGGTTCCCACTTCCTTCTCTGGGGATCTTGCTGACCTAGGCATTGAACTGGCATCTTTTGCATCTCCTGCATCAGCAGGTGGATTCTTTACCACTAGTGCCACCTGGGAAGCCCATATATAACCGCACATGCACACACGTATTTATTTACTTTTTATTTTGAACTAATTTTAAATTTACTGAAAAGTTGTAGAACTGGTACAGAGCTTTGCTGTATATACCTGAGTTTCCCAATTTTAACATCTCTACAAACCAAGTGCAATTTTCCAAATGAAGACATCAACACTGGTACCAAACTATTAACTAAACTTCAGAGCTTAAGTTTCACCAGATATATATTTAAATAGTGAGGTCACTACTCTAGGATGTGCAACTTTAGTGTACTGCGTCAGAAGATTTTTGCAGAATGGGTTGAAACTGTTGCTTTGCTTGAAGATCAGCCAGCTGAGAATAGAACAGTTTGACAGCAACTGTGGATTGTTCTATAGAAGAACATACAAACCACAAACCTCAGTTAAAAACATCGCATATATTGATAGAGCCAATACCACAGTTCCTAAGCTTAACGATCATTACTGCCAGAAATAACAAATACTTTTGTATTTAGAGAGGTTCAGTTCAGTTGCTCACTCATGTCCAACTCTTTGCAACTCCATGAACTGCAGCACGCCAGGCCTCCCTGTCCATCACCAACTCCCAGAGTTCACCCAAACCCATGTCCATTGAGTCGGTGATGCCATCCAGCCATCTCATCCTCTGTTGTCCCCTTCTCCTCCTGCCCCCAATCCCTCCCAGCATCAGGGTCTTTTCAAGTGAGTCAGCTCTCCACATCAAGTGGACAAAGTATTGGAGTTTCAGCTTCATTATCAGTCCCTCCAGTGAACACCCAGGACTGGTCTCCTTTAGGATGGACTGGTTGCATCTCCTTGCAGTCCAAGGGACTCTCAAGAGTCTTCTCCAACACCACAGTTCAAAAGCATCAATTCTTTGGCACTCAGCCTTCTTTATAGTCCAACTCTCACATCCATACATGACCACAGGAAAAACCGTAGCCTTGACTAGACGGACTTTTGTTGGGAAAGTAATGTCCTGCTTTTTAGAGAGGTTAGTCACAAAATGCTTGAATGTGAATCTGAAATGGCATGCATGTTTTGCCAAGTGGTTGTCTTCTCTCTTCTGTAAAGTCTTTTATGACCTTTCATAGGTAGAACCCACTGTAATGGCTTTTGGGGCCTTACTGTGACTTCACAGAAGTCTGTCGTGGTACCAGTAACAGTCACCATTAATATAATTTGGGTAGGTACCTGCTAAACTGTGAGGTACTTGTGGGCATCGGTGTGTCTTGCTCACACTGATAGCTCAGTGCCTGGCCTAACGCCTGAAGCATAGCAAGCCTGCAACACATGCTCACTAAAGAGAGGAAGAAACTAATCAAACACACAACACATTCATATCAACGTTTCTTCACCTGTTGGAAAAATAGCCTGTGTGTGTGTGCTTGGCTGCTCAGTCATGTCCTACTCTCTGCAGGCCCACCAGGCTCCTCTGTCCATGGAATTTTCCAGGCAAGAGTACTGGAGCGGGTTGCCGTTTCCTCCTCCAGGGGATCTTTCGCTCTCAGGGATCAGACGGGTGTCTCTTGCATCTCCCGCCTTGGCAGGAGGATTCTTTACCACTATGCCACCTGGGAAGCCCTAACTCAAAATTATTCTAGAGAAAAAGACAATACCGCAGGTGCATTTAAAAGGAAAAGCTTACAAGGGCCTTGTGGTTGAGAAACAGGCTTTGAATGCCAGGTATGACCTACAGACTGAATAAAGAATATCGCTGTTGCAAATAACACAAATATCTGATGCTGACTCACTTATTCCATAAATGGATTTTTCTCTGAAGGTAATTTTATCCACCTCAGTAAAACCCGATTTCCACTTAGACTGATGTGTTATTAATAATTATCATAACTATTCAGCATTTCTGCAGTATGTGTTTTAAAGTGTTATGTTCCTCATTCTTAATGAGCTATGCAGACAGAAGTAATGAAAGGTAATCTAGTGTCACATGCAGCTGGTATTCATTACATTGTGAGTGACTGATTCATTACTGAACTCAGTTAGGGACAGGTAGCTGCAAGCTTATAGGAGAGAGCCTCTCTCACTTGTACATGGAGGAAGTGTGGGGAGTGGGGGAGGGTGGGGAGTAAGGGGCAGGCAGAGACTAGAGAGGGAAGGATGTAGGAGTTCCTCCCAGATGGGAACAGAGCAGCCTTCGGAATCCCTGACCCACTTCAGCAATCCGCAAGGCACTCTGGGATTACAGACAGAGAGTGTTTGTTTGCCCTGTGAAGGAGTGTCCTTCGGGATCGGAGCTGCTGTTTCTTAGGAACAAACTGTTTCGTGATTGCTTTTGTGGGCTTCCCAGGTGGTTCAGAATCCACCTGCAATGCAGGCGACCTGGCTTCAATCCCTGGGTCCCAATCCCTGGATCGGGAAGATCCCCTGAAGGAGGAAATGGCAACCCACTCAAGTATTCTTGCCTGGAGAATTCCATGGACAGAGGAGCCTGGCAGGCTATAGACAGACATGACTGCATGACTAACATACACATTTTATGAATCTGGGATTAATTATCAGCATTCTACTTATGCTTATATCATCTGATTATAAAGCTGGGAAAAACAAGATATCAAGAAAAATTTATAGAAATGCAGAGCATAAAAGCTGAATAGTGAGATATTCTCATAGGAGAGACTGCAGTTATGGTAGGGTGACTAGTGACAAGGAAAGGATTGATCCTAAGTGTCCCTAGTGGCCAAGGACAGTTGAAATATGTCCTTGAGAAATGGAAAGAAGAGATATGTCTCCTGTTTGTTGGAAACCTCACTTCCTTCTAGAAGCCCTGCTCAGTGGCTTGCCCTGGTTCTGTCGATTGAGAGATGAAAAAGACTTTAACAATGGGAGTTGTAAATAAGGTTGAGTTGTTGGCTTAAAAAACATAATGTATTAGGTCTCTGATAAGTACTCAGAAATCCTTCATCTCGCCTTTTTTTTTTTTTTAATTAGCACATGACATTTGTGTACTTTGGTTTCATTGGGCAGTGATCACAAACATTTGTCTGGAACACAATTTGGAAGAAAGGAAAGTTGAGAAGATAAAAATACAGACCTTTCCTGGCAGTTGAGTTGGCTGGGAGAAATACAGAAAAGCTCAGGGAAATGTGCTGCTGCTGCTGCTGAGTTGCTTCAGTCACGTCCGACTCTGTGTGACCCCATAGACGGCAGCCCACCAGGCTCCCCCGTCCCTGGGATTCTCCAGGCAAGAACACACGAGTGGGTTGCCATTTCCTTCTCCAGTGCATGCAAGTGAAAAGTGGAAGTGAAGTCGCTTAGTCGTGTCTGACTCTTCGCGACCCCATGGACTGCAGCCCACCAGGCTCCCCTGTCCATGGGATTTTCCAGGCAAGAGTACTGGAGTGGGGTGCCATTGCCTTCTCCAAATGTGCTGCTATAAACTCAAAAATCTATTTTATCAGAGGCCTGGCAGGCCAGGTTAGCCTGGGGCCATACATGAATGCCACCAGGGCAGTAAAAGAACCAGCCTGGAGCGCTCAGAAAGGTGGCAAAGCAGATTTCTCTTATCTTGGGTAGAAGCTCAGATCCAGAAGTCAGAGAGTGTTATGAGGGTTAAATGAGATAATGCCTGCCAAGGTGACCAACATACAGCCTGGCACCTAGCAGAGGCTTGGGACAAACTGGGTTTCCTTCCCTACTGTGAGTTCATAAGGCCTGGGCGTGGGTGTCTGAAAACACTTTCTTAGAGGATAGCTTCCTGCCACGCTGGTATTCTACATTTTCGAAACCACTGGAAAGCTGGACTCATGGAAACTCCAAATTCTTCTGTTCAGGTGGAGAATAGCCATAGCTAGGGATGCAGCTCAGTTTCTTCATCTGCAAAATATTATATTTCTGGGAGATAAACTTGAGACCTGAGTGAGGAAGCACACCTGATATCATTTCTTCAGATGACAACTGGTATGGATTTCAACTCGGAAGAGGACCCTAAGAACTCCCACCCACAGGGACTACTGTTATTTCTATTCAAGCAAAGGAACCCATCTCTGGGATGCCTGAGCTAAGATTTCTAGGTAGAACCCTACCAGTTTCTCACAGATATGTTGCTTGGAAGCCTAAACCAGGGAGCAGCAGGGAGCTTTGATCCCAGCTGGTTCCCTCTCCACCAGCTTTGTCATAACATCAACAGAGTCCTGCCGTTTGCGACCACCTTGTGACCTGGCAGTCCTACATGCTGCCTCTTCCTGGCCACAAGGCACGTCCCCGGTCAGCTGTCCTTTCTAGCCTCTTGTTGGGCGGTGGGGCTGCATGTTCTTTCATCATGCTTTTATTTTCAGTCTCTTTTCTATTGGATTCTTCTCATCACCTTTGAAGTGTGCTGAAGTCTCCCACTGAGAATGGAGTGGGAGGAGTGGAGACAACCGTATCACAACTGTACATTCTTCTCGAACCATTACATTTTCTTCTCCCCCTTATAGAGGCTTCTAGACAGAATATTTATACTTGTGGACTCTATTTCTCACTTCCCACTTGCTCCGCTGGTCCCTGTCAGGTTGGCTCCTGAGCCATCAACCAAACCAAACAGCTTGTGCTGAGGTCCTTTCTCTTTCCCTGCCTTCCCAGCAGTCATCTGTCCTGTTCACCATCCCTCCTGAGATCACTGTCTTTTCTTGGCTTCACAGACACAAGACTTTTCTGGTCTCCTCTGTCTTCTCTGACAGCTAATTTACTATCATTTTTTGTAGCCTTATCTATTCTTCTCAAATTAATAAATATTAAAATACCCAAGGTTCACTCCTAGACACTCTTCTCTCCTTCTATATTTTATTCATGCCAGAAACGTTTTCCCAGCCTAGATCTCTCCTCTGAGCTCTAGACCCACGTATCCACTTCCTACTTAACATTTCTACTTGGGAAGTCTCACAGATATTGAAAATATAACACATCCAAAACCAAACTCTTTAATTTTTTATTTTTTCAATTTTAGTGTTTAAAATGGAAGTAGAGTTGATTTCTAATGTGTTAATTTCTGCTGTAGAGCAATGATTCAGTTTAAGGTATATATATTCTTTTCCATTATGGTTTATCACAGGGTATTGAATATAGTTCCCTGTGCTGCACAGTAGGCCCTTGTTGTTTATCCATCCTATATAGTTTGCATCTGTTAATCCCAAACTCCCAATCCATCCCTGCCTTTGTCTTGGCAACCGCAAGTCTAGTCTCTATTTCTGTGAGTCTGTTTCTGTTTCATAGATAGGTTCATTTGTATCTTTTATTATTATTATTATTTTTCCAGCTATACCACACAGCATGCAGAACTTCCCCTGCTGCTGCTAAATCACTTCAGTCGTGTCCAACTCTGTGCAACCCCATAGATGGCAGCCCACCAGGCTCCCCTGTCCCTGGGATTCTCCAGGCAAGAACACTGGAGTGGGTTGCCATTTCCTTCTCCAATGCATGAAAGTGAAAAGTGAAAATGAAGTCGCTCAGCCGTGTCCGACCCCCTCAGCGACCCCATGGACTGCAGCCTTCCAGGCTCCTCTGTCCATGGGATTTTCCAGGCAAGAGCACTGGAGTGGGGTGCCAGTGCCTTCTCCAAACAGCTGTTAAACCCATGCCCCCTGCATTAGAAGCATGGAGTCTTAACTGGACCAATAGGGAAGGCCTTGTATCATATTTTAGATTCCACATAGAAGTGATATCAGATGTCATTTGTCTCTCTCTCTCTGACTTACTTCACTTCGTTAATAATCCCTAGTTGCATCCACGCTGCTGCAAATGGCACTATTTCGTTGTTTATGGCTGAGTAGTATTCCACTGGGTATATGTACATCTTCCTTATCCATCCCTCTGTAGATGCACATTTAGACTGTTTCCATGTCTTCCGTCGTGCTGCTATGAACCGAGGGTGCATGCATGTTTTTGAATTATAATTTTTAAACTCTATCTCCATCCCCAACCTCAAATCTCTTCAGTGTTCGCCATCTCACTGAAGAGTTAAGTAGGCCAGAACTTGGAGTCTCCAGACCCTTCCCTCTGCCTTACCCTTCACATTCAATTTTGCCTTCTAAACATCTCCTGAATCCATTCTCTTGTTCCTTCTTCCTTTCCCACTATCTGGAGCTACCATCATCTCTTACCTAGATTGCTGCAAAAACCTCTTTACTGGTCTATCTGCAGCCATTTTGACCTTCACCTCTCACATCGTATCCAGAGGGATTTCTTCATCTGATCTTTATGGCCACCACTGCCCAGCCTGAAAATGGTTGAAATGCTTGAATTTCTTTCCATTATTTTAGGACACAATGTTCTTAACATGCCTTGCACCTATCCAGCTTTATCTGAAACCATGCCCCACCATGCCTTCTGCACACCAGCCACTCTGGCCTTCTTTCACTTCCTTTTACTTGTTATGTTTCCCTTTCTCAGTAGCTTTTTTGCCCAGAATGCTCTTCACCCTTCTTCAACTTGTAACTTCTCCCCTTTCTTCAAGTCTTTCTCAGCTGTGGCTTCCCCAGAGCTGTCTTCCCTGACCTCTATATCCAGGGCAAATCTCTACCATATGACACTGGGTACTTCTCCTTCATATCATGATCCTGGCTATAATTTTATATTTATTGTGATTATTTGGTTCAAATACATTTCTCACTGACTGTAGATTCCATTAGGGTAGGGACTGTGCCTGGTTTTCTGTGCCTAGAACCAGCACAGGGCCTAGTATATATAATACATAGAAGGTGCTTGGTAAATATGTTTGTTGAATAGATGAATGAATGAATGAACATGGACTTAAATTTTCTGTGATTTCTTTGGCTCCCTCTTATTTTGGCTATCTCATCCATGCCTTATCCTTTGTCTAGTCATTGGAAACTCAATCATGGCTTTGGTTTACAGGTCCCGTGCCACTGCTGGGCCTTCTTCCTATATTGGTAAGGACACTCATGAGATTCTGTATAATCTTTGGACAGCGTCCTCCTGTGGACACTTCCTCTCATGCAATAATTCTATTATTATCAGGATTCTGTTCAGAACTTCAGGCTTAGATAATAAGAGAGAGCCATCTGGGTTGGGGGTGGAGTAGAGAATCTCCCACCTAGAATAGTAAGATCATGGAGTTGGAAGAAACCCTTGGTAATCATTTAATTTCTCAAGTGAAGCAGACATTCTTTCTGTACCACCCCTGGCAGATGCTGTTTGGTCGCTAAGTTGTGTCTGATTCTTTTGCGACCCCATGGACTGTAGCCTGCCAGGCTGCTCTCTCCATGGGATTTCCCAGGCAAGAATACTGGGGTGGGTTGCCATTTCCTTCTCCAGGGGATCTTCTCGATCCCAGGATTGAATCCGCATCTCCTGCACTGGCAGATAGGTTCTTTACTACTGAGCCACCAGGGAAGCACCTTCTGGAAGATACTAGTAGCTAATGTTTATTGAACACAGGCCTGTTACTGTCTTAAGAACATTGATATGAATGAACCTATTGAATCCTTTGCAACCATATGATAAGTACAGTTACCGTAATACATCTTTTGTAGATGGAGAAATGCTGTACTATCTTTGTAGTCAGCCAGTGTTTTTGTGGACACTTCCAGAAATGGGAATTCACTCCACTGTGAACTGGATACTAGTTATTTCCCCTAGTTCCAGCCTCTATTGTATAGAATAGCCTGCTCCAACTTCCACAGATAGTCATTAGAATATTTTCAAATAGTAATAATTTTTTTTCTATTTATAAAAATAACATATTCTTGTTGTATAAAATTTGGAAAAGTTCAGAAGAGTATAAGGAAAATAAGAATCTTTGATAAACAAGGAGAAAATAAATGTTAACTGCCCAGAAACCATTAGCTTTTTGTTGTTGTTTCTAACATCTATATTTCTTTAAGGGCGCATATAAAATCTCTGGCCAGTCAAGACACCTAGTTCTCTGTCCCATGACCTTTCAACAAGCCAGATTTTTTTCTTTGTGTAAAATTCTAAATGTGAAATTTTAACATTTATCCCTTATAAACTATATTTTGCTTGTTTTGATTTTTTTCTACTGAAACTTTAAAATCTAGATTCTGCTACCTAGTATGGTTAGCCTTCCAGCTTTGTGTGCTACATGATTTTGATAACAGAACTTTCCAAATGTTTATTCTAGACATTGATAAAACGTTGAGCAGTAAAGAGCTCTGTGATACTCAATTAGGACCCTCCTTCCAGGCTCACATGCGTCCTTTCATCAATCATTTAGTACGGCCACTCAAGAAAATACAAATCAGTGATCACGTCTCAGTTTCTAAGTGCTCACAAATCATCATTTAAATACTCCATTCTAGAATTTTCCTGGAAATCCTTCCATGTCAATCTGTTACATCAGACTTTTCACTGCAGTGGAAGGGGCTGAGTGTAGATAAACTGGCCCTGATTAACATTTAATGGGGCTGAAGAAAGGATCCCATGGGTGTACATTGTCTTATTCTTATTACTTCAGGAGATCAGCTTCCTGTCAACATACAGGAAACTGGAAAGCTGCAGTCTAATAATACAGCCACTGACAGGAAGATTGTTGTTTAGATGGCTCTTCCAGATTTCTCAATTGAATAATCTTGGTGAAGAATGACTGTTTGTATTTTTTTTTTTTCTTTTTATGACTTGGATCAACTTTCAAGGCTACTGACTTTTATGTAGTAGATGGGCTGCTTCCATGTTGCATATAAATTCTTTTTTTGGAAGTCAATTCTACCTAAAATGTACTACTACAGGAGTTTCCTTTTTAAGGCCATCCTGACGTGAGACATTTTATGAAGTCAAGGATCCTTCAGTGATTTATCTCTTTGAATTTTAAAAATCAGAGTTGCTTAAAGCAAAGCAAAATGATACTGCATATTTCTTTGCTTTTGGAAACGTCGGGTAACATTATGTTTTGTGACTGTCATTTTGAGCAAACAGGATTGGTAAGATCTTGGGACTGCCAGGCAGCCAACTAATGAGGAAAACCCAAGTCTCTACCCAAAGTCACATTCTCACCTCACCATTCCCTGGTGCATTCCTACTGATGGAAGATTGCTTCTTTTGATCCCCTGATGGATATTTTTCTCATTTTTCAACTGTCTTCATCAATAACTCAAAGAAAATTCTATTGACACATCTTCTCTGAGTCCTCCTGTCACTGAGCTGCAGTGGGCGGGGCTGGTGGTCTGGGGGCGACTTCAGTGAGGGGTCTGTGTTCCTGGTTCTCTTGGGCGGGAGCTGTGTGGAGGCCAGAGTCGCCACTTGTTCACCTCTTTGTCTCCATAGGACTAGCCAGAACCTCCCAGGACGTGGCGTTACGTTCACTGACTCAATGATGACTCCTAAACTTGAACTGGAACCAGCTCCTCGGATACCATGGGGTTCACCCTGTTGTCACCAAGGGAACTGTGATGGTTTAGACTGGCTTCTCCTTTCTGAGATTGCCCTCCCCTGAACTCCCGAAATATTCTGAGACTCACTGGCCTGTAACCAAACTTCCTCCTCCCCCTCCATTGTTCGTGTCTGTGTGGGCAAGTATGTATATTTTATTTGTATATATTAGTAGTCTTGTCTAGGTTTCTGTTTATTATGTCTCCAGATTAGGTACTGTGCCTTAATCCTAATCCCAGCCCTTAACCCTAATCCTCAATTCGGTTTAGTCACTCAGTCGTGTCCGACTCTGTGGCCCCATGGACTGCAGCACGCCAGGCTTCCCTGTCCATCACCAAGTCCCAGGGCTTGCTCAAACTCATGTCCGTTGAGTCAATAATGCCATCCAACCATCTCATCTTTTGTCATCCTCTTCACCTCCTGTCTTCAGTCTTTCCCAGCATCAGGGTCTATTCTACTGAGTCAGTTCTTCGCATCAGGTGGCCAAAGTTTTGGAGCTTCAGCTTCAATCCTAATCCTAACTGCTAACTAATCCTGATTTTGATCCTAACACTAAGTCTTAAATCCCAGACTCCAAGATCCCTACTCAGTAGTCAGTCTTTAATAAATATTTGCTTTTTATTATGAATATTACTTTGATCTTAACATCACTAAAATCACTAGAAACTACCATGCATTTTCTACGTTGTATTATCCAATGGGAATTATAGTTAAGAATGAGCATCTGCTCCATTGAAAGAGCAGGAGATTAAAATACCTTCAGTATAAAATTGCAGGTTTAGTATGTAACTCAACATCTTATTGTTATGAATGTTAATCTACATGGAGGATTTCAGTTAACCTTATCAGTTAATTGGAATAGCCTCTTGATCATGATCACACCATTTGCCAGTAAAGCATGTTTACTTTAAAATGTGGTCTCTTTCTAGTTTCTATTCTGTCATCATGCTGATTTCATAGTATAATTTATAGGTAGCTTAAAACAAAATAATATAAATGAATCAATTAATTTAGCCAGAACCACTTATATCTCACTTTTAGTTTCATGACCAGCTACATAATTTGAGGAACCCAGTGCAAGATAAATATGTGGGGTTCCTTGTTATTAAGATTTCTAATGGTGACAGCAGAGCACTCAGCCCATGGACCTGGCCCTCTGTGCTCTTTACACACAGGGGAATGCAGGTCTAGAAAGGCATAGCAAGGTCCTGCCAGGTCCCAGCTGACAGGTGCTAGACAGGTAGTTAGAACTTGGCCACAGGACATTTGGTAACTGCTCCCACTGCTTGGTTTCCCATCCCTGGGCTTCTTCCACTACCCAGCATCATCACAGTGGGGAGCTGGGTTACATCCTCAGTGCTGGTAACTGGACATTCTGCTTTTACCACTTTCTTGGGTGGTTCCTACCCTTCGTCTGATTTCTTTCCTAATGCCACACCTGAACTGATTTGCCTACAGCATCTCCTCATGGTCAGCATGACCTCTGCCACTGGTTTTCTTGAAAATTCCGAGATTTATGAGGTGCTGGTGGAAGGAAAGCTGATTAGAGGCACTTTGCAGATTGGATTTCTCTCCTTGGCTCTCGGAAGCAGAAGTGGTGTGTTTCTTCAGCAAGTTTCTCCCCGCTTCCCACGTCTCAGCATACACTCATTCCTAAGAGCAAGCTGAGATGTTTTGGCCAAAATTGCCTCAGGATAGGCTTCTGAATGTGCTGGATCTTAATAAAGAGAGGGTAAGAAATTCCATCAGTCCCTGGAAATCAATTCCCAATCTCCAGTTCTATCTGAATTCAGCTCCATCTTGAATAGCCATGGCTGTGGTTTGCCAGAATTCCATGGACTTGAGAATGTGATAAAGAATTTCATTTCCTCCTTTCTCCCCAGAGGGACTGCCCAGTCGGTGTGAATTCAGACCCTTTTATTGTGCCAAATGCCCCCAAGCCGCAGACGGTGCATTAACTTCGGAATGTGGCCAAGCCAGTCCCTTTGAGAAGGGAGCTTAGCTGCCCTGAGCTGGCGTCTGTGCTGACACAGCCTTGAATCTAGCCCACAGGCTGGGTTTTGAGTTTATTAGTAAAATTTAAGCCTAAAGAAACACTTGATTCAATAAAAACAAAAATAGCCTTAATTTAAAGAAAATCAGGGTAGAGTAGGTGAGGGATGGGACTTTCACGTTATCTCCACATAACAGATGATGAAACAGGTTCAGGGAGGTTTTAAAAAATCTAATTAAAATTATTTATATAATTTCACATCCCCGCCGCCCCGCCACCACCAAACTTTTAGATGGACTCAAAGCCCAAGCCAAAGCCATCGATTTGATACTGGCTCCACAATGTCAATAGGCAACTTTCCTGAGAGCCCTTCCTGCTGACAAGAAACACCCTGGGGAAATATGCAGCAAATGGAAGACATAGTGGGGTCCTTAAGGAACTTTTCTATGAAGGGGTAGGTAAAATAAAGACACAAATCAAACAAACATCTTAGTATTGATATAAAACAAGCTCCTAAGGACCAAATGCAAAATACAGACATGCTTCTTGTGGCAGTGAGGAGCAAAATGCAAGAATCAGGTCAGTGAACCAGGGAGGGCTTCCTGTAGGAGGCACCATTCAAAGCTGAATTTTGAAGGTGGTCTGGGTGAAGGGAAGTGCCAAGGGAAAGAGGGAGGGTGATCCCTCTGGAACCTGAGATGATGCTTTAGATTATCTAGATGACAAACCTGTCTTTTCCCTTAATTATTGTACTTTATCCATTGCATATTATTTTTGCTGTGTTCTAAATGATTCAGACTGCTCTGTCTGGATAGATCTGATCTCCAAGGTTTCCTTGATTGAATGTGCAGGTATTTGTAGTTAGACTATAAAGTGCACATAGAGTGGGAATGTATAATGCGAAACCTTAATTCTGGATAAAAATGCCAAGATGTGAGCTATGCTGCTTCCCTTTAGTAATTACTCATTTCTGACCCCAAAAAAAGTGGGAGGCTTAATTCACCCCCAGGGCAATTTAAAAACACTCTTGCTGGTTAATTCACTCCCAACCCTGTTCCCTAAATGGTTTTTCGGCTTTCTATTTTCAGTCCTTATTTTAGAAGTTATATCTTTCTTTCTGATTCATGACTGTGTAATCATTTAGTTAGTTAATCTGGATAAAATTAACACTTTCCTCTAAAGCAAATATACTTTGTTCTCCTTGGGAATATCATACATAGAGAAGAACTATAGATTACTTGTTATAAGTGCAAGCAAGTTACATGTGCATTCCCTGCATATCACGATCAGCACCATCCCCGTAAGTGAGCAAAAGACTTTCTCCTCTGTCCTATAACAGGCATCAATTAAAGCAGGAATTTAGATCCTCATTCACAGGCTTATAAATTATTAAGCTTCACAGATCTGATCAACAATTAGGGGCTGGAGGAGACCTCCTCTTGCTTCATAGAATCTGATTGCTTCTGCTCCGTATCATCTTTCTAAGAGGATTTAAAATCTGGTTTCAAACAGCTGTCAGAATGATTCTCCCCTTTCTTAAGGCATTCATTAGAAAATAAAATCAGATATAATTAACAAACAAACCAACCTATCTGCCTGCTGTTCTGACTTGTTATAATAAGTGTTATTTCTACTTACAAACAGTTTCCTGTCAGCATCCTGCTGTTTCTTTAATAAGACTTCTGCACTGGGGAAGAAAAAAAAGCTTGGCATTAAAATTAAGCCCTGACTTGTCGTCACTTCTCTTCCTGTTCATCTGTGTTCAGATCCAATTTGCTTGGAGGCTAAAAGGAACTAAATATGTCAAAACCATCACTGCGAGAGAGAAGGGACCTCTCTGCTCCTGGAGTTGGCTGAAGGATGAGGCTGCCTTTAGACTCATGAGAAGCACTCTCTTCTCTCCCTGCTGGGCTTGGGTGGCCCTTATGGCTTACCAAAGGACTGGGAAATCTATTCAGGTTCCCGGGGTTGGTCTCCCAGCTGATGACGATGTTCTGGTACCTTTGAGCCAGTTCCAGAGGTTCCTGTGAGTGGGTAATGCAAAGAGAACTTTGATCTCAAAGTTGGCCTCTGGGTTTGGTAAGGATGGGAGATACTGCATGAGAATAATTGGGGGGTATAGCCGAACTGGCAAATACAGCGATGGATATAATGCTATATGATCAAAAGTTAGGGGATTATGGTCTTCCTCCTTTGTATCTTTTAAATTAATCTTTTAAAAATTGTAGAAAACTTCAAACATACCAAAGAAAGTAAAATAGAATAATAAACTCCCATAAACCTATCACCCATTTTCAGTAATTATTTACTCATGTTTTTGACACCCCCACCAGCTTCCCCTTTCTGTACTGTTTGAGAAACCAATTCAAGACACTGTATCATTTCATCTATATATAGTTTGGTTTGTGTCTCTAAAAAGAAGACTCCTTTAAAAACTACAACTATAATCCCATTAGCACACCTAAAAATAGTGGATACTTGTGTCCGACTCTTTGTGACCCCGTGGACTGTAGCCCACCAGGCTCCTCTGTCCATGGGATTTACCAGGCAATAGTACTGGAGTGGATTGCCATTTCCTTCCCCAGGGGATCTTCCCGACCCAGGGATCGGACCCAGGGATCGAACCCAGGTCTCCCGCACTGTAGACAGACACTTTACCGTCTGAGTCACCAGGGAAGTCCTATATAATCAAATATTCAGTGTTTAAAATTCCAGTTGTCTCATAAACAAATGTTTGAAAAATAATTTCTTTGATCCAGGTTCAAGTAAACTCCCACAATTTGATTGGTTGATATGTTTCTTTCTTTTTAATAAACTGTTTATTTTGGAATAGTGCTGCTGCTGCTGAGTCGCATCAGTCATGTCCAACTCTGTGCGACCCCATAGATGGCAGCCCACCAGGCTCCTCTGTCCCTGGGATTCTCCAGGCAAGAACACTGGAGTGGGTTGCCATTTCCTTCTCTGGGAATAGTTGTAGATTTCCAGAAAAGTTGCAAACAAAATACAGAGAATTCCTGCAAGCCCTTCACCCAATTTCCCCTAATGTTAATATATTACGTATTGATGGTATATTTGTCAATGCTGAAAGGTTAATATTGTGACATTACTATGAACTAACCTACTAGCTTTTTTCAGACTTCACTAGTTTTTCCCTTAATGCTCCCTTTCTGTTCCAGGATCCAATTCAGGACTCTACAATATACTTCGGCATTGTGATTCCTTACGCTTCTCTGATTTGTGATAGTTTCTCAGTCTTGTTTGCCTTGGTAGATCAAGTATTTAGTAGAAGGGCCCTCTGTTTGGATTTGTCTAATGTTTTCTCAGGATCATACTGGAGTTATGGGTTTGGGGAAAGAATATCACAGAGGGTAAGGGGTTCCTCTCATGGGAACTATATCAGGAGGTACATATCACTATGACCTTAAGTCTTTAGAAGAATCTCTTTAGTCCATCTCTATACCATTGCAAATTACTTGTGGAAGAATCTCTAGACATTTGTTTTCTTTTTTAATATATAGGGGCCATGGCCATTTTTAGGCTGAGTAACAGAGGTCTCTGCTTCAACCCCAAGCTGCTTTCCAAACAGTTGCCATTTCAACACTTCCTGTTCATTTGTATCCCATAACATCACAAGATAAGGTTAAATAAAATTCTCAGTTACACTGTGGCTGCATGTCAGCCTTTGATGTTAAGGAGATGCTGGAAAGACAGTCTGAGAAAAAGACATTCTTCACAGGAAACACATTTAAAAAATTCCTTGAAGGCTACTAGTTCATGTGTCATTGAAATATTTTGATAAGAACACACACACACTCACACCATAAAGAGGTATACAGATATATTATTGTTATTGGAAAAAGAAGAAATACACCAGGACTTCAGAGCCTTCTTATAACAGACAGCCACTAGGCTACACTGGTGATGAATAAAATCTTCTGGTTGACATTGGTTGACAATGATACTTCTGAATCCATCCCTTGGTAGTTTCCCTTGGGCTCCCATCCTTAATGCCAATCACAGAACGCAAGGGGTTGGTGTGATACAGGAGTAATTCACCAATACCCTTCAGAGGAAAAAGAAAACCAGCACTTAAACACATTTTAACACCTCAGATATAATTTCCACCTTTGGTAATGATGACGCTGACACCAGAGTGCTATTGAAATAGAGTCCCCTTGGTAACAGAGGAGCAAGTACAAAATGTGTGAAAAGCTCAGCTTAATGTAAGTGCCTTTAATATCACTTTGGTTTCACAAGTAGGGTTCTGTAGCTCTTTATCTTCCTTGGTCCAGGGGCAATGAATTTAATGATGTTTCACACTGAGTGTTCCTCCACCTTGGTGGGGTATTTCAAGAAAACTCTAGTTGGCCTTCTGGATTCTTGGACCGTTAATAATTTTAATGGTGACAATAAAAGCTGGAGGAACTCCAATCTCAGCAAGGGTTTTTAAGAGGCAGTGCAATAATGAGGCTGTGGAGCTCTGGGTGTTAGGGCCTCTGGGTTTGCTCTGTCCCTGGCTGGCTCTGTGTCCTTGATCTTACAGTTAACCTCACTGGATTCCAGTGGAACGTGCAAATATAACTCTCCTTGACCTGCCTAAGAGATATGTTTTGAGAAACAGCTGAATAGGTATATAAAAGGTGGGGGAAGTCTGAAAGGAAGAAACAAGGGGAAAAAATTACATTTTGGAAACAGAAATTGCTTAATAACAAGCAGTGACAGAATGCCTGCACATTGGAGTTTTGTAGTTAGAGTGAAGATTTACTTGGCATTTTGGATTTGTTTTTCCAGCGAGCAGAGGCTATTTGGGGGAGCTGAGGGAAAGGAGAAAAAGGAAAGAAAGTTAAAATGTCAAGAATATTCTAGGTATATAATCTACTAAAATTCTATGGATTGACAACTCTATCTATATAAAAAAGATTTTCCAATGATGATTATTCAACCATGTCTGTTTTCTACATTGTTTTATACTTTGAGGTTCCTTTTACCACTCCACACCCCCAGCAACTGTCTAAAGCTCAAAAAGCAAAATCGTTTTGAATGTTGGCCCTTTGAAGCCTTAGAACAATGGCTGACCTAATTTTTTCCACAAGTCCTATTACTGAGCTTGGGTGTCTCACCTTTTTAGCCTTCCAAACACTGGCTTATCTTAGGGACCTTATGAAACACTGTGCCTAAGAATAACCTGGTAGTTTAAAAACAAATAGACTAAGCCCTTTGTGAACCTCCTATGAAGGGCATTTCTAATTCCATCTTAAAAGCTTGAGCTTGGGTCAGAGTTGGTAGTAGTATTTGGGGGTCACCTACTGAACTTAGTTTTCTCTCCATTCCCTTTTGTCAAGGTCTTGGTTCTTTTGAATTTTCTCCCAGTTTCAGAGGATGCCTGGGTCATGGTGAAATGTGGGCACTCTGGTGAATGTGGCCAGAGGATGTGACTCTCCCTTCAGATCCAGGAACTGAAGGCTCTTGGCTGATGAGGAGGAGGACTAACCTCCAGCAGCTGGTGGTGCCAAAGTTGCTTCTACCACCCATAGACCAAACCCAAATCTTGCTGGGCTCAGAGGTTCATACATGGGCAGTGGCTTAACCACTGCTCCGCTCAGTCTTCCTTGTTCTATTGCCCTTGAAGACAATGTCTCTGACTAGCCCTGGCTTGTCCCACTGAGGGGGCAGTATGAGGACTGACGAAACGTACCTGCTCATAATTCTGTCACTAAATAAAGGCCTGTGTGTGCTGCCATCCATCAACTTAGTAGGTATCTTTGTTCCGATTCCTCCACAGGGCTCATGCTCACGCACAGGGCACTTTTCCTGGGTGGTCCAACTTTCTAGAAGATTCAGTGGTGCCATCTCATTCCCATCTTGAGCAGGTTGTAAAGATTCCCTCTGGGTTACTCACATGCTGAGGCCTGGAGTGAGAAGAGAGCCCTGGGTTAAGGGTCAAGAGACTGGCGTTCTAGGCCTAGCTATGCCACCTGCTTCGTGACCTAGGAAGTGCTCTTTACGTTCTGAGGATATTATTGTTCTTGCCTATGAATTGAGGCTATTCGACTAAGATCATCTCTTAAAGCCTAAGTGAAAGTATTAGTTGCTCAATCATGTCCAGCTCTTTGTGACCCCATGGACTGTAGCCTGACAGGCTCCTCTGTCCACAGTATTCTCTAGGTAAGAATGCTGGAGTGGGTTGCCATTCCCTTCTCCAAGGGATCTTCCCAACCCAGGGGTCGAACCTGGGTCTCGTGCATTCCAGGTGGAGTCTTTACTATCTGAGCTGCTGGGGAAGCCCTTAAAAGCCTAAACTGTCATAAATATAAAATGGATTTGATGCAAAAGACTCATAGTTTGTACCATTCTGGTCGTATGCTGTATATCTATGTGTATAGGTTCCAACAGATCAGAGAGGAAAAAAAAAAAGAAATTGGTAAAAGAAACTTAACTAACTATTCTCACCTCTATTAAAACATCCAAGTCAATTATTATTATTATTTTTAAAATACTTATTTATTTGACCGTGCTGGGTCTTAGTTGTGGCACATCAACTCTTAGTTGTGACATGTCGAAACTATTCCCTGACCAGGCATGGAACCTGGGCCACCTGCATTGGGAGCATAGAGTCTTAGCCACTGGACCCAGGGAAGTGCCAGAAGTCAATTATTTTTAATGGAACTTTGCCTACTCAGTATACTGTAAGGAAGGCAAGCTCTTTGGGTGTTGGGTTCATGTTTCTGAAGACTACTGGCGGCCATTTTATCACCTATAAGTGATATTAAGACTAAAACTTGTGTATTCTAACCATGGTGCTTTGTAAGCCATTGGCTATTATTAAATAATAGTGGCAATTTACTAAAATCCTCTCTTTCTGAGAATTAGTTATGCAAAACTGTTATTTACTTATGAGTTTAAGATAGAGAAAGAGATGGAAATACTGCCTTAAAGCAGACGGAGTGTGGGCAGGTGCTGGCCAAGATTGCCTTCCACTCCCCTCACAGGCTCTGGGGCAGAGGCAGGCGATTGTGTTAAATCATGCAAAATGCAGTGGCAGTTGGGTAAGACATACAAAATGGATTGAAAGCAGAGATCTTGTCAGTACTGATTCCAAACCTGAAGGCTGCAGAGATAAAGAATAAGGATTAACTCTTAGAATATGCTACCTGCTTGAAAAAGAAAATTTTCCCAAAAGCCCAACACACACATTTCAGCTGTCTACAATTTTCTAATTAGTATTAACTCATTAATTAGTGAAGCATGAGTGAGTTTGGAATTTTCAGCCCAACAACTGTGCAGATCTTTATAAATGTTCTGTAATCTTATCAGAAGGTCCCAGATTATCCTCTCTTTTGCTTTAATTAGAAGACAGGCAAATCAGGACAAGGATATAAAATTGACTTTGTCTCTCTTACTAATTCTGTCACTTGAAACAATTCACTCAGTCTATTTGGACCTCAGTTACAGTAACTCCACTGTTACAAGTTTATGTTAGGGGACTTCCCCAGGGGTCAGGTGGTTAAGAATCTCCCTCCCAATGCAGGGTATGTGGTGAATTGTAAGCTATTGACTTGTAACCAGTTCCCTGGTTAGGAATCTAAGATCCTGCATTCCGTGGGGCAACCACGCCAGCGCCCCTTAACTAGAGACACACATGCATGTAATGAAGAAGGGAGATCCAGACTGCCAAAAAAAGAAAAAAAATTTATCTGTAAAAATGTCCAAAAGCAGATGGTATATGACTTATTTATGTATTAGTGAGAGGGTAACAGGCAGGAAGGCCAGGGGTCTCCAAAGGGAGGAAATAGCCTGCAAGTGCCAGACATTTTACTCTCTTCAGCGGCAAGAGGAAACAAACCAGCAATATTTTTTTCCTTCTCTATGCAAATTTAAAAGGAGGTTTCTTTTAAAATACTGTGTTGCCATAATGACACCTGGTTTCACCTGAAGTTAATTATTCTCAAGCCTTGAGATAACCAATGCATTTTTCTTATGGAAATGTTTGTCTTAAGTTATGCTAATATATTATGCATTTACCGCAGACTCTGTCTTCAAGTCGGTTCTGCCAAATGGCTCAGAACCTACTTGACAAAGCAGTATGTTATACTCAGATATTGTTGCCCTAATCTATGTAAACGAAACGATTTGTATGGTGATCTGCCCTTCTTCAAGATTCAAGTTAATCATTTTATGGCCCAGGATGAACAATTTGGTGCCAAGATTATCCCAAAATGCATCTTATGGGTGAGGGACCTGTGTCATTCTGAGTTTTAAGACATTTCTTTCTTTTATTAACAGACTGCTAGTGACTATATAACCTCCAGCTGAAGACTAGCAGGGGGGTACTCTTTCTGCCCCCTTCTGATGCCTATGTCAGAAGCTTTCTCTATCTCCTTTATACTTTAATAAAACTTTATTACACAAAAGCTCTGAGAGATCAAGCCTCGTCTCTGGCCCCAGATTGAATTCGTCTCCACCGAGGGTCAATTCAATTCAGCAACAACCTTTCATTAGCTTTGCCACAGAAACAATGACCCCCCAAATCGCAGCGGTTCATAATACTAACTCTTTCCTCTTTCACGTTGTTAGTGGCTACAGTCAGCTGCATTTCAGATCCTTGGTCTTACACTGGGACCTAAACTGAAGAAGCAGTCTTCTACCCAGAGCAGAGGGAAAGAGTAGGAGAGCTCACAGAAACATACAGTGGCTCTAAAACTTCTGCTCAGTCTTGGAGTGTAAGAAAGCTACGTGTTGGGGATGATGATGGGGTGGGTATATATATTGTTCCCTTGGAAGACACTGCAAGTCATTTGATACCTGATTAATTGCCTCCAGGAATTATTTCTCAGGAAATGGGAATGAATAGTTAGGGGTGATAATATATCACAATATATTTATCTGTAAATAGAGATATGCATATAAAAGGTCTGAAATATTATTCATTAAAATATCCGTAGGCCAGAAGAATTGAAAACGTCATCTTTCCCATGAATGTTCATAACAGCATGATTCATAACAGCCCTAAAATGTAAACAACTCAAATATTTATCAACGAATGATGAATGGTTTAAAAAAATGTGGTCTATTCACATAATAGAAAGTTGTTCAGGCGTGAAAAAAAATGAAGTACTGTTACCTGCTACAACATGAACCTTGAAAGCATTATGCTAAGTGAAAGAATAAAGTCACAAAAGATCACAAATTGTATGCTCTCAGTTAAATGCACGATCCAAAATCGGGAAATTCATATAGACAGAAAGTAGGTTAGTGGTGCAAGTGCCTGGGGAGGACAGAGGGTGGGAAGTGACTGCTAGTACGTACAGTGGTTTCTTTGGCATGCTGGAAAGGTTCTGGAGCTAGATAATGATGTTGATTGTCCAATCTTGTGAATATATTAAAAACTTAATTGTTCACTTTAAAAGGATTAATTTTATGCTATGTGAACTATATCTTAGTTTAAAAAAAATTCACGGAAGCTATTGAATGGTGAGATTGTAGGCAATTTTCCCTTTATGTATAAATTCCTATACTGCCTGCATTTTTTATAATGAGCAGGTTTTATCTTTATATTCAGAGAAAAAGAATGGAGATGTTCTAATGGGGGAGAACACAAAAATATCAGTTGCACAAAATAAAGTTACCTTGAACTTTCCTTAGGACACAATTCATGTATCTTAATTTCTAATTGCAAGTTGAAAATTTGAACCGCACCTGAGTTAAGCACTTAAGAAAAAATTCATCATTTTCCTCTAAACTAACTTGGAGATGTGCAATAGCAAAGGTAGAACTATTTAAAATCAGGGAAAAGTGAAAATGGGATTAAAAAGGGATGCATGTGTGCGTGCCCAGTCGTGTCTGACTCTTTGTGACCCCATGGACTGTAGCCCGCCACGCTTTTTTGTCCCTGGAACTTTCCAGGCAAGGATGCTGAAGGGGGTTGCCATTTCCTACTCCAGGGAATCTTTCTGACCCAGGCATTGAACCTGTCTCTCCTGTGTTTCCTGCACTGGCGGGCGGATTCTTTACCACTGAGACACCTGGGAAGCCCCTAAGAAGGGGAATATATAGTCAATGCCAATCTATCTCAAGGGAGAAATAGTTTCCCAGAGTCAGTCAGGAGCATAGTAATCTCCATCTTCTTGTTTCTACGTGTGGGGAAAAATCCAAACCACAGCTTCATCTCTTGGTTCTACCATCAGAAAGATTACAAGCTTAATTACAATTTTGGCCCAGGGTTTCATTTCACTTTTGAGTGAACCTGAGAGCTAGTATCCTAGTCAGCAAACAATTTTTTTTCAGGATAAAGGTCTGGGGGTAAGGGAGTTGCAGAGAAGAGAGATGGAGACCTAGTCTAGGATGCTCAAGCTGACATCAGAGGGTGTGATGTCTTTGAGCTGGGGAGGGGCTGGTGACTTCCAGAGAGTGAGCCGCATTCAGAGTGGAGATTTAGACTAAGCTAGGTCTGCAATGAACTCAAGCATCTCCCTGACCTGCTCAACAGGAATTTTCCCAGGACTCAGTAAATGCTGTTGACCCCTCCACATTCAGGGTTGACTAGGCAACCTACTCCAGTACTCTTGCCTGGAAAATCCCATGGATGGAGGAACCTGGGTGTCTGCAGTTCATGGGGTCACACAGAGTCAGACACGACTGAAGTGACTTAGCGGTAGCAGCAGCAGAGAATCAGCAGCTAGGGTCTGTTCCACAACCTGAACTTCTCAACAATAAAGGAGATAAGTGAACAATGTTCCAAGAGCCACAAAAGTCCAACAGGCATGAAATATATCTATTGGATAGGTAAGGCCTCTGTCTGCGAGATTTATAGAGGAGAGAGGCTCACATGTAATCAGGGAAAATCAGTGCTTGTATTTATGCGTAGGTGTCCATAAGTGCCTATTTCTAAGAAGGCCACAGCTTAGGTTCTTTACAAATAGCACACCATAAATGGAATTGGCTCAAACATTGCTGTTAGCCACAGTTTTGATCTGAAAGATCAAAGAGAACTTAAGAAAAAAAAAGTCCTGTGACTTATCAGAATGTTGTTAAATGTTCCTTGGCCAGGAGTAGTCATACATGATACAATGATGTAGCTTATCACTGACGATTTACTATTTGAAAAAGAAAAGGGTAAAGAAGTTGTTCTCCCTAACAACTCTAGCAAGAAAATACAAGGTTTTGCTGTGCCCTTCCTAAAACAACTTCCTGAAGAACAAAACTCAAAGCACAAAGAGCACTGCAGCTCAGAACATTTTTGCCCGGCATTTCTGATAATATTATGCTAATTCTAATGTGCAACACAGATTGCATTCACAAGGTGTAATAAGAAGCAATCAGTGTATAAAGCATGTTTTCTCCTTAGCCCTGTCTGACACTGTACCCTAGAGAGGTGGCAGGAACCTCTGGGTCTGATATCAGAGATGGCAGGCAGGGACTTAATATGACTACTGATTGCTGAATTTCACTAACAAGCACCAGATACTAATCTATATAGAATCTGTGTCTTGTATATGACAAGTTACAGGCATTTGGGGTTTTCTACTAATCTGAGAAAAAGAGGATTCTGCAACTGGAAGAGTGCATGCTGATTTTATTCAAGCACGTTGAACTGTGTCCAGCATATAGTAGGCTCTCAAAAAATATGTTTTTACATGATAAATAAATGAATGAAGTACTGCTAGGGCACACTGTATTAGCCAGAGTTCTTCAGAGAAACATAACCAATGAGACGCATGTATATATGTGTTTATACACACTCATATATATAAACATATATAATGCACTCCTATGTATATATAGGAGTTGGTTCACACAGTTATGGAGGCTGAGGAGTTCAGACCCAGAAGAACAATTGGTATAGTTCCAGTTTAAGTCTGAAGGCCCTGAGAAGCAGAAGAGCTGATGGTGTAAGTCAATTCCAGTCCAAGTTTGAGTCTGAAGACAAGAGAAAATCAGTGTCCCAGTTCAAAGGCAATAGGGCAGAGAGAGAAAATTTGTTCTCACTCATCCTTTTATTCTGTGCAGGCCTTGAGTGGATTGGTGAGGCCCACACACACTGGGGAGAAGAATCTGCTTTACTCAATCTGCAGATGCAAATACTAATCTCATCTGAAAACATCCTCAGAGACACACCCAGAAATAATGTTTCCATAATCGTCAGGGGCACCCTGTGGCCCCATGCAAGTTGACACATAAATATTCTCCAAATCCCATGCTCATTCTACCCCCTTAGTAGGACAAGTTTCATGAACCAAACACCTTTTCTGTGACTCTTGAAAGGAATGAATACATTTGTGAGGCTAAAGTGGATTGTTTAAAATCAAAATTTTCTGGACGTGAAGCTAATGGCACAAAAGTAGATCCATGATTTCTGACAGTATTCCGTGCCTGCTGGATACATTTGATTAATTGGTACTGTGCTCCCTTAATCAGCCACACTTTAATACTTGGATAATCAAACCAACGTCAGAGTGTAGGATGCACAGAGGACAGGCAAAGGGCAGAATCTGAACAGATGGCTAGGTGAGAGAGCAGAGAGGCCGGCTAAGCAGAGGCCGCAGTTAATGGGGAAACATCTCAGCTAAGAGTTTTCACCTGGAATCAGCTGCTGCTGCTGCTGCTAAGTCACTTCAGTCGTGTCCTACTCTGTGCGACCCCATAGACGCCAGCCCACCAGGCTCCTCCGTCCCTGGGATTCTCCAGGCAAGAACACTGGAGTGGGTTGCCATTTCCTTCTCCAATGCATGCAAGTGAAAAGTGAAAGTGAAGTCACTCAGTCGTGTCTGACTCTTCGAGACCCCATGGACTGCAGCCTACCAGGTTCCTCAGTCCATGGGATTTTCCAGGCAAGAGTACTGGAGTGGGCTGCCATTGCCTTCTCCATGGAATCAGCTGAGGAAGCTTAAAAACTATCCTGTCCAAGCCTTCCTCTAGAGCAATTAAATTAGAATATCTTGGGAGGTGGGAGATGGTGGCACCAAAGTGCAAGTAATTTTTTTGTTTTGTGTTTTAGTTTTTATTTAAAAATTTATTTATTTTAAATTGAAGGATAATGGCTTTACAGTATTGTGTTGGTTTCTGCCAAACATCAACATGAATCAGCCATAGATGCTGCTAAAGTGTGGCCTGTTCTGAGCTGTCCAATCAGTTCTTTACTAGAAGAGAGTGAGATGGCTCCTTTGTGAAAACCAACTCAGTGGAGAATAGTGGTTCCCAAACACATCTGCACGTTGTAATCATAGTTTGGAAGCAGATTTTGGAAAGCTTCAAAACCTGCTTATGCCTGGAATCCACCCCTAGAAACTGTGATTGAATGGGTCTAGGGTGTGGTCTCGGAGAAGGCGATGGCACCCCACTCCAGTACTCTTGCCTGGAAAATCCCATGGACAGAGGAGCCTGGTAGGCTGCGGCCCATGGGGTCGCTAAGAGTTGGACACGACTGAGCGACTTCCCTTTCACTTTTCACTTTCATGCATTGGAGAAGGAAATGGCAACCCACTCCAGTATTCTTGCCTGGAGAATCCCAGGGACGGGGGAGCCTGGTGGGCTGCCGTCTCTGGGGTCACACAGAGTCTGACACGACTGAAGTGACTTAGCAGCAGCAGCAGCAGCAGCAGCAGCAGCAGGGTGTAGTCTGGGCTTTGGAATTTTAAATAGATCCCCCCAAAATGCATAATCTCCAGCCCCACTCCAGATCTCAGAATTTGCATATAGATGTTTTAAAAATTGTGGTAAAATACAGACATACCCTCAGTATCTGAGAAAGGTTGGTTCCAGGAAACTGCTGATACCAAAATCCACAGATGCTCACGTCCCTTAGATAAAATGGGGCAGTATTTGCATATAACCTACACACACCCTCCAGTTCAGTTCAGTTCAGTTCAGTTGCTCAGTCGTGTCCGACTCTTTGCGACCCCGTGAATTGCAGCACTCCAGACCTCCCTGTCCATCACCGACTCCCAGAGTTCACTCAAACTCATGTCCAGCGAGTCCACCCTCCAGTATACTTTAAATCATCTCTAGATTACTTATTATGTAATTCAATGTAAATGTTATGTAAATAGTTGCTGGTGAGTGGCAAATTAAGTTTTGCTTTATGGGATTTTTTTACCCCAGAATATTGTCAATCCATGGTTGGTTGAATCTGTGGATGTGGAATCCATCTATATGAAGGGTCAACTGTACACATAGTGTAGAGTTTACCATCTTAATCATTTTTTAAGTGTACAGTTCAATACTGTGGAGTATATTCACATTATTGTGCAATCAGTCTCCAGAATTGTTTTCATTTTGCGAAACAGAAACTTCCATTGAACAACTACTTCTCATTCTCCAGGCTCTGATAACCACCTGTTGGGATGCTCTCTGCAAGCGTTGTAGTTGCCACCCTCAACACTGAGTCCAGAGACAGCAACCTAGACTTCAGTGATTTATTGAACAGGGGATCTCATGAGTCCAAAACAAAGGGTCCTGGAGCAACACCTCAAAATGTACAGCAGACAACAGGTAAGACATAGCAGCCACCTTTGACTTAGGGGAGAAGGAGGTTACCATTTATAGGAGGAATTGAAGTCAGGTTGGCTCATCGGTTAGCAGGGAAACCAGGAGCTGAGACCCATGCCTTATAGCCCCTCAGGTTAACAACCATTACGAGGGCAAATATTCCTCTTTAATAAACTACCAGGTAGAGCTGTTCTGGCCTAAGGATTAGCTGGGGCAGGGGTGAGCACAGTCATGTAGGTGAGGTATAGGTGTAACAGGGATTGGTCAATAGGGGACATACAGACAGCAAGAGAACAGTCATCTTGAGGAGCCACCCACCGCCATTCACCACCCTTCTACCTTCTTTCTCTATGGAGTCAGCTATTGCTGGTGCCTCATGTAAGTGAGATCATACAGTGTTTGTGTTTATGTGACTAGCTTATTTCACTTCGCTCAGCGCCTCAAGGTCCATCCATATTGTAGCATGTGTCAGAATTTCCTTCCTTTTTACAGTGGAATAATGTTCCCCTGGATGCATATACCACAGCTTATTTATCCATTTTATCTGTCAGTAGGCATTTGAGTGGCTTCACTTCTGGACTATCATGAATAGTGCTGCTGCTGCTGCTGCTGCTGCTAAGTCACTTCAGTCGTGTCCGACTCTGTGCGACCCCATAGACGGCACCCCAACAGGCTTCCCCGTTCCTGGGATTCTCCAGGCAAGAACACTGGAGTGGGTTGCTGTTTCCTTCTCCAATGCATGCAAGTGAAAAGTGAAAGTGAAGTCGCTCAGTCGTGTCCGACTCTTCGAGACCCCATGGACTGCAGCCTACCAGGCTCCTCCATCCGTGGGATTTCCCAGGCAAGAGTGCTGGAGTGGAGTGCCATAGTGCTGCTAGGTATACAGATATCTCTTTGAGACCTTGCTTCCATTTCTTTTGGGTATCTCCAGAAGTGAAATTGCTGGGTCAGAGAGCAGTTCTATTTTTAATTTTTTAGGGCCCATCATCCTGTTTTCCACAGAAGCCGCACTATTTTACATTTCCACAAACAGTGTACAAGGGTTCCAGCTTCTCTCTCCTTGCTGGCAAGGCATTTTCTGTTTGTTTTGATAGTAGTTATCCTAATGGGTGTGAGGAACAGAATCTGCGTTTTAACCAGATCTGCAGGTAATTGTGTTTGGTTACAGTTTGAGCTTCTGCTGAGGGCAAAATTGGGTAAGGTAAGTATATAGGGGGACTAGGAGAAGATAAAGGCCAATTAAGTTTGCTATGTAGATTCTACTGGTGCTGTCTCTAGGCTGATAAGGGTCAAGGATTGTCTCTGATGGTTAACTTCTGCCTTTCCTGGGAGAGAGGGGAGAAGGGGAAACTTTACGAATTTATATCCTGCTTTTAAGCAAGTAGGGAAAGGATGGAGAACTTTTTTTTGTCTTATATTTTTCAATTGTCTTCAGCTCAAAATAATAAATGTGTCAAAGTGGCATATTTCAGGGTGGCATATTCTTACTCTTCACAGACAGCCTAGAGTCCCTGTATTCATTATGCTACCAGCTGTGAAAAAGGGTCCCACAACACTCCTCTTCCTTCATCACTGAGGATTCACTGCCTTCTTCTCCAATGTCACAGAAATAAAACTTCTCAAGGGCCTCAGGGGCTCTCAGATTCTCCAGCGTGTAGCTGACATTCTCAACAAGATGTCTGGATGGAAACGATGTTATGGAAATTTAGGATCCAGCCGATCCCCTTGGAAGCGCTGGTTTACCACTGCTTCTCATTTATTAAATCAATGCTTATTTCTGACCCAGAGCTGGATAGATCTTCTTCCTTATTCATAAACAGTATATTCTCTAAATTGACTCTCCACTCTTTACCCTTGCTTCCAATGACAGACGGTAGCTATTCCTTGTGTTCCCTGCTTTTGAACATGGACATTAATCTGTGGACTGACCATTAGGGAGAAAGTGCACTGACTGTCTCCACAATACATATGTGACCTTCTCCTGTGGTCCTCAGGAAGCTGGGCCTAGCAAAGAACTTCAATATTCACCAACAGACTCAGCTGTAAATATCAAACTGTTTGTTTAACTTGTAACATTAATCTTCCTGTGGCTTTAGGCATAAAATAATAAGGAAAACATCGCAACTTACTACAGCAAGTCAATAGGCCAATGAAATGAATGTTGTTACGTTTCAAAATTGTGCCAAGTTTATGTTGATAAAGTGACTTTCTTCTGGGAATCTAAAAAATAGTGCCTATGGTTCTAATCCCACGTGACTCTGACTATGTTTTAGATTTACATGAAACAGGAAATTGGCCCAATGTGGCCTCATTCATCTTCATAACTCCTCTACTGATGGAATTTATAGTGGGTGTAGTGTTATTATTCTTTCACTACTGAGCTCTAGAGAGATTAAGCTTTCAGTCAAACTAGCAAATTCTGTATTGGTTCCAGAACCAAGAGAAAAAGAATAGGTCTGTGGCTATGTATACATTAAAAATCAAAACTTTAAAAATTGCTGTTATATGATGGAAATGAAGACATTTTGTTAATTGAAAGCAGGTGAGTCTCACAGACTGTGTCTGGTTAGAATTGCCTTGTTGGTCCCATAGAACAACTGGTCAGTTCAGCTTAACCACAACTTTGATGGATTAAAAACTCAAACTTAGAATGTTTGACCTACCATCTAAACTGACTGTGTAGACCAGCAGCATATGGACTATTACAATTAGGATAGTCTTTCTAATCACCTTCAAGAAAAACCATCTGACTCTACATTTTCATTCTTGGGCATTTATCAAATAGGAAAGGCCAAATACTTCCAAATCCTTCTTTCCATATCCTTTGAGTATGGTATGCATTTTGACATGGTCCATATTTCTGTTAGAAATTTTCTTACCTCTTAGTACAGTTCAGTTCAGTCACTCAGTCGTGTCTGACTCGTTGCAACCCCATGAATCACAGCACGCCAGGCCTCCCTGTCCATCACCAACTCCCAGAGTTTACCCAAACTCATGTGCATCAAGTCAGTGATGCCATCCAGACATCCCATCCTCTGTCGTCCCCTTCTCCTCCTGCCCCCAATCCCTCCCAGCATCAGGGTCTTTTCCAGTGAGTCAACTCTTCGAATCAGGTGGCCAAAGTATTGGAGTTTCAGCTACAGCATCAGTCCTTCCAATGAATATTCAGGACTGATCTCCTTTAGGATGGACTGGTTGGATCTCCTTGCAGTCCAAGGGACTCTCAAGAGTCTTCTCCAACACCACAGTTCAAAAGCATCAATTCTTCGGCGCTCAGCCTTCTTCACAGTCCAACTCTCACATCCATACATGACCACTGGAAAAACCATAGCCTTGACTAGACGGACCTTTGTTGGCAAAGTAATGTCTCTGCTTTTGAATATGCTATCTAGGTTGGTCATAACTTTCCTTCCAAGGAGTAAGCGTCTTTTAACTTCATGGCTGCAATCACCATCTGCAGTCTTAGTACAGGAGACCTGAAATAATAACACTTAAATGAGATAGAATTTCTTTTTTTCACAAATAAAAGAAGCATAGAGAATTGGTGTAGCTCACAGGCAGGACATGAATGTTCTGTGCCTGTTCATGTTCAATTGCTAAGTCATGTCTGACTCTGCGACTCCGTGGACTGCAGCATGCCCGGCTCCCTGTACTTCACTATCTCCCAGAGTTTGCTCAGATTCATGTCCATTGAGTTGGTGATACTAACCATCTCCTCCTCTATTGCCCCCTTCTCCTCCTGCCCTCAATCTTTCCCAGCATCAGGGTCTTTTCCAATGAGTCGGCTCTTCGCATCAGGTGCCCAAAGTATTGGAGCCTCAGCTTCAGCATCAGCCCTTCCAATGAATATTCAGGGTTGATTTACCTTAGGATTGACTAGTTTTGTCTCCTTATAGTCCAAGGGACTCTCAAGAGTCTTCTTCAGCACCGCAATTCGAAAATATCAATTCTTCAGTGCTCAGCCTTGAAAGCAAATTGCTTCTGTTATTTTAGGCTATTATGACAGTAAAGCATTTGTAGATATGATAACTACAGCTTAGATGGCCAGAGTGGGTCAGTGTGCTCTAGCACAGACGACTTCAGGAAGAGTAGCAGCTACAAAAATTACTGATTATGCTTTTGATAACCTACTATCATGCTCTAAGATCTATTTAGTCACTACACAGGTGAGTTAAATGAGGGGATAACAGAAGTCACCATTCCTTTAGTTTTCTTTGATGATGACACATTTTAGAATTCTCTTAAAAATACAGGGTTACTTTTGGTTTACTATTTTGTTAGGAAGAGACGGTCCCAATAGTGCTTATTTTGGGTCAGGAAGCCAGTTTGAAGATTCTGTTATTTACTAGACTTATCCACTCAGACTGTAATTCATGAAATGGGGCTAATAACCCCATTGGATTGGGGTTGGATTAACAGAAACTTCGTTCCTACCATGAAATGGACTTGGACTCAAACTCCGTTTGTCTCTGGATCCCCCTATGTAAGGCTCTGCTTTGAATATGTGTGAGGGGAGCACGGATATTCTGGGTCCCTGGGGGTTAGTACAAGTCCAAAGCCATGTTGATAATTTGTGAAAGGTATAGGTATTTCCCATTCTCTAGTACACAATTCAGAGAAGGCAATGGCACCCCACTCCAGTACTCTTGCCTGGAAAATCCCATGGATGGAGGAGCCTGGTAGGCTGCAGTCCATGGGGTCGCTAAAAGTCAGACACGACTGAGTGACTTCACTTTCACTTTTCGCTTTTCACTTTCATGCATTGGAGAAGGAAATGGCAACCCACTCCAGTGTTCTTGCCTGGAGAATCCCAGAGACAGGGGAGCCTGGTGGGCTGCCGTCTATGGGGTCGCACAGAGTAGGACATGACTGAAGCAACTTAGCAGCAGCAGCAGCAGCAGTACCTTGGTAAATGTATGCAGGCACTTTAGGTAAAGGGATAGAGACAGATTTTCATAGGTTCTTACAATGTCCTTCCTCAAGATTTCTCCTTTTCATTCACTGGATTGAGAGTCTGAATATTTGGAAATAGGTCATGATTCTCTAGTGGTGATTTAAGACAGGTATGATGATTTAAGTCTAGGTTCACCGGGCTTAGACAGTTTGCAGTTTTACAGGGCAAGGAAATCCTGAATAGGCTGCCCATCTAGTTCAGTTTTAGAAATGTCGTCATCAGTTAGCCACCATCAAAAGATCCCTGGAAGTCAGGTCATTCTGCTATTATAATCACTACATCTACTCTGTTTCTGGCACTTAAATCCTACTATTTAGTGTCTGCCCCTCTTGATATCCATCAGCCCTGCTGAAATCAGGGAACTAATTTTAATAGCAACGTCTCCCACCTGCATCCTCAGGGTACAGCAGAAATTCAACAAAGCACTCTTCAAGGATTCTGATTCTTTCTTCATCAATATTTTCCCCAGTGCTTTAGAAAAGGGAGTGTTCTCTGGTCTTAGTTTGGGTACGTGCTAGATATCATGTCTGATAAATCCATTTCTACAGTCTTATCTCCCTAAGCTTCTGGAATCATAGCATTTCAGCTTCCTTCAGTGATAGAACACAGTGGAATCCAGGGTACAGTCTACCAACTGAGTTAACAATTTTCTCAAGCTAAGGAGAATGAATGCAGAATCCCTGATCTCTGGCTAGGGCATCCATGCTAATAATTTGGCCCATAAGATTATGTTTCTGGTAGAATACTCCATAAATTCTCCAAGTTTTTACCAATATTACTTTTAGCAAAATCTTGCAATTCTTTTGGCATATGAATCTTTTCCTTCTGTGTTTGACTTTTAAAATTGGTCCCTAAAGGCATGTCAGATCTAGAACTAGTTACAAGCCTGCAGGGAATGAAGGATCATGGGTGAAAAGCAGGAGAACTGGAATTCCTGTAGGAGATAATGGTCTCAGATGAGGTCACTATAAGGTCTTCAAGCAGGCCAGATGAGCATCTTCAGACAGGGGAGAAGGTACTGCTTCTTTTGGTAAGAAAGGTGCAGCGGAATTTGAGGCTACTCAGAATCATCTAGATCCATTCAATGCCCTCATTCCATTTCTTGTGGTCCCTTTTTCCCAAACAAGGCCCTGACTTTCATATATGATATCTAGTGAGGACATGAATTCAACTTGCATTGAAATTCAGTAACTGGCCAGATCTGACTCTGCACTGGCTTTGCATTTGACAGCCATGTGACTATAAGAGATTAAAAAAACTCTTTTAAAGGAGTCCTATAAGCTTCCTGTTTCTCTAAGAATACTTAGGTATGAGAATTTACATTCTTTAGTCTGTCTTCATTTTTATAAGCTCACAAATGCTAATAGAGGCAGTCATCCCAACTCGCATTTTATATATTCCTTAACCCCATGTAATGGTGTTAAATGGAAAACAATCAAAAGGGAAGGCAAAATTTTCAATAGACACTTCATTCTGTTAGGGAAACACTGGCTGAAGCCTGCTGGCCTGGCCAGGCACCATAGTAACCAGGTGCATGAGTTATCTTAACAACAGGAGGTCTGGTAAGTAATGTGGGACTAACAAGCTACCACCAACTGGAAGAATTCAGGAAAGGTCAAAAGGAGAGAGGAGATGTCAGGCCATATGTCTTACCAACCTCCTGAAATCCTTGCTGGAATCCATCTTGGCCAAGGAGTCAGAATGATTGGCCAGAGCCAACCTGGAAACTAATACCATCGCCATAAAACCTGAGACTGTGAGCCATGTGGCAGAGCACTGCTCTCCACCTAGGTGCCCCTTCCCAATAAGTTTTCTTGCTTGTCAGCACACGTGCCTCCTCAGACAACTCATTTCCAAGTGTTAGACAAAAGCCCACTCTCAGGCCCTGGAAGAGGTCCCCTTTCCTGCAACAATTCCAAATGACAAAAGATAATGTGTAAGTTGCTGTTTTATCATCTCACATACCATGTGTTACTAGTCATGGTCACATACCATGACTCACATACCATGGGTCACATCCCATCATTTAATGATACTCCAATACTTCCTTCAAGCCCAAATTGGTCAGATAGTCAATCACATGCTCCATGTCCTTGAAACCTGTTGTTTGTAACCATTTATAGTCTAATTTTTTTTACTGATCAGAGTTCTTTAGTTGTAATCAATGACTTTTCTCTGGTTACTTTAAGCAGAAAGGAATTTATTCAGGGATATAGAGATTAAAGAATCACACAAATATTGAAGAAACAGACTTTAGGTAAGCTTCCAGGAATAGCCTCAGTGTGCACATCCACATTCCAAAGTGACCTTCCAAGGAGTTACAGCATCTCCTATGATCAGGAAGCCACTATGCTGCTGGTTCCAGTCCATGCTAGAAATGTGAATTACTCATGCCCCACCTGTTCCCTGTACAACTTATTCTGAATCAGTCTAATAAGCATGCATTGCATTGCTGGAATATCAATCACCCTAGGTGTCCTGCACAAGGAAAACTGGGAAATACAATATTTTAATTTGTTTATTTATTGTTGAGAAGACAGGATCTACACAGTGAGGAACTATAAAGACATTAAGAAGGTGATCAAAATATATATGTATATGGTATGGCATGCAGGAACTAAGTTCCCAGACCAGGGACCAAACCCTCACCCAGTGCAGTGGAAGTGCCGAGTCTTAACACCTGGACTGCCTGAGAAGTCCCTATTTTTTGGACAGCTGAGAAAAAGCCTGGAGAACAGAAGAGAAAAGAGAAATCAGAGTTTACTTCTTGGATTGGGTGGTAGGACCATAAGGATTCATTGTTTATTTTGGCTGCACCACACAGCTTATGAAATCTTTGTTCTCCAACAAGGGATCAAACGGCTGCTCTTGGCAGGGAAATCAAGGACTCCTAACCACTAGACCGCCAAGGAATTCCCAGGATTTGTTATTTTCTAATGCTTTATAATGAATAAGATGCATAATGAATTCATATGGGTTCTCCAGAGAAACAGACCAATAAGATTGCTCAATCTATCATCTATCTATCTATCTGTCTGTCTACCTATCCATCTATCATCTACTGTAAGGAATTAGCCCATGAGAGTATAGAGGCTAAAGTTGGCAAGCTGGAGACTCAAGAGAGCCAATGAAAGAGTTTTAGTCTGTGCCCGAAGGCTGGAGACCAATGACCCAGCTCAAATGCCATCAGGCAGAGAGTAAGAATTCTTCCTCATGTGCTCAGATGCTTAGTCGTGTCCGACTCTGTGACCCTGTGGACTGAAGCCCCCAGGCTCCTCTGTCTATGGGATTATGCCGGGAGAATATTGGAGTGGGTTGCCATGCCCTCCTCCAGGGGATCTTCCTGACCCAGGGATCGAATCCATGTCTCAGGCAAATCCTGCATTATCAGGTGGATTCTTTACCACTGAGCCACCTTGCTTCCCTGGTGGCTCAGCAGTCAAGAATTCGCCTGTAATACAGGAGATGTAGGTTTATTCCCTGGGTTTGGAAGATCCCCTGGAGAAGAAAATGGCAACCCACTCCAGTATTCTTGCCTGGGAAATCCCATGGACAGAGGAGCCTGGTGGGCTTCAGTCCACGGGGTTATAAGAAAGTCAATTGGACATGACTGAGCGACTCAACAAGAATTCTTTCTCACTCAGTCTTTATTTTACTCAGGCCTTCAAGAGGCCCACCCACAAGGGGAGGGCAATCAGTTTTTATTCAGTCTAGTGATTCAATGCTAGTCTCATCCAGAAGCTCACTGGCAGACACACCCAGAAGAAATGTTTAAACCAAATATCTGGTCTCTCTGTGACCAAAATTGACACATAAAACTAGCCATCACAATATGTTACCTATTTTTATGTATATATCAAAGAATACTATCTTTTGTTATGAGATTAAAAAAAAGGATTTGGGGGCAACAAGTGACTGATGGCCACTATGAAATGCAATCCCTGTAGTTAAGTTTTCTAACAAACTCTTAAGTTTTTGAAGAGTTTAAGTGTAAATGCCCAGGGAAGGAGTAGTTTTTTTTAGTTGCTATTCAGTTCAGTTCAGTTCAGTCACTCAGTTGTGTCCGACTCTTTGCGATCCCATGAATTGCAGCACGCCAGGCCTCCCTGTCCATCACCAACTCCCGGAGTTCACTCAGACTCACATCCATTGAGTCAGTGATGCCATCCAGCCATCTCATCCTCTGTCGTCCCCTTCTCCTCCTGCCCCCAATCCCTCCCAGCATCAGAGTCTTTTCCAGTGAGTCAACTCTTCACATGAGGTGGCCAAAGTATTGGAGTTTCAGCTTTAGAATCATTCCTTCCAAAGAAATCCCAGGGCTGATCTCCTTCAGAATGGATTGGTTGGATCTCCTTGTAGTCCAAGGGACTCTCAAGAGTCTTCTCCAACACCACAGTTCAAAAGCATCAATTCTTTGGCGCTCAGCCTTCTTCACAGCCCAGCTCTCACATCCATACATGACCACAGGAAAAACCATAGCCTTGACTAGACAGACCTTAGTCGGCAAAGTAATGTCTCTGCCTTTGAATATGCTATCTAGGTTGGTCATAACTTTTCTTCCAAGGAAGTATTAGGAGAAGGCAATGGCACCCCACTCCAGTACTCTTGCCTAGAGAGTCCCATGGATGGAGGCGCCTGGTAGGTTGCAGACCATGGGGTTGTAAAGAGTTGGACACGAATGAGCAACTTCACTTTCACTTTTCACTTTCATGCATTGGAGAAGGAAACGGCAACCCACTCCAGTGTTCTTGCCTGGAGAATCCCAGGGATGGGGGAGCCTGGTGGGCTGCCGTCTATGGGGTCACACAGAGTAGGACATGACTGAAGCGACTTAGCAGCAGCAGCAGCAGCAGCAGTCATTTGTATCTTGGTTTGAAGGTAGAGGGCTTCCCTGGTAGCTCAGCTGGTAAAGAATCCACCTGCAATGCAGAAGACCCTGATTTGATTCCTGAGTCGGGAAGATCCCCTGGAGAAGGAACAGGCTACTCACTCCAGTATTCTTGGGCTTCCCTGGTGGCTCAGCCGGTAAAGAATCTGCCTGCAATGCAGGAGACCTAGGTTCAATCCCTGGGTTGGAAGATCCTCTGGAAAAGGGATCGGCTATCCACTCCAGTATTCTGGCCTGTAGAATTCCATGGGGTTGCAAAGAGGAGGACACAACTGAGCCACTTTCCCTTCACTTGAAGGTGGATGAGTGGGTTGTTGAGTGGTGTTTGTAGAGAGAGAGAATCTAGATATTTGAGGGTTGGAAAAGTTGAGAGCACCACTTAGAGGAATAAAAGAAGAAAGAATGGGAGCTTTGGAGCTCTAAGACAGATTTCTGCTACTTTACATTATAGTTGGAGCTGTGCTATTTCCTGGCATCTGCCTGAGGTCTTTTGCATTTTTGTTTTTTCACCTTAAAGGATATTGGAATTTTAAGGTGCCAGTAGATTATCTCGTTTGTTATGTATCTATCAGTATGCCCAGTTTTTATTTTTTTCATGTACATGGCAGGATTCTGAATTAAAACCTGCTCTTCTGACCTCTCTTTCTGATTCTTGGGTTATTCAGTTCAGTTCAGTCGCTCAGTCGTGTCTGACTCTTTGTGACCCCATGAACCGCAGCACGCCAGGCCTCCCTGTCCATCACCAACTCCCGGAGTTTACCCAAATCCATATCCATCGAGTTGATGATGCCATCCAACCATCTCATCCTGTGTCTTCCCCTTCTCCTCCTGCCCTCAATCTTTTCCAGCATCAGGATCTTTTCCAATGAGTCAGCTCTTTGCATCAAGTGGCCAAAGTATTGGAGTTTCAGCCTCAACATCAGTCCTTCCAGTGAACACCCAGGACTGATCTCCTTTAGAATGGACTGGTTGAATCTCCTTGCAGTCCAAGGGACTCTCTTTAGTTCGCACAATTAGAAAATGCAGGTGGATTTATATACTTCATTATCTGCTGCTGTTTGTTTCAATCTTGGATTGGAGGAACCAATGAGCAGAAACTGCACAAGGGAACTTTCTTCAAACCTACAATTTATGAATAATACATAATTCACCATGACTCATGAAAAGCAATGGTAAACAAACCCCAAACAGTTGGCTACCTCCTCTGCAATCCACAGACAGTGGTTCCTCCCCTTGCAAACTGTGAATGGCAATATTTGAAGGTAGCAATGGAAATTGGTGGTGCTGGTTTATCTTTAGCGTCTCCCATATGCTTATTGGCACATGGTGAAGTCATAAAAGTGAGCGCAAGCAAAGAGAAAAAGGTGTCCCAACTACTAAGGTATCTGCAGTTTGTGGAAAAGGAAGCTGTTCCCTACCCCACTGCTCAGAAGTGCTCCTTCCCTTATCTTTTTCCAATTGTAAATGGGGAGTCACACCTGGCTTCAAATACTGCCTCTGCTACTGATGAACTTTATGTCCTTGAACAAATTACTGACCTTTTATTCTTTTATTTTATTTTCTTTTTTCAATTTTGGCCTCCTTTCAATAAGAAGAGATAGTAGCAATACTTATCTTTAAACACTCAGGGCTCTTAATTATGAGCAACAGCAGCTGACTCTCTCTGATTAGGCAGAAAAGATACTGGGTAGCTCACAAAGAGGTTGGCAAGGCTAGAGAAGCAGGCTTGAGGCTAAGCTTCTGGGGTCAAGGCCTGAAAATATGCTGCAGAAGTGACCCAGTAAGGGAGCTGCTGACTCCGCTTCCCCCCAGAGCACAGAATGGCTGCCAGGAACACAGGCTCTACTGCAGCTTTGCTAGCACTAATACTTCTGGGCCAGAAACTGAACTTACGACAACTGGTACCCCAGAAGACTGGATGTGTCTGCTATCATCCTTGCCAGCAAATGGGTCCCAGGCATCACCTCCTTCCTGTGGTTCATCTTTTCTGATTAAACTGTTGCCTGGGAGCATCTCAGTGGCAGATCCTAGGCATCATGCCTTTGTTCTGATGCTGAGGTCTCTGGGGAAGCAAATTTTCTGATGACTTTAGGGATGCAGAACTCACAAGACAGGGAACTACCTAAACACAACAACATGATCAAAAGGTGAGAGGCAATCTTGAAACATGACATACATTCTCTCTCAAAGAACTGTGAAAATCGATATGTCAAATGTTTGGTATACATTTGGGGTTCATTAATTTTTGTTTCCTTTTCTTCTTTATTAGAAATACCTGTTTGCTCATTGGATTCACTCCCAGACATGTTTCTATGTAGGGATGATTTGTAAATAAAGTGGAATGGAGCTTTGACCCAGAGGAAGGTCCACGTGGACGGCTCTCTGTTTCCTAGGGCCATTCCTTGGATGGACTTGACCTCTTGATTCCTGACCTTATCTGCCCTGACCCATGGGACCTTCTCATTCCTTCCTCTTACACTTGACCCTTTGATCCTTATATCTTTTGCTTGCTTATAATCATAGCAACCCACCAACACTCTTCACCTCACCCCTCATTTTTGTTCTAAGCTCTTGGTCTCTTGACTTGTATTTTATAATAAATTCTGATACCAATTGGAGTCTTTCTTAGCCCTTACTTCTGGACAATTTATGCAGCATTTTCATATTTTGCATAATCATTGAAGGAGAGCTAAGAAATAGTCAAAAATATTTTAGATTTATAAAATAACCTTCCTATCTTTAATGAAAGAGAAGTGAAGAAAGTCTGAAGTGGAGTTATAAGAAGAGAAAATAAATAGTTACAGAATAGTTTTCCTATCACTTACCCAATTCTTCTGCCCCTTTTCCTAAGAAGTAATTCATTAGGACTTTGTATCCAGAGGGGAAAAAAATCACCATAACAACCTGCTCCAAAAAATAAGCTTACTGATAAAATTTCCCCAAACTCTCTGAAGACAAATTCTGCTTTCTCTTCCACACAACTGCAGTTGCTAAATTTCCAGAACTTCTTCCCAACTAAAACACAGGGCAGCATTTTAAACATTAACAGTCTGGCATACAGCTGTTGGTACTCCATGGCTAAGACAAAGCCTTGAGGAGCTGGAGAGAAAGCAGAATCATCCTGTTCTACCATCATGGTTCAGGGAGCCAGGAATTATTTATCTAGGATTATTTATTCAAATTGTTCTGAAATCTCTCAATTTCATTTGACAGTCTGTGAAATGTTCAGCTCAGTTGACTGGAAATGTCCTCAAGAGCCCTTAGGCTTATTTGTATCTTGGGATATGATCTAGAGACGTATACAGAAGCAGATATAGTAGATAATTCTTATTCAGAGCTGTCACAGTATAGTGACTGATCCTCAGGAAAAAGGCAGTTGAAGCTGTGTGGTACTATTTTACATCCTGGATCTCCTTCAGAGAGTAGAGTTCTACGAGAGAATGTTGCAAAGAGTAACCAGATCTTTGTTGATCAATTGCATCCATCAAAATAAAGCATTAGTAGAGAAAGACTGAGGACATCAGATCAAAAAGAGTTAGCACATCTTAAGAAAATTATCTTTGAATGTGGCCCCATCTATTTACCATGGTGGGAGAACCGTACTTAGAGTCAGACCACTTTGAATCCCAGTTCTGTTACTTTTAGAAGAGCATTTTGAACGAGATGCTTGTTCTACTATTACATAACTTCTTTGTTTGACAAAAGTGAAGGACTTATAATGCAAATACACCAGAATCCCTTCAGTTTAGTTTAGTCACTCTGTCATGTCTGACTCTTTGTGACCCCATGAATCGCAGCACGCCAGGCCTCCCTGTCCATCACCAACTCCCGGAGTTTACCCAAACTCATGTGCATCGAGTTGGTGATGCCATCCAGCCATCTCATCCTCTGTCGTCCCTTCTCCTCCTGCCCCTAATCCCTCCCAGCATCAGGGTCTTTTCCAGTGAGTCAAATCTTCTCATGAGGTGGCCAAAGTATTGGAGTTTCAGCCTCAGCATCAGTCCTTCCAATAAACACCCAGGACTGATCTCCTTTAGGATGGACTGGTTGGATCTTCTCGTAGTCCCTTACTAGCATCTAAATTAACTAAGATTCTTTAGCTTGATGGTTGTAAAGGCCCTGAAAAGGATAGGACAGAGAGAAGTAATTCCAAAGAAGGAACATTGTTCTGGAAAGGGCTGGAGCATATTACCATGGAAGTGGCAATTTTAGCTGGGGTGCCCAGCTTGTGATATCCTGTTGCCCTTGAGTTGGTAGGAGGTCACTGGCATAGCCAAAATCATGCTCAAAGAGAAATGGAGAGACTTTTTCAGGCAGACTCCATCTACTATTAAATTTTGCCTACACTTTGCCCTGCTCAGAATATTTAGTTAAGCAGCAGAAGCAGTAGTGGCAGATCAGAAAAAGTCTCTTATTGATGGTGGAGTGAATGAACAACAGGTGTTTTTCCAGCTAGTTGATTTTATGCTGAAAGCATTCAGAGCCACAGCCCTGTTGGGGAAGGGAATCCCAGACTTGCTGCCAAATTTCATCATGGGTCATGTGGATCTTATTCTTCCTGGTTTGGTGACCTTGGTCCAACTACAAGAATAACTTTTGCATGAAGGGGCAACAGAAACAGGTAAAGCTACTGGATGGGAACCAGGTGGACAGCAACCTCTCTGTCCCTTTGTACGTGTCTGGTGTTTGGAGGGTTGGTCTGGTTGATTTTGGCAAGTCTGTCTGCTGGGCTCCTAAACACAGCTTCTAGGAGCTCAAAGCATGTATCCCATTCCTCTTTCCCTGGGTCTGTTACAGATGATAAGTTGTAAGAACAGTCTAAGACTGGTCAGGGCCTCAATGCTGTGTTGAGAGTATAGGCAAAATATTTTCATTATTCTGTTGTCAGAATAATACAGTGGGAGATCAGGAATGAACTCTTTTGTTTGCCAAGTCCAAGACAAGGCCCAGGTACAGAGCAGGGGCTGTAATTTACCCCAGATCATCTGAAAGAGCATTTCAGGGAAGTGGAAACTTTCTGAAAATGATTTAGAAATTACCAGTGGGCATGACCGTTAGCTCTCACCATCAGGTGGAGTCTGTGCAGTGAACTCTTATTAATAAAAAGGGAATGAATACCTTCTATGTTTCAGGGTTTAACCCACCGACTAAACAAAAACCATATTGCTCACATGCAGTTTTACATAAGTCATGGCAGGAAGGCACTTGTTTTGCCAGTTTAAGGCGGCACTATATTTCGGGGAAATACCTTTTTGTTTTGGAGGGAGAGTGATGGCTGTTTATATGCAGCAAATTCTTTGGCCCTGAAATATTGCTTTGTGCTTCCTGACTGTCTCTCTAAGCTGCTTGTGACTCACAGTATAAGAATCCTTTAATTATTCTGAAAGTGGCTGGCCGGTGGTGTTTCCTCCTGTCCTTCCATTTCTATCTCTCAGACCATGATAGTTCTCTAGGTTGGAAGCTTACTTGTCTACTGGCATCTCCCATGCCATGCAGCCACTGGGGGTACATACGTGGCATGTCCTGCCCTAAAACAGGGAAGGTGCCCCTCTATACATTTAGGGGGGTCCTGGTCTCGTTCCCAGTCCCCAGCTAAGAAGCAGTCTCAAGAAAAAATGAACCAGGGCCAGCCAGCACCCCAACCCCCACCGCTGTGGCTGTGTTTTATTGACTAACCTGTTTTTTTCCTTTAGACAAAGCTCATCATGATTTGTCTTTACTTCTCAGTTTTCTTTTCTCATAAGAGATCCATTTTTAGAGACTTTCCTTTTAACCAAGAAGATACAGTTTTCTGGCCAATCAGACTTCTCATTGTTGATATAGAAGGCTGGACTCGCCCGCCCCTTTCTCTTTCTTGTGTGTTCTTGTCCCAGCATAAGTCAGCACCTTCCTACAGAGAACTTAACTGGTACTTAGGAGACATTCATTCACCTGCTGCATAAATACTTATCAAGGGTCTGCCTTAAGTAAGGCGACCAACTACCCAGTTTGCCTGCCACTGTCCTGGTTTTAGAGATGAGTCTAGGAGCTGAGCGTATAACTGACCACCAGCTTCTCAGGTTATTCAATGACCTTCTGTGATTATAGTTTCTCAGAGTGAAACATGGCATCGTAGACAGGGCATTTACCTAGAACTGGGGACCCTGGGCTCTGGTCCCAGTTTGACCACTACCAAGGCAGGGCCTCAGGACAGATCACTGAACTTCAGTTTCCTTCTCTGAAGAGTTGGATTTCATGTTCTTTGACTTTTTTATTTTACAACCGAGATTCTACAGTTCTGTTTCTAAAGTAACTTGATAAGCCAATTCACACTAATTAGTATTACTAGATGAGAAGTATTACTGGAGAAGGAAATGGCAACCCACTCCAGTGTTCTTGCCAGGAGAATCCCAGGGACAGGGGAGCCTGGTGGGCTGCCGTCTGTGGGGTCGCACAGAGTCGGACACGACTGAAGCGACTTAGCAGCAGCAGGTGAGAAGTAATAGGTAGTAAGGTTTGGTTGATACTTGCTGATGATACTAACATTTATAAGGTCCCTATTCAGTGTCGCCAACATCCGTTACTTCATCCTCATGGTAACTTGTGGCGTGGGTGCGTTCTTTACTTTCCTTTACAGATGAGAGACTCAAGGCCTAGAGAGGGTAAGTAATTTGCCCTCAGATCACACAGCAAGTTATGAATTAAAGATCAGAATGTGGGAGGTCTGACTTTCAAGTCCAAATTTGAACTGTTGCTCTCACTGGCTAGAGAGAAGTCAACAGTTAAAATGAGCAGGCTAATTGTTTTCTCTCCAAGGACTGCAAAAAGGAAACTGGCTATTTGCTAAAGGGTATGGTCCTGAAAAAGCATGATATTTAGGAAATTAGGGTTCTCTCATAGTGAGGCCCTCCTTGCTCTTTAAGACTGACCAAAGGATGGCAGAACCAGTGGAAAATTAGAGCATCCTTCATCCCCCACTGCTTCCTTTGTGTTTTTGGAAGCTTTAAGATATCTCCCCTCCCTGCAGGATCCTGAAGCCCTTTAGGTGCTGTTAGCAAGGCTCAGAGAGTCACTCCCAACAGTTCCCACTGCCTCTCACTGTTGTTGGCCTGAGAAATGATTCCTTTTGGATCTTGTTTGCTTCACAGTGTGTGTGTGGGGGTGTCTGTATGGATGGGGTGAGGGTGAGGGATTGTAGAAAGATTCTTACTAGGCATGTTTCTTCTCTTTCTTTAGAAAGGATGATTTGAAATATAAACAAAATAAGGCTGTGGGGTCACATTCACAGCAGCTGGCAGAGTTTCACTTAATTAAACTACTCTGATTGCTTTATTCATACATTTCACTTGCCCCATTCCCTTCCTCTCTGACTCCTTATAAAGGCAATGCTATTTCACAGGGAACGGGGAGAGAAATTAAACACTGTTAGTTTTTGAGACCCACACTGATTACAACATTTATTTTACTGTGATTGCCTACGTGAAAGTATGCAAAAGTAAATTTATATTCTGAGCATGTGACTGCTTTGGACTGAAGCGTTAAAGGGAGTTAACAGTTTTGGGAACTCACCCTCATTTGCTCTAAATTCCCTAAAGTGCAGTAGAACAGAAGTGCCAGCGAGAGGAAATGGAAACAAGTGCCAAAAGCGATGGTCGTTTGAGCTGCCGGCCATCAGCAGGATCATTCTAAAACCCAGACCTGATTCATTTTCTCTCCTGCTGCAAAACCTGACACAGATCTCTTGCCTCCTGGGTCAAGGGGAAGCGCCTTAGCCAGGCATGGAAACTATTTCACCACCTGGCTCTGTCTCTCTCCAGCCTCCAGCCTCCAGTCTCCCTACACTCACCACTATCTTCCCAAGGCTCTGGTCACATGACCCCCACACTCCCTTCCCCAGCATCATCCTTTTCACACCTTCATGACTTTTTCATAAATGATTCCTTTTTCTTTTGATGCCTTTCATACCCACCGTACCCTTGTCACCTGATGAATTTCTCCCATCGTTTCAGTTGAAGTTCAAAGCTTGTCTTTTCTGTGAAGCCTGTAGGGACACCCCCTAGTGGAGTTGGTTTCTCCCTCTCTTGTGTCTCCATATTATTTTGGATACTTTCATCAGAGCATTTATCACAATATGTTGTCATTTTTGTTGACACAGCTATCTCCTTCATTAGACCATGCCTTATTTTCCTTGTTGACTCATTTGAAAAGACCCTGATGCTGGGAAAGATTGAGGGCAGGAGGAGAAGGGGACGACAGAGGATGAGATGGTTGGATGGAATCACCGACTCAATGGACATGGGTTTGGGTGGACTCTGGGAGTTGGTGATGGACAGGGAGGCCCGACGTGCTGCGGTCCATGGGGTCGCAAAGAGTCAGACACAACTGAGTGACTGAACTGAACTGAACTGAACTGAATCCCTTGCCAATTTCAGAGTCTGGCACAAGCCAGGAAGTACTTAGTACCTAGGAAATGCTTAGTAGATGCTTATTGAATGAGTACGTTACAGCTGGTATAATCTGTCAGCTATCATTTATTGTGTGTACTATGTACAAACACCATGTAGGTGCTGGCATATGCATGAATGTGTGTGTGCTCAGTTGCTCAGCTGTGTCTGACTCTTTGCAACCCCATGGGCTGTAGCCTGCCAGCCTCCTCTATCCATGGGATTTTCCAGGCAAGAATACTGGAGTGGGTTGCCATTTGCTACTCCAGGGCATCTACCCGACCCAGGGATCGAACCCTGTGTCTCCAGCATGTCCTGCAATAACAGGCAGAGTCTTTATCGCTGAGCCGCACTGTCTAAGGAGAGAGAGAAAAATCTGAATGACATAGGTCACAGTCCTTCAAGAAATTTAACATTCCATATGAGACGAAGAAATAAAAAGCAAAGCAAACAGCATGCAGAGATACAAGTACGCGGCCATGAGAGCTTAGGGGAGAGGGAGTTGGTTTGGGGTTGGGGATAGGAACGAGGCATCTCAAAATAGGGCCTATGAAAGGATTTTGACAGATAAAGAAATAGTGGGGGAGTGGGGGCATCCAGGCTGAGGAGACAGTGTGAACAAAGGCATGGAGATAAGGACAAAGAGATTTCCCTGTAACAAAAGGTCTGAGAGTTCTAGTCCCACCATAACTAGGGAGACTGAACACTTAAAAACAAAATCTAAAATAAATCCCATTAATATCAATAAATACATTTTCCCTTGTTGCCTATATTTGCATCCTCTAAACAGGAGTGGTGATTAATCACCTCCAAATTGCTCAAGGATATGAAGCAGGGTGTTCATAAGTCTTTAGCAGCAGGAAATGCTTGTTGCAAATAAACTATTCACAATTTACTTTGTAAGCCTCATTGCTGATGGGACTGTGCAGTGGATCAGAATAACAGTAGGCATTAGCCCAGTCTTAACACATAGAAAATGTTTGTAAGTGGCAGCCATTTCCTGTTGCAAACAAAGTTTTAATGGGCTTGGCTATAGCTTGAGAGACTTTCAAAATATAGCCAGAAAACACCAAGTCAGTTAATCCTTTACATGACAATTGTGTTTTGAAAATAAAAAGAAAACAAGTCAAAAATGTTTGTCCCTTAGCAATCCTTTATGAAAATTAGACTTTAAAATCAGATGTAAATGCGCTATACAAACCAACCAGGGACTATGTATGATCAGTTTCTAAATTAAGGAAGGAAGACTTCTACTTTGCCAAGTTTATGTTATGTGTGTTAGCAGTGAACAGTTTGCAGATAGAAATTATAGTTTATATTGAAAAGTTCTAAACTTGACTGGGGGATCCTCCATGATCAGTGATATTTATAAAGCCTCTTGTTACAATATGAAGCTGGTGAAAGGAGTGTTATGTAGACCTACTTGCTACCTTCTGGGTTACCATGATAGATGGTTGGGTTCGGGCATTCAAGGACTTGCAGATGTCAGAATAAAGATAACCAGCATCTCTTTCCTTTCCTTCTTAGTCTTGACAAGTCAACATACCTTCACAGTCATTTTTTTCAGTTTTTCATAAACTGATGAAGTAAACAGAGCATGAAAAATGATCTTATTCTACAGATGAGGAAACCAAAAGCAGCGATGACCAACAAATTGCTTGTACACCGCTGGATATTGCCACAGAAAGAACCAGAACTCTTGCCTTCAGACTTCTTCTTGTCCATTGCTACACAATGGTGCTCAGGAATAAACTTACCTCCCATGGGGTGTTATAGAGACGGAGAGCAAGAGTAAATATCTCACAGCCACGGAGATCACTGTAAGGAAGGATGACAATTCCATGATCAATAGGAATATCTCAGAGGCAGCCTTGACTGCACCCCTCAGATCAGAGGTCCACTAAAGTAATGAACATATTCCCACAAAAAATCAGATTTAAAATCTTCAGGTCTTTCATAGGCAACCAAATAGTATCACAGCCAAAGTTGTAGACAATAACAATAATCCACAGAGAACATCTATAGGGCACTTGATCTACACCAGATTCTATGCTAAGAGCTTCATGCCCACCATGTCCTTTAACAACAACCCTCTGAGGAAGACACTATCACTGTTGTGATACAGATAAGGAAGTTGAACCTTAGATTGTTTGTCAAGGTCTTACAACAAATACCACTGAGCAGAGAACTGAACCCATGCAACTTGCCCCCAAAGCTGGAGTGTTTCTCCTAAATTATTTCAACTCCTATGTGTCAACTGTGATGTCTATAGGTTGAGGGAATGGTGAGTCTGACTCTGAAGATTCAGTTCAAGTGTTAGATTACATCTAAGAAGGCAGAGCCCACAGGGAAAGCCCTCAGTCATGGGAACCCAGAAGCAATCTCCAATTCTGTGTCTCAAACAGCAGATCTGTAGGCAGACAATTAAAGGGCATTAGAATGTCAAGGACCAAACTGCTTCTAATATTTTGTCACCTCTGTTTCCCTCTTGCTCTTCAGAACTTTCTGTTTTTGTTTGGTTTTATCCTATTTCAAGGGTAATTTTGTAGATCTTGATGTGGCTGCCAGTAGAGTTATGTTTCTAGTTATCCTCCAGAATTTTTAGCATGTTTTCCAACTCTTGGAAAACTCGCTGCTTCCGATGAGACAAAGAAAGAAAATATCCCTTAAACACAGGTGCGATGGACTGAATGTGTCCTTCCAAAATCCATATGTTGAAACCCTCATTTCAGTGTGATGGTATTTGAAAGTGGGGCCTGTGGGAGTAATTAGGTCATGATGGTAGAGCCCTAATGAATGGAATGAGTGCCCTTATAAGAAGAAGTTGGAGAGTTGCCTAGCTCTTTCCTGCCATGTGAGGATAGAAAGAGATGTCACCTACTTGCAACTTGGAAGAGGCCCCTTACGAGGATCTGATCTCAGACCTCCTGCCTCCAGAACTGCGAGAAATAAATTTCTGTAGTTGATTAGCCATCCAGTCTATCATATTTTGTTAGAGCAGCCTGAACTAAGTGAGATGAATAGAACCTTGCCTGTCAGTGGAGTGGGCTTTCCGTTCACCCCCACATCCTGCTTCTGTTCCTAAAGCTTAGGTGGGAAGCAAAGCCGAGCTGGCCTCCTGAGAACCCATCATTTACTCTCTACAGACCTGACCCCTTCCTAGTGAATCTCAGAAGAAATGCTATGCAGTCACCTTTTGAAATGAAATGCTTTTCTATTGAACCAGAAAATAATCACATCCTCCCATTTACTCTTTAGGGTACAAATTGATCTGACTTGATTTGTCAGAGAGCCAGAACTGCAGGCAAATAGACACCGGAGAAATCAACCAATCTTTTAAGCCAGCAGTAATTGTTGCTCCTGTTGGCTGGCTAAATGACTTGTATCTGGAGGAGATGCTCGGAATGAATCAGAGTGCCCGAGGTGACAGAAACAGAGAGCTTTCCAAAGTGGACTCTAACAGAGCAAGTGTTTCTATCTTACAAGGATTTGGTTTCATGCCCCCCACCCCCGCCCCCTTTCCATTTTATCCTGTCTCCTGGAGCTAGTATCTTCTGCAGAAACCAAAGGTGATGCATGTATATAATGGTGAGGAAAAGTAGCTTGTGTGGAGATGAGGAGAGATGGGTGTAAGTATTTAATACAAGGATATTCCTATTTGTGCTTTGGTCATTAATAAACTCAAGTAGGCACTATAGTAGAGGGGGTGAAATCCTTTTGCTGGCAAGCTGTCTATTTTTAAATTGAAAAATAGTTTAAAAAAAAACTGTGAAAAAATATAATTGACACTCATGAATCAGCTACCTAGATTGAAGAGCTGCTATTTCGTCATATTAGCATTGATTCCTTTCCCTTCTTCCTTTCTTCTTCCCTCCCTCCTTCTCTCTCTCTCCCTTCCCTCCTTTCTCCCTTTCTTCCTTCCTCAGATACAAAATATTGCAATATATTTACATCCTTGGGCTTCCAATCACAGTTTTATTCCTTTTTCTTTCCAGAGAGAAGAGCTCTTACCACATTAGAGTTTATCTTCCTTGTTCAATAAAATCCTTTTACTGTAGAGATACATATGCAGAAAGAATATGTAGTCCTCTTTGAAGGTGAACTTTTAGTATTAACCCTTGGGATATATTTTTTATGTATCTTTCAAAAACTTTAAAAAATGCATTTGTAACTCAATTTAACTTTTTAAAAAATTTATTTTATTGAAGTATAGTTGATTTACAATGTTGTGTTAATTTCTGCTATTTTTTCCATATGATTTAGTAGGATATTGACTATAGTTCCCTGTGCTATACAGCAGGACCTTGTTGTTTATCGATTCTATACATAATAGTTTACATCTGCTAATCCCCAAATCCCAGTCCATCCTTCCCCCTTTCTCCCCTCTATGTCTGTGAGTTTGTTTCTATTTCATGGATAAGTTCATTTGTGTCATATTTTAGATTCCACATAGAAATGATATGATACGATATTTGTCTTTCTCTTTCTGACATACTTCTCTTAGTATGATATTCTCTAGGTTTACCTTTAACAATTTTTTACAAATAGCATTACGTTGCAATTCACCCATGTTGTACCAAATGATCTAGTTCAATGATTTTAACTGCTGTGTTGTATTGCTTTGTATGAATAACTCCAAATTTATTTCAGTCCACCCTGCTGATACACATGTTTATCCCTACTACAAACAATACAGCAGAACATCTTCTCGTTGGAGTCTCCTCTGGCCCATGTATGAGGTTTCTCTTTAGAGTATATACCTAAGAGTGGAATTGCTGGGTTACAAGATTTCTAAAATTTACATTTATTACTAAGTTGTTAAACTGTGTACTTAAAAATTGTTCATAGAGCATTCCCCTAGTGATTAGACTAATAGAGGAATAAGCTGTCGTAAACCATTAGCGACAAGTCATAACAAAACACTAGTTGAATCAGACAAATTGTGTTTATTTCCTGTAACCTGGACCATGATATTTATGGTTGTATTTCCCTTCTTGAAATAAGAGTATAATATAGTCTGTGTCCTCCTTGAGGTGAAATGTCTGTACTGGAATCTCTGTATTCTGCCACGAATAGACAAAAGGCGAATAGCTGGAGGAGAGGATCTAAGTTATCTCTCTGAGTTCTGAACCTCCATGCCATAGCTTGATCTTCAGACTTAGTTAAAATCTATACCCAGGTTGGAAAATGAGCTTTGTTTTTCACATAACCTAAAACACCTGTAGAAAAACAGCTTTTGGAAATGGAAGGATGTACAAAGCATCTAGATAATATTGGAACATCTGATGCAGGGTCATGGAGACCTCTGACCCTCGGAATAGAAACTGAAAAGTGTCTTGTGTAACCAGCCTATGTGTACGTGTTTGGACACATTCACACTGGTGCTCCTGACAGAGCTCTGTCTGCCCACGCTGGACCTCCATCACCTTCCCCTCAGAGGCTCTTGTTATTTCAAGGGGGTCCCCAGGCTGTTGGTATATCACTTGGGCTCAGAAATGAGTTTGCTCATGTGTTTTGGCTCCTGACTGAGCTCTCATGCAAATACGCACACATGCAAATACCTCGGAGTCTTCACTTCTTAGGAAGCCAGAGCTGCTTTGTTGTGTGGCAAAGCGGGGCAGGGTGAGGATGGGAAGAGAGACTCTGTCTGCTGAGCTCTAAAGCAGCATGTGTACCTAGATTATTTTTTTTAAAAGACCTTCTCCAGCTTCTGGCATAATTCCTCTTCCTCTTGTCTTAGAGATTTAAAATTAGTCCTGTGCAGTGAGTTTGAAGTTGGGGGGAAGGGGGACTGTTACTCCATCCCCACATGGCCACGCTGCTGTCCCTTTTCTCCCCCGCGTGTGTGCGTGCTAAGTCACCTTAGTCGTGTCCTATTCTTTGGGACCCCATGGACTGTAGCCCACCAGGCTCCTCGGTCCATGGGATTCTCCAGGCAAGAAGACTGGAGTGGGTTGCCATACCCTTCTCTAAGGGATCTTCCAGACCCAGCGGTCAATCTTACATCTCCGGTGACTCCTGCATTGCCGCTGCTGCTGCTGCTAAGTTGCTTCAGTCATATCCAACTCTGTGCAACCCCATAGATGGCAGCCCACCAGGCTCCTCTGTCCCTGGGGTTCTCCAGGCAAGAATACTGGGCTGGGTTGCCATGTCCTTCTCCAATGCATGCATGCATGCTAAGTTTCTTCAGTCATGTCCAACTCTGTGTGACCCTATGGACAGCAGCCCTCCAGGCTCCTCTGTCCATGGGATTCTCTAGGCAAGAATACTAGAGTGGGTTGCCATTTCCCATGTTTGCCATCTCCTGCAATGCAGGTGGAGTCTTGACTACTGAGTCACTAGGGAAAACCCTCTCTCCCGCTAGACACCCCATATTAGTACTCTCTCAAGTTTGTTCAGCCAGGCTTCAACAGTACGTGAACCGTGAACTTCCAGATGTTCAAGCTGGATTTAGAAAAGGCAGAGGAACCAGAGATCAAATTGCCAACATCTGCTGGATCATCAAAAAAGCAAGAGAGTTCCAGAAAAACATCTACTTCAGTTTTATTGACTATGCCAAAGCCTTTGACTGTGTGGATCACAACAAATTGGAAAATTCTGGAAGAGATGGGAATACCAGACCACCTGACCTGCCTCCTGAGAAATCTGTATGTGGGTCAGAAAGCAACCGTAGTTAGAACTGGTCATGTAACAACAGACTGGTTCCAAATCGGGAAAGGAGTACGTCAAGGCTGTATATTGTCACCCTGCTTATTTAACTTCTATGCAGAGTACATAATGAGAAATGCTGGGCTGGATGAAGCACAAGCTGGAATCAAGATTGCTGGGAGAAATATCAATAACCTCAGATATGCAGATGACACCACACTTATGGCAGAAAGCAAAGAAGAACTAAAGAGGCTCTTGATGAACGTGAAAGAGGAGAGTGAAAAAGTTGGCTTAAAGCTCCACATTCAGAAAACAAAGATCATGGCATCTGGTCCCATCACTTCATGGCAAATAGATGGGGATGCAGTGGAAACAGTGACAGACTTTATTTCCTTGGGCTCCAAAATCACTGCAGATGGTGACTGCAGCCATGAAATTAAAAGACACTTGTTCCTTGGAAGAAAAGTTATGACAAACCTAGACAGCATATTAAAGGGCAGAGACATTACTTTGCCAACAAAGGTCCATCTAGTCAAAGCTATGGTTTTTCCAGTAGTCATGTATGGATGTGAGAGTTGGACTATAAAGAAAGGTGAGCACTGGAGAATTGATGCTTTTGGACTGTGGTGTTTGAGAATACTCTTGAGAGTCCTTTGGACTGAAAGGAGATCCAACCAGTCCATATTAAATCAGTCCTGAATATTCATTGGAAGGACTGATGCTGAAGTTGAAGCTCCAACACTTTAGCCACCTGATGGGAAGAACTGACTCATTGTAAAAGACCCTGATGCTGGGAGGGATTGGGGGCAGGAGGAGAAGGGGACGACAGAGGATGAGATGGCTGGATGGCATCACTGACTCAATGGATATGGGTTTGAGTGAACTCTGGGAGTTGGTGATGGACAGAGAGGCCTGGTGTGTGCAGTCCATGGGGTCTCAAAGAGTCAGATGAGCAACTGAACTGAAGTTTGTTCAATGTAAATCCCAAAGCTCGAGGCACAGCACTTCCTGGCTGGGGGAGGACCTGAGCCTAGCCTCATAGAGCATCTTGCAGCAGTTCAAATAAGACAGCCTGTTACAGTAGAGTCATGAAGATGACCTCCTCAGAGCCCCTCTGGGGGCATTCATTGTTTTCCTCATGTGGCAGATCAGCAACCCACACAAGTGGAACCCAACTGGTTGTTAATGGAGAAGAGAGCTGCAAGTAGAAGAAAGAGCTTGATTGGAGCTTGATCAACTCCCTCCACCACCACCACCTAACATTTCTCAAAACGTAGAGCTATATTTGAAGCGTATTTAGATGTTACCTAGTTCATCATTTCATTTATTTATCTACTCTATATAACAAACCATCTCAAAATGTAGTGACTTAAAACGACAGTGAGTGTGTTATTTCTCACAGTTCTGTATGGTGGTTGAGTAATTCCTCTGTTGTTTTCACCTGGTCTCGTGTCAGTGTCTGTATTTAACTGGGAGTGAGGAGGAAGAGGTCCAACATGGCTTCATTCATGGGTCTGCCCTCCCAATGGTACTGGCTGTCAGCTGAGGTACCTTGATCTCCTCCATCAGCCTCTCAATCGAGTTGGCTAGACTGGGTTCTTTGCATGACATTTTTAGGGAAGTGTTTCAAGAGGGAGGAAGCTGCCAGTCTCCTCGAGGACTGGGCTCTAGAGTTCCTACGGTGGCACTTCTGCCACATTCGATTGGTGAAAAAAATAATGGGGCCAGCCTAGATTCAAGGCAGAGAAACAGGCACCAGCCCTTAATCTACTACACCGTTCAATCTCTGCAGTGTCTGGTTTTGTTCTAGTTGAATAAGTTCTAATGAAGGGGTCCCTTATTCTTTCTCGAGGCAACAGCTTCATGGAAACCATCCACAGCCTTCCCCCTTTAGATGAACCCAGCCTTCCCCTGGGTTCAAAATAAGCATCAGGTCCCCTCCTTCCCTATCCAGTACTGGGGAAGAGAAATCTTTTAGTGAGACGAGCACAAGAAAATTTACATTTACGACACACAGATGGAATAAGTTATTTTGTCGAAGTTCTGTTTGAGCTAGGTGTGCCTTTTGCAGATGGCAACCTCATTCTGAAGAGCTAAATTGGGCCATTGTGGAACTGAGGGGAAATAAAACTAATGAGCTGATTGGGTCTGTATCTGGCTTAGACTTTAAGCGAGAAGGATAAAGGGGTCCCTTGAGGGTTCCAAGCACTTCAGCTTGGTTCAGTGAAGCGAGAAAACAGATCAGCTGGTTGGGGAGAAAGCCATAGTCAGAAAGAAAGGGCCGTATATCTCAGGAAATTATGTATCGTCATAAGTAGCTAGGTGGCATGAAGATTCCATAGAGGCAAAAGCATGCTAATGCAGTTTTGGTCTAGTGTCTTGTTATTCATAGTGTATTCATTGGACTACCAGGAGAATTGGGGCCCACTCCAGAATGTGAATCAGAATCTGCATTTTAAGAAGATCATCGAGCACCTCATAGGCTTATTGAAGTCTGAGAAGCACTTGTCTAGAGTGCTCTCCTGATGCCTTTAATTCACACCCCATGGGAGATCCAGCAGAGAAGTGGTCTTACTTCCAATAAAGAACTGTGGTTGGCACCAACCTAGACAGCATATTAAAAAGCAGAGACATCACTTTCCCAGCAAAACTCCGTATAGTCAAAGCTGTGGTTTTTCCAGTAGTCATGTACAGATATCAAAGTTGGACCATAAAGAAGACTAAGTACTGAAGAACTGATGCTTTCGAACTGTGATGTTGGAGAGGACTCTTGAGAGTCCCTTGGACTGCAGGGAGATCAAACCAGTCAATCCTAAAGGAAATCAACCCTGAATATTCACTGGAAGGACTGATGCTGAGGGTGAAGCTCCAATACTTTGGCCACCTGACGCAAACAGCTGACTCATTGGAAAAGACCCTGATGCTGGGAAAGATTGAGGGCAGGAGGAGAAGGGGGAGACAGAGGATGAGATGGTTGGATGGCCTCATTGACTGATTGGACGTGAGTTTGAACAAACTCTGGGAGTTAGTGAAAGACAGGGAAGCCTGGCATATTGCTGTCCATAGAGTAACTAAAGAGCTGGACACAACTGAGCAACTGGACAACAACAAGAGCAAGGTTTTCTGGGAACAGAGAGGGTTCAGCCTGTCAGTCTGTGGAAACCCACAACCTATTGCCCTTTCCTCTAAGCAGGGGTGCTTAGCCTTTTAAAAAACAGTTTTATTGAGATATAATTCACCTACTATACAATTCATCCATTTCATTGAACAATTCAGCGCTTTTGGTATATTCACAGATAAGGGCAACCACGGTCAATTTTAGAACATTTTTATCACCTCAAGAAGAAAGTTTGTAGCTTTCAATGATCACCCCCTCATTCTTCTATCCATGCTCACCTTCCACCCTTCCCTTAAAGAACTACTAATCTTTCTTGTTGCATTGGGCCTTCATTGCTGCATGTGGGCTTTCTCTAGTTGCAGCAAGCCAGATCTAGCCTTCTTTGCTGTGCATGGGCTTCTCTGATTTTGGAGCATACAAGTGCGGGCTTCAGTAGCTGCTCAGTAATTGGACTCAGTAATTGTGGCTTGCAGGCTTAGTTGCTCTGAGGCATGTGGAATCTTCATGGACCAGGGATTGAACCTGTGTTCCCTGCATGGGCCGGCAGATTCCTATTCACTGCTTCACTGCATCACCAGGGAAGTCCAATCTACTTTCTATCTCCATAAACTTACCCATTCTGGACTTTCATATGAATGAGATCATGGAGCATGTGCTTTATAACAATTTTTTGGATCATGGAGATCCACTGAAACTCAAATGGAAACCATGAACCGACCTCCCAAAACATACATACAGAAGTATATTCACTCAGAACTTAATAAAATTTTGTGCATTTTTTGAAACCTTTAGGGAGCATCTTTAGGGAGTCAAGATTAAGAACTCATACACTGTAGCCCATCAAGATGGGTAGTTGTCCCAAGCAAGTCCTAGTCTGGTTTGAGCACCGCTGGCAGCAAGGCTGTGAGCTTGCAGGAATAGGTCACATGGGGTTATTACAGCCCCAAGGTGAAAAGTGACTAAAGCAACAAGCAAAGGACAGGCACCAAGTGTTTTCAGAGCTGAAGAAGCTGTGTTTATTACACACAGTTTGCCAAGGAGGGGATGATGGTGAACAGATGTGTCATTTGCAATTATTCCTAAAGATGTTAATTATGCAAATAGAATCTCTGATTAGGGTTCTAAAAAAAGAACCCCATATATTATGGGGTGTTGGGTGTGCACAATCAAGCATGCTTGCTGACTCTTCCCCCAGGTAAACACAGTTGGTGCCAGACTCCTCAACTGGGGCTCTTATTTTCGGCGTGCCACCTTGAGAGCCAGAGAAGGGTTCTGTGGGGCGCATTCTAACTGCAGAACACTAAAGCTGGATCTGATCTTTGAGATCAAGGAGTGTAATCTGTTCTTGTCCAGAGGCAGAAACTGAGGCCCAGAGAATGATGGGACTTATCACTAGCAGAGCGAGGATAAGTTGTCCTATCTCTTACCTCACAGATTCACTTTCACCTGGCCTTATTATATCAAAGAGGACATAACTCAGCTATTAATTTTCTCACCAGGGTGTCCTTTAAATCTGTGTGGAGTGAGGGCCCCGGGGAATGATGCAAGCAAAATATCTCCCTAACCCACTGAGGATGTGCCTGTGCCTGTATATGGGGAAGGGGAGAGCAAGTAACTAGAATAGCATAGGGGTTATACTCTAAGCTGTGTTAGTCAACAGAGCAGCCACTAGTCCAGTGTGGCTATGTAAATTAAAATGAAATAAAATTTAAAATTCAGTTGCAATAGTCACATTCCAGACACTCAGTAGCTACTCGTGGCTCATGGCTACCACTTTGGACAATGCAGAACATTTCCATTGCTGCAGGAAGTCCTCTTGGACAGGGCTTTCTAGAGGCTAGAGTCAGATTTTCTGAGTATGAATCCCAGTAAAATCTCAAGTGTATTACTTGATGTTTCCAAACCTCGATTTCCTCATCTGTAAAATGTACATAAGCACTGTGTTCACTTTGTTGGTTTGCTGTGAAAAGTATGAATGTAAATAAAATAATGTATGTGCTTCAAAAAGTGCTTATGTACATGCGTACTAAATTGTTTCAGTCGTGTCCGACTCTTTGTGATCACATGGACTGTAGCCCGCCAGGCTCCTCTGTCCATGGGATTCTCCAGGCAAGAATACCGGAGTGGATTGCCATGCCCACATCCAGGGATCAAACCCCTGTCTCCTGTGGCTCCTGCACTGCAGAATTATTCTTTACCACTGAGCCACTGGGGAAGTCCAAATGTTATCATCATTAAGCATCTCAGTATCCTGTTTAAGACAGTACAGCTTCTTTTTAAAAAATATTTGTTCATTCAGCTGCATTGTGTCTTAGTTGCATCATGCAAGATCTTTTGTTGCCGTGCACAGACTCTAGTTGCAACTCCCGGTCTTAGTTGCTTGATGGCATGTGGGATCTTAAGTTCCCCAACTAGGGATCAAACCCTCATCCCCTGCATTGCATGGCAGGTTCTTAACCACTGGACTACCAGAGAAGTCCCCAGGGCAGCGTCTTCTGATTGAAATGATGCAGTTTATTCCATGGAGGAGTAAGGGATCACTTTCTAGGGCACTCGAATGCCAAGAAGCCTGTCTTGGTTGGGTTATAGTGGGAGGAGGTCAGGAACAGGGAGAAGGAATTAGGAGAGGCTGGGACTGGGGGAAGATGATCAGGGTCCTGGGAACAAGAAGACACAGTGGAGGGGGCTGTAAGAGATGCCCGAGGCAGTCTAGGGCAAAGTGGACAAGTGCCATAGCTGGCAGAGACGTGGATCTACCAGTCTGAGCATGTGTATAAGTGCTCCTCACCTCACTTCCCTTGTGCTAATTGCTTGTCTGCTTGTCCACAAGAGGGAGGCAAGGGAAAGGAGAGAAGGAACTCCAAGTCCAGCTGGCTCTTTGCTGGCAGCTCTGGCCAAAGATTTGCTGTGGAGGGAGATGAAATTTCTGATGAAAATACGACTGCCTTTCACAGAAGCTCGAAGGTCTCAGCTGTGTTTTCCTCCAACCCATTTCCTCAGTGGAGAGGATCCTCCCCAAAGGCTTTGTGTTATTCGGCAAGTCATACGTCACAATCTCTTAGGAGGGCAGGGACAATTTTCACACCTGGCTGGACGCTGTGCCAACCTCCCAGCAACCCCTCCATACAGGTTCAGCAACACAGGACACAGAAACTGTGAGTGGAGAGGAGAGAGGTGGCAGTCATCCAAATAATTTGGCCCCACGGCCTGCCACTCCACAGTATTGATTGCGCTGCCAGGGCTCATAAAGCACTGTGTTAGGCATTGAGAGAAGGTATTAAAAAAATAATTCTCTTTGCCCTTAGGGAATTTTCATGTAATTCAGGAGCTAGTGAGCCAAGGGACAAAGGGGCTTAGGGTGGCAGAGGGGGAGATAGGATTTGCAGATGTATTTTATGCCCTGGTCTGCCCAAAGTGTTACCTTGGGTCAAGCTATTGCAGTTTTCTGGGTCTCCTCACTTTCATCACAGATACATTTAAGTGGATGGATGGACTGGGTGATTTTAAAGTTCTCCATTTCTAGAACCCTGGGATTCTAATTCAGATGTGGGGAGGTGAACACCTAGGCTGTGGAAGAAGATTCTTTCACTAGGGCTGTCAGCTTTATCTCATAAAGTACAGGATGCCCACTTTCATCTGGATTTCACATAAATGATGAAGACATCTTTTTAGTGCATGTCCCATGCAGTATTTGGGACATACTTATACTATGAGATTATCTGTTGTTTGTCTGAAATCCAGATTTCCTGGGTATTCTATATACTACTTGTCTACCTCTGCCTTCCACCAAACATGTCTGCACCTCTTACCACGTGTGGAAGGCATTTCTGCCTCTCTACATCCTCTTATTGGGACTTCCTGATTAATCTGACTGGTCTGAATCTGTGAAATTCCTTGGCCACATTTGACTGACAAGGATAAGTGCGTCTGAGGCAAGACCTTTGACTTCCTCTGGCTCCCACTGTCTGGACAAAAGCACTAGGCATCTCTTCCTCTCCCACTCTCTTGAAAGAGCCCCCTGAGCATGACTGCTCAGGGGAAGAGGTAGGTAACTCCCCCCTTTTCCTGCTGCCGCACAGCAGACCTCATCCATTGCAGTCCATTCTGAGGGCCCATTTATCATAGACATGCCTGAGTGTTTACCTTCAACACAGATTTGGGATGGGAGCAGAGGCCCCTTTTGTCTTAAAGTTTAATCTTTTTTTCTCCAGTTTTGCTTTTACCAACAAACTCTGCATTTGGGGGATTATTGGGTGCTTGCTGTCCTAGTAATAAACAGATACTTTTATTCCCACTGGGCCAGTACATTTCTGTGTTTTCTTATTTGACTCAGGTTCCAAACCTCTTATATGAATGTTGTCTCTACAAATCAGACATATTAGTCCATTTACATAGAACCCTGATGACTGTGAAAAAGAAAAAAAGTGAATGGCGTGTGACATCATCAGGCTAGGACAAGAGAGATGGTCAGATATAAGTCATCTTGGGATACTTATTTACTTATAGAGGTGACTTGGGAATTTTATGTTGTAAGTAAATACTTGCTGTATGAAAGAAGATGGGGAGGGCTCTTGTCCAGTTATCCAGGCCTGACAATTTTAGTTATAGACTTTTACAGTGAGATGGTTATACAAAGATATCTCTTGAGATCCTTTGCCAGTGGGTGTTGTCGTCCTAGTCATTGGGATTTTCCCAGCTCAGGTTCTTTATTTCTTGCCTGGACCTTTGCCACACACAGCATTGTCACTCCCTGCCCCCTACACTTGGCTTTCCTAAACACATATTATGTCATCACACCGCCTAAAATCTTATTCTTGCCTCAGAAGCAAGTTCAAACTCTTTAGTATGGTCCACCAAGACCAGGTAGATATGTCACTCTTCACATTTTTTTTTTCCTGCTACTACCTTCCCTGCCCCCAGGCTCCTAGGTTATAGTCCCAGTAAACTTTTAGTGGTCTCCTAAATATTCTCCTTCACATCGCCAAATCTTTGCACAGTTTGGCCCTTCTCCTTTTAATGTCCTTCCTCTCCTCTCTCTGGTGAGCATTTGCTTTTGAGAATTAACTCAAAGGTCAGCTTTCCAAAGTGAAAGTTGCTCAGTCACGTCCGCCTCTTTGTGACCCCGTGGACTATACAGTCCATGGAATTCTCCAGGCCAGAATACTGGAGGGGGTAGCCTTTCCCTTCTCCAGGGGATCTTCCCAACCCAGGATTCGAACCCAGGCCTCCCGCATTGCAGGCAGATTCTTTACCAGCTGAGCCACCAGGGAAGCCCCAAGCCCTCTTGAATTCCGCTGTCTCTGGCTGAGCAACATTGTCCTTTCTCTGTGCTCTGACTCTACCATGTTGTATTGCAGTGGTGGCGTCAGGAATCAGGTGCTCCCTCTTGTGTGGGACCTCCACAAGGGCAAACTCTTGTGTCTTACATCTTTGTAGTTCCTCACTGATGTCACATGCTTCTTCTATTTCCGCTATTATAAGGCCCAGCACAGCAGGGACATCCAATAAATGTTGCTTGCACGAGGACCATAGAATACAGCCCAGATAGCAGATATTTAAGTTAACTGTGTGGTGTGAATTGTCAGACTAAATAAATCTTCACAGTGGAAATGACTACACTGAAATTTAGTATAGAAACATGCTGCAGCCCATGAAAACCCAACAGATTATGTAATTTAAATGAAGGGTATGAAATTTTTATCTCAAGGCACAAATCAGAAGAGAGCCACAGCATGAGACCCATGTAATAGGTCTCATTGGCACTAGTATTAGCTCTAGGTAGTCCTTCCTTCTTTGGGGTATAGAATGCCTGTTTTGATATCAAACTACATCTCATCAACATGTTTGTTATGACTTATGACTTATGGAAGGAATGTTTGTTTCTTTGCCATGTGAGATCCAATGGATCAGCAAACTATCTCTGTTGGCAAGTACTTCTTGAGAGGCTGTGAGACTGGTCACAGGGATAAGGGGTATTTTTGGGGCACTTTGTCTAAATCTATCCCTGGTCTGGGAAGATTCCACATGTCATGGGGCAGCTGAGCCTGTGCACCACAACTACTGAAGCCTGCACCCTAGAGGCCGTGCTCTGCAACAAGAAGCCACCTCAATGAGAAGCCCTTGTATCACAACTAGAGAGTAGACCCACTCACCACAGCTAGAGAAAGCCTAGGTGCAGCAATGAAGACCCACTGCAGTAAAAAAAAAAAAAAAAGGCATAAAATTCTTAGGGGGAAAAACTGCAACTCTACAAGCACTCTAGAGAAAGAACACTTGGCTTGGAGTCAAGTGTCTAGTCCCAGCTCTGTCACTAAGCCCATGGGTGATCCTGGGGAAGTCACATATCCTCCGAGGGCCTCAGTTTCCCTATGTTTGTATCAAGGGGGTTCTACTAGGGACCTCTGAAGTATTTATCTGCTTTAGCATTTTGATCCTCTGCAGGGACAGATTGTGAACTTAATGAGCTTAAGCTTCAAGGATCTTTGCTTGCACAGCTCTTTTCAGAAGCCTTGGGAGGGGCCCCATCAATATCTTTTACTTGGTCATATATTTTTGTAAAGTTTCAAAAAGTAAAATATTTTAACTGATATTGGTTAAGACAACTATCTCTTTTTACTCTCCACTCTCCCTTCGTTGCAATTCCCCAGGTATGGGGTGGCCTTGAATTGGTTGTGGGCACATTTGGGGTTCAGATAAAGAGAAATTGGGTTGAAGATATTAATGATACATTTCCATGTAGTCTAGAGTTACTTTTGTGTATAGTTGCATTGTTACTAGTTATTCTAATATAGGTCTGGCTTCCAGAAATATTTCTACTATTCCCTGTGCTGAATGGCATGCACAAGAACAAGTGAAAACACTTCTCAATTGTGTCCATATAACGTTTTGAGTGATATGAGTATAATCAAATTATTCTTATACCTCATCTATCACATTATTGATAAATATAGGGGTTCTGTCACTAGAATCCTGTTTCTTCAGGACTTTTTAAAGCATGGTATTGATATCAATGCATGCTCCCTCACTAAGTGTGGCATGAAGGGGCAAGGCCACTGATGGTGCCATGGAATGAACTTATCCTATACTTCTTGGCGCTGGAAGCATGTGGGGATTGGGAGAGGGACAAGATTTTGACATGTACAGAGCCAGAAGCTAGTCTGTTGAAAATTCTTCCAGTCATCAAACATGAAAAGTTGTAAATGGAGGATTCAGTTCTCAATGATGCCTAAACAAAATGGAAATGTTCTTTCAGCAGGAATATGCTCAATAAAGCAGCATGTATAATTATAAACACACTGTTTTCCCTTGTTTTGATTATGTGTGCTCAAAATAGAATTTTCCAGAATGTCTGTGTTTGTAGGGGCAAAAACCTTTAAGCAGTACTGTAAGCAGTAAGTCTCTGATTTTGCAGGTTTTATGCATCACAGAATAAGTCCTAACATATCTGACACATCTTGTCGAGATGAATTGTATTGGTTTTAGATGAAACAGCATGCAGTATTGATACAATTCATTAAAAAGTCCTCAGGAAACAAGGGTTCTAGTGACAGAACTCCTATATTCATCAGTAAGGTGATAGATGTAGTATAAGAGTAATTTGGTTATACTATTATGTAGCTCAATATATTATAGATACAATTTAGAAATATATTTGACTTGCTCTTATGCATGCCTTAATTTTGGACTAATTTTATATCCATTTTCAGAATGGCTGATAGGCTAAAACTCAAAGAGGAAAGGAAGGATGTATCTTAATGGAAATTGATGATTTCAACTAAAAGAAAGAAGACTAGCAGAGACTTTAAAATATTGAAAACTCTCTTATCACAACGGAAGCTAAAGACTCTGATGGTCAAAATCAAAAAGATAGGAAACGATCACAACAGCAAAGAAAACATAGACAAAGCAATAACAAAAATGAGAGGAAAGTTATGTGATTTGGGAAACTCCAGGACAAGGAACAGGAGGAGGATAAAAGTAATGGTCTGCATGAGGACATGGACTACAGAAAAGTTAATGAGTGTCATTGGCATTTAAAATTAGCCACTGCAAAAGAAGCCTGAAATGACATGACTCTTCTGGCTCATAGGTGAAGGAAACTGGTTAGAGCTTAGCCCAAATTTGACAAAACTCTAAAAATGTTACATGACACTGTAATGAATTAGAAGTTGGAAAAACCTTTTCTAAATTATCAATAATGAATAAATAAATTTCTAGTAGATTGAATTATCCTTCTCATTTCCTTATAGAAAGATTATATAAAAAATTATATAAAGAGATGACTAACAATTTGGAAAAAAATTGTACGTGTACTTTAGGCAGCTCATTAGGAAATATGTTTTGCCATTCTGCTGCCCCCCCGCCCCACCCGCCGCCGGTTTTTGTGATGTTTGTGGAGTTTTTCAGTTTTAGAAATTAGTATTTTATAATATTATGACTTCTTCTTTGTAAATAAATATTCAGTTTGTACTCAGTTTTTGTTTTGATTGAGTATTCTCCTTCAGTAATTAGGGCCACCAAATTATATAAGCACATGGTCAGTTGCTACTCATCTGACAGATTCCTTTATAGAGCAGTGTTTCTCAAGCTTTAATATGCATTTGAATCCCCTGGGGATCTTGTTAAGATGCAGCTCCTGAGATTTCTGTATTCCTTACAAACTCCCTATTGGTGCCCACACTGCTGGTCTAGGGGCACACTTTGAGAATCAGATCTACAACAGTGGCTTCCATCTGACTGTGCACTGGGTGATGCTCTTAGAAAACACAGATGCCTGGGCCCCACCCCTGAAGATTCTTACTTAGAAAACTTTGTAACTAGGCAAAGAGACCCTTTGATACACTTGCTAGGAATTCAAACTGATGCAACCATTTTGAGGTTAATTTGGCAATATCTTCTTGGAAACTGGAAAAAGGTCAGCTGGAAATTCTGGGAAAGGGAGTTTACAAATTCCTAGCCCAGGCTGGGAAAAAAAAAGTGCAGGAGGATGGGGCTTGGCTGAGAGACAGTAGATACCTAATTGGTACAGGGTACAATCTCTATAACCCAAAACTTCTACTTTTAGGAATTTATCCTAGTAATATTTACATATATAAATATATAAGTATAAGACTTTAATTCCACAGTATTTGTAGTTGGGAAAAACTAACAGCAACCTGCCCATCAATAAATTACACAAACTATGAAACATCTTTACAATGAAATTGCAATAGCTCATCTTAGTTAAACAATTACTACGTGCCAGACATTGCTGTAAGTTATTTATAAATATCAAATTTGTGTTCACAATTATCATGTTTCTATTTTGCAGATGATGTAATTTATATGTATTAACATGGAAAGCTGTCCAGGGATATAACAGGTGAAAGCAACTAGCAGAACATTATTTATAATATATCATGCATTACCATTATAATATACTAGCAAAAAATAATATATTCAAATCTGAGGCCTAGTCTTCAGTAGATAACTACTGATCTAGAATAGGAATGAAAGGGCATTCATTTATATTCAAATACACTGTTTTCATGCAATTTAACTGGTAACACTTTCAGAGGAAGTAAAAATGATCAGGCTGATTTGGTGGATAAGAGCAATCTGTCAATGGTCAGATGGATAGTCATTCTTATTGATCTCAACATTAGGGATGATGGGAAGAACAGACCTATAGATGTACCTCTCTCTCATGTCTTTAAGGACACACTCTAGGAAGAAAATACACCAGTGCAATTTGTCTGGGCTTCTCGGTTGGTCCAACTTTTTGTCTTATACTGTTTCACCTTAGTAAAGTCATTCCACTCTTAGGCCATGGCAAGGTTTAAACAAACTCCCAACACTTTATTATGGGATTTTTCAAACATACAGGACAGATAAAAAGAAACCTACAGGGAACACATGCATCTATTATCTGGACTGTACAATTAACTTATTATTATACTTGCTGCTGCTGCTGTCACTTCAGTTGTGTCCGACTCTGTGCGACCCCATTAACAGCAGCCCACCAGGCTCTGCCGTCCCTGGGATTCTCCAGGCAAGAACACTGGAGTGGGGTACCATTTCCTTCTCCAATGCAGGAAAGTTGCTTCATAACAAATCTACTTATCTCTCTGTGCACCCATTGATTTGCTTCATTTCTGGTGATGCACTTCAAAGTAATTTGCTGACATCAATCAGTACACTTTCCCCTGAATGCTGCAGTATACATATCAACAACTATAGCTTAATATGTTTCTAGTTTGTCGTCTTTCCTTTTGAGGTAACATTTACACAGGAAACACACAAATCTTAGGTGTACCATTTGATAAGTTTTAACTAGTGTGAACATCTGCAGAACTCAGACTTCTATCCAGAGAGAATTTTACCACAACTGAGAGTTCTCTAATGCCCCTTTCTGGGTACACCATTCCTCCCCACCACTCCCCTCACCAGATAACTACTGCTCTGATTTTTTTCCTACTATAGATATCCTTTCTAGAACTTCATACAGATGGACTAATACAATATGTCTTTTGTGCAACAATCCTTTACTCAGCCTAACATTTTTTGCAATTCATCCACGTTATTGCATATCCCCATTGTTCACTAAACATTTCCTTATTTTCTGGTATAAGATGATATTTCAGATTCAACTTGTACTTTCCCTGATGAAGGCCTGGAATCAGCCATTTTTCCAAGGATCTCTGGTTTCTTTTGCGTTGTGCTTATGTGCTCAGTTGTGTCTGACTCTTTGCGACCCCTTGGACTGTAGCCTGCCAGGATTCTCTGTCCATGGTATTCTTCAGGCAAGAATACTGAAGTGGGTTTCCATTTTCTCCTCCAGGGGATCTTCCTGACCCAGGGACCGAACCCCCATCTCCTGCATTGGCAGCACCACATGGTAAGTCCCTGGTTTCCTTTAATAAAGGGTATATTCAGAGACCAAGATTTGGGTGCTCAATGTTTTAATTGCTAATGGGGTATTGATGCGTTTAGGTCATTCACTCAGTGGACAGATATAGGAAATATGTATATATATATATATATACACACACATGTATATGAGATATATGTGTGCGTGTTAATGTATATACATATAATCCACACATATACATCTATAGTATTTCTATATCTGTGTGCATGTATATATTTATACACGCATAATGAAAGCTATGTACTGATACTTTGGTTTCAATCTTAAACCTTCAGGGTTTTCCAGACTTTCCTGTCTCAACATTTATAAATATCTTCCCTAGCAATGAGAATATTGGCCCCTATTATCACAGCATATTTACTTATTGGCTTAATCTCCCAACCATGCTGGCTGTCTCTTCCAAGCACCACCACATCCCACCTCCTCTTTGTCCTGTGTCTCACCCCTCCTGCCCTGCATCCATGCCTCTACATGCCTTCCTCAGCCCTCTGACATCCCTGTGATTTCAGTCACTGTGCTGAGTTCTCCATACTGGGAGGGAAAATACACGGAGCAGATACCACATTTTGATAGGAAAAAGCCCAAGTGAACCAAACCAACACTGCTCCATTTGCAGTCGTTCTATTTCTTAATTCCTGTTACTAAATGTTTACAAAGAAAAGCACTGAGCCTTTAAAAACAAAACAAAACAAAACAAAACAAAATGGAACAATTGAGTGGAGCAAGCTACAGTTTTAAGTCCCAAGTAGAAGATTTTTAACAAGCTATTAGAATGATAACCTGTGGCTGCTGTGGAACCAGCTCAAAGCCTCCCTGATGTTGCCCAGGAGGGGCTAACACTGCTCTGTAACCAGTGGAAACACTTACGGCCTTCAAAGGCGTTAATCAGTCATAAGGAGTATTAGCAGAAGCTTCCGCAGGGGAAGCACTGGCTGTCCTTGGGGAGACACAGCAGGTGAAGGTCCCGGCCATCTCCAGCCTTGGCATTCACGAGGTCTCAGCTGTGACAAATCTGCAGGCCCAAGGTCAGGCTTTTACCCACTGACTTGAGCTTCCTGGGGATTTCTCATCAAAGCCTTTGCCTGTCACCTTAGGGGAGAAAACCTGCTGTAGTTACCTTCACATTTCTTAAAGTCCGAGAAATAACCTGGCTTTTGGAAAACAATGTTAACGCTTCCTGGAAGTTTTGGAAGGCAGGAACCCCTGTGAGTGCACCAAGCACGGTGTAGTGCTGGCTCTTTCATTTCTAGCTCGATTTTGACTCTTGCCCTCACTGCCTTCCCCGCACTCACGAGAAAGCACAGATTCTCAGCTTAGTTTGCTTATCAGACTGCATAAAGCCAGGTGTTCTCAGGGTTTGCTTTATCTTTGGCCACACACTACCTACTGACCAGGAAACCCACTTAATCATTTCTGAAATATGCCTCATTTGTAGGCTTAAGGCAGCCTTAACCTGAAACAGGGATGGCAGATTTGTTTCAAGATATATTTGTTGTTGTTGTTCAGTTGCAAAGTCATGTCTTGACTCTTGCAGTCCTGTGGACTGTAGCCCACCAGGCTTCTCTGTTCATGGGGTTCTTCGGGCAAGAATACTGGAGTAGGGTGCCATTTCCTCTTCCAGGGGATCTTCCTGACCCAGGAATTGAAACTGTGTCTGTTATGCCTCCTGCATTGGCAGGCGGATTCTATAACACTAGCGCCACCTAAGAAGCTCTCTAATTTAAGTCTCATGTAATTTCTCAAAGAAAAAACTACTAGCTTCACTTTACCTATGAGGAAAATGGAGGCCCGGAAGCCAAAAAGAAATTGCCAAAGATCTTGCAGTAGAACTGGAACCTGAATGCAAATCTATTTGCTTCCAAAAAAACTTGTTCTTTCCATGGCACTGTACTTTGTTGTTGTTTCTGAACCTAAGCTTCACCGTTAACATTCAGTCAATTCAGTCACTCAGTCGTGTCCGACTCTTTGCAACCCCACGAACCACAGCACACCAGGCCTCCCTGTCCATCACCAACTCCCGGAGTATACTCAGACTCATGTCCATTGAGTCAGTGAGCCATCCAACCGTCTCATCCTCTGTCATCCCCTTCTCCTCCTGCCTTCAGTCTTTCCCAGCATCAGGGTCTTTTATAATGAGTCAGCTCTTCGCATCAGGATATCAAAGTATTGGAGTTTCAGCTTCAATATCAGTCCTTCCAGTGAATATTCAGGACTGATTTCCTTTAGGATGGACTGGTTGGATCTCCTTACAGTCCAAGGGACTCTCAAGAGTCTTCTCTGACACCACAGTTCAAAAGCACCCATTCTTTGGTGCTCAGCTTTCTTTACAGTCCAACTCTCACATCCATACATGACTACTGGAAAAACCATAGCTTTGACTAGATGGACCTTTGTTGGCAAAGTAATGTCTCTGCTTTTTAATATGCTGTCTAGGTTGGTCATAACTTTTCTTCCAAGGAGTAGGCGTGTTTTAATTTCATGGCTGCACTCACCATCTGCAGTGATTTTGGAGCCCCCCAAAATAAATTCAGCCACTGTTTTCACTGTTTCCCCATCTATTTGCCATGAAGTGATGGGACCAGATGCCATGATCTTTGTTTTCTGAATCTTGAGCTTTAAGCCAACTTTTTCACTCTCTTCTTTCAGTTTCATCAAGAGGTTCTTTAGTTCTTCACTTTCTGCCATAGGGTGGTGTCACCTGCATATCTGAGGTTATTAATATTTCTCCCGGCAATCTTGATTCCAGCTTGTGCTTCATCCAGCCCAGCGTTTCTCATGATGTACTCTGCATATAAGTTAAATAAGCAGGGTGACAATATACAGCCTTGATGTACTCCTTTTCCTATTTGGAACCAGTCTTACTTCATGTCCAGTCTAACTGTTGCTTCCTGACCTGCATACAGATTTCTCAACCCTTAACATTAGTGTTGAGCAAATCTGGATTCCACCAAATTTTCAAATATGACCCCAAACTGTCATTCTCTTCTTTGACTTGGTTTTAGCTCCAGCTGGAAGCATGTCTAAGCATTTAGTTTCATGGTAGAGAAATGCAAGAGGCACTCTCTAAAGTTACTACCTTCTATCCTGTGGGGTTTGGGCAGCCCAGAGTAAGTTTGTTTCCAGAACTAGGAGTCTGGCACAGTGATCTTGACTCCAAAGGATCCCTGTCCAGGCCAGTTAAGTGTGGAGTGCCCTCTTTCAATGCCAGGCAGTTCAAAGAGGTACAGAAAAGTTGTGACCTGACTTCCTAATCCTGTGAATTGTGGGCACCTGTGTGCCTGCTTGGCTGTTGTGATGTCACACGGACTTCAGCTTCTATAGTTAGAATAACAAAGCTCCATGAGGTAGTTGAGTAAACCAGGAGAACCTCAGAGCTGGAATGGACCTCTAGCTTGGTCTAGTTCCATGCTGCCTAAAGCAAAAAAAAAAAAGCTCTGTCTAGCACCATGGTCAGAAACAGGTTTAAATAATTCCTGGGGAAGGAATGGTACAATCTCCCCCCTTTAATTGGTACATTGTTAGGCAGCTCTGGTAGCTCCGAAATTCTTTTAAAATTAGATTTCATATAGCTCTCTATAATTTTCAAGTTCTTCACTGATTGATTTTCCTCAGTTTTATCAGAAACTGATTGCTATAAAGTTGATCCATCAACCAAGTAGCTGGTGCAGATAGTTTGGACTAAGCAAGGTTAGCTCTAGGCAAAACTTATAAGGCTCTCCAGTAGAATTTACTTTCATTGTCTTAATCATGCTACTGTTCTTTAGGGACAACCCCTTCTCATCCTCTCCATTCTTTCTTCCTCCTTCAGAATTCCTGCTGTTATGAAAAGTTTGGAAACTTAGCCCCCATTGTGACTGATAAAAACATGACTGTCTCCTCTAAAGAGAAGAACTGTCTTGAATTTTTATTTTTTATTTTTTTTAAGGCTAAAACCTTGAAAGGTTTGGCATAAAGGAACAAATTTGAAATGAATCTTAGTATTCAGGCAGTTTGAGGTAGGGTGGGGGTAAGTGAATATAGATTCCCAGCACTTTTGATATTGAAACAGCATGTAAAACATCCATCAGCTTAAGCTAATTTTGTCTCCTTAAAAACATGTTAATTAATCAGATTGAAACATCACCAGCTTACACTGGTTTTGCCTCTGTAACTAAGTTGATTAATCAAACCTGGAGACTTTAAGTGACAGGACTGAGCATGTGCAGGATGGGAACCCATGTCTCCGCGATAACCCAGAGCCAGAGATCTTCAGGCCATGAAACTCAAAGATGAGACATGTTGCCACAGTGCTCTTTAGGAAGCACTATGTCCTTCAATAAAAGGAAAATCTGGCTTCCTGCAATATGGACTAATTCAAGACTAGCCAATAAGCTTCCAAGTTTGAAATTCCCCTAGCTCCTTAAATGTCACTTGAAGCCTGGGTGGAAAAGAGAGATTTGAGAACTTTGCTTCCAGTTTCCTTGCCAGTTGATCTCATAATAAAGCTCTTCCTTTCCTCAAAAGCTGATGCCGTAGTATTGGCTTCTGTGTGCCTCAGGCAGCCTGCCCTTGCTAGGTAACAATTTCGCCTCAGGTAGGATACCTGACTCACCAAGGTGATCCTGGTTCTACGTGTCCATCCTGGTGTGTTGATGCTCTCCACTTGGTGAATACTGGTGGTCTCACAGGAGGATGGAATAGAGCATAGGGAGGTTAGTGACCTGTGTAACTTGAGGTCTAAGTGCAATAGAAAGTGGCTCGTTGGCTCAAAGAATGTAGAACCTGGTCCCAGCAGCCCTTAGCATGCAGCAGAGACCCTGCGCCATTAGCCTCTCACCCTGTCAGAAGGAGTGGTAGGTGATCCTGCTCAGTCTCTGGTCCAGGTTGCAGTGGGCCCCATCCACAAGGAACCAACTGTCAATGAGCTGCAGGGTTCCTCCTCAGCCATTGGTTGGGGCTGCAGTGGCCCCGCCCACAAGCAACCAACTGTGACGGAGCGACCATTAGTGAGGGGATTTTTCGGCCAACCATTGGTGGAGTGCTGGTCTTCAGGTGGAGAACAAGGTAAGAGCTTGATCCCGGGCTTCTCCTCTGGGGCCTTCTAGTTTACCTTGCCGTGGGCCTACGGATGACCTGGGGGGCAGGGGGCAGGGGCAGGGAACATCCTGGGGCTGTGTCCTGCAGAGCTCCAGAGCCCTCACCAAGTCGTGGCCCAGGCCTTGAGGCAGCGATGAACCTCCCCTGCATTTCTGCCTCCACAGCCTAATAGCAGCAGCAGTCAGCCTGGGTCATAGCCTGTGAGACCTGGCCCACTCTGTACAGATGGTCTGAGGAGCCTAAAGGCCAGTTGCGTTGGGCACCTGGCTCCCTCAACAATGACTGCTGGGCAGGGACTGAGGAACTGGTCCTGAGGGTGCCACCAGCTGAGATCTTCCTCCTCTCAGCCATGACCTGGACCTCAGAGGGTGGCAGTTGTGCCTCTGGGACCTTGCCCGTTTTTGTCAGAACAGAGAATAGCATTCATTTGATAGAGATTTACAGGAACATCCTTATCTGACCATGACCTGGCCTCAAGAACAAAGGATCTGACACCAAGAAGTTGGCAATAACTAACCATGCCCCTCCCTTACCATTCCTAGAAAGGGGCTTTGCTGAAAGCTTTCAGGGAATTGGGGGTTTCTAAGGCACGAGCCATTTGTCTTCTGCATGGCCATCAATAAACCTTTCTCTCCTCCAAATTTTGACGTTTGGTAACAAAAGTAAAGCCCAGTAGGATTTGAATAGCCACCCTGGGTTTGACTGATGATCTGCTTTAATTCCTTTCTCAAAGATGGCATCTCCCACAGCACAGTCTTTACTCCAGCACTCATGCCGCCAAAATAGGAGCCAGCGATCATTTGGAAGGAAGTTTTCCTGAGAACAAACGGCTGTGTCTCTTGATGCAAGGCATAGATATTCCTTGAAAGGCTTTCTGTCGAAATAGGCAAGGTCCCAGCCTGCCTTCCTTTCACAGAGATGAAAATATCACAGCCTGCGGTGGTTGAGGGTGCGGTGGAAACTAAACTCCTTAGCCCTGAGGTTTAGGGATGGGGGTGTGTGTTTTATTTATTATTTATGGAGAAGCCTGTCCAAACACTGCATTTTAGGAACTGGTAAGAAATACTGATGAAAATATGAGCACTCGAGGCATGAAAGAGCCTTTGAAACTAGGACAGACTTTTATTAGAGCCCTACCTGGATGGAGTCTGTGGGTGAGGCAGTTTGTATGCGCTACCCTCTTATCCTCACAAATCAATTTTTAAACTTGGTTTAGGCTCTGGGAAGCAGTGAAATTGGGGATTTCAAATGAGCCTCTCAGTCCAGATGTGTCCATAATAAAAACCACTGGGCAGTAGGGCATAATTAACAATCTCTCCTTCCCTGAGACCGCAGAATGGCATTCATTTTGCCAACTGGGCTTGACGTGAATTGGCTAGAATGTCTGAGTAGATTTCCAGCTGCTGCTCATGGAGTGCTGGCTCCCAGCAGTATTTGCATTCCAAATAAAACAAGGCCTGAAATAGATGTGTGATACATGTTCAAAGCTATTTTTAATCAATGATCACTTGGTTTGCTGTGAACGATTATCAGGAGGTCACAATCCATTTTGGGTTTTGCTGTGTCCTGCAGAACTGATCTAAACACCCAGTGACTTCAGCTTCTCCTCCCATCCTTCTGCTTTGGCAGCTCTATGGATGAAGGGGAGGAGGGGCTTTAGTGGACAGCACAGACTTGTTTACAGTTACAAGTACCAGAGCTGGAAAGCCATTTACTTCAACTGTTTAAGTTTGTCCTGGTCCCACACAGAAACTTTGCGGAGCAGCCATAAGCCTGAGGAGTCTGTCCTCTGAACCTCCATCCTGAAACTCACCAGGTTACTGTCCAGCAAGCTCAAAGGAGGGCTCCAGAGAAATGTTTCTCATTTGCTAAGCCCCTTCTAGCTGTGGGGATGCTTCGAGCAGTGCACATTTCTTTATAGATAGTATTTTCTTGGAAGCTTAGGCTTTCTGTAGAGACTGCTGCCAACATTATCCACTAGTTTTTGTTGTTGTTTTAAATAATGGCACCTTACATTTATTTAGCAGGATTACTGTTTGCAAGCAAATCTATAATCTCATTTGCAAAATGTATTTACATAGTGTGAATACTTAAATGCTTACAATTGCATATTAATTTTGTTTAACATAATATGCTAATATTACTTTCCCCTCCCCTGTTTCTCTCTTTTTCTGTAATGTGTTTTCCTTTTTGAGGCAGCTTTTCTGACTTTTTTTTTTTTTTAAACTCATGCATTGGCAACTATATTTCAACTGATCCCCAGGATCAGTGAATGTTTGCTATTACTATGTTGTTTGTCTTCCTCCCCTAGAATATGGGCTTCGTGAGATGTGTGCTGAATGGCTTCCCTCCAGGTCCATGCTCTGCTTTCTCCAGCCTGCAGGTTGACCCAGCAGACAGGTGTGTATGGACCACCTTAACTCCTTACCTCTGGCTTCAGGTTGGCTTTTGCTCCTTGGGGAGCACTGGCAGGAGCCTGGAAGCAGTGGGGAGAGTGCGTTTAGGGCATTTGTTCCTCTGGCTCCTTCCTTGAGGGAGTCACATCAGGATGGCTGTGATCTTGACTGAAAGTCACAGGTCCTACCAAGTGGCCTCTCCACAAACTCTCCAGGCTGCACTAACTACTTCCTTCCCCCTCAAGGCCCGTGCTGGTCACTGTGACCATCCTTTGTGATTCCCCTATGCCCTGCCGACACTTTAAATTACCCCTGTTTAAAGTCCCCTCAGTTAAAAAAAAAAAGTAATAAAGTCTCCTCAGGACTTCCCTGGTGGTTCAGTGGTTAAGCCTCTACCTTCCACGGCAGGGGACATGGGTTTGATCCCTATTTAGGGAACTAAGATCCCACATAAAAAGTCCTCTCAAATTATCCAATGTGAACATGCCTTTCTTTGTCTTCTACGACTTTGATATTTTTGAAGAGTCTGATCAGATATTTTGTAGAATGTTACTCAGTTTGGGTTAGCTTGTTTTTTTCACAGTGTGCTTGCAATTATGCATTTTGGGAAGGATACTTTAGGGGCTTTGTACCCCTCTCAGGGTATGGTATTGGTGGATACATGAATCAGTATATTATTAGTGATGTAACCTTGATCATTTATTTAAGATGATGTCTGCGTTACTTCATTGTACAGTTACTATCTTCCCGTTGTAATGAATAATTTTTTGACGATATTTTGAGACGATGCAAATATCCTGTTTCTCTTCAAGCTTTCATCCCGTCATTTGAGCATGCATCAGTAGATCTTGCCTGTAGCAATTATACAGTCATGTTCTAATGGCGATTTTCTATTTTCCTCATTCCTTCTACGTTTCATAACTGGAATTCATTCTCCTGTAAGAAAGAATTGTATCTTATTAATTTCACTGTGGCCTTGTCAATATTTTCTTCTCTGGATTTTATACAACCCTATGCTATCATTATTTATTTTATTATGTAAGTTGATTCAGCCTTGGCTCCTGAGAGCTCTTTTAGATTGGATCCTGTGTTCTTTTGACATACACACATTTTATTTTGAGCAATTCCTTATTTCTCACACCAAAGTATACTTCTGCTCATTAGGTTTTCTTTGTTTTATTTAAATGAGTAGACTTTATTTTTTAAAGCAGTTTTAGGTTAACAAAGAAAGTGAAAAACAGTAGAGAGAGTTCCTAAATACCCACCTCAGTTTCCCCTGTTATTAATATCTTGCATTGATATGGTATATTTATTACAGTTGATGAACAAGTATTAATATATTATTATTAACTAAAGTCCATAGTTTAAGTTAGGGTTCACTCCTTGTCTAGTTCTATGGGTTTTGACAAATTTATGTCATGTGTCCATAATGACAGTAGCATATAAAACAGTTTCACTGCCCTAAGAATGCTCTATGCTCCACCTATTCATCCCTTCTTCCTCCCAACCCAAACTCCCTGGCAACCGCTGATCTTTTTAGATTTGCCTTTTCCAGGATGTTGTATAGTTGGAACCTTACAGTATGCTATGTCTTCTTTCATTTAGGAATAGGCATTTAAATTTTTTTTAATGTCTGTTCATGGCTTTATAGATCACTTCTTGTTATTGTGTAATATTTCATTGTATGGATATACCACCTTTTATCCCTTCACTGACTGAAGGACATCTTGAGTGCTTCCAAGTTTTGGCAATTATGAATAAAGTTTCTATAAACATTTATGTGCAGGTCTTAGTAAGACATACGTTTTCAACTCATTTGGGTAAACACCTAGGAGTGTGGTTGTTGCATCATATGGTGAGGCTATGTTTAACTTTGTGAGAAACTGCCAAATTGTCTCCTGAAGTTGCTGTACCATTTTTGCATTCTCATCAGCAAGGAATTCTTGTTGTTTCACATCCTTCAGCATTTGGTGTTATCAGTATTTTGGATTTCATCCATCCTAGTAGCTATGTACCAACTATGTTGTTTAACTGGTCAAATCCAATAAAAGGTGCTATCTGAAATATTTGATAAAAGATATGCCTTGAGAATCAGATTTTTTGGAATTGGGAAAGGAGCCTAAGCAGAAGCTAAGTTGAAAACAAAGAAGAGGGACCAAATCTTAGCCTAGGATGGCAAAATCTACCTGAAGTCACAAATAAAACTTATTTCCTAAGTCTAGGGTCAAACTGAGGAAAGGAAGTATACTGGTGTTTTTTTAGTATCTGGACATCTCCTGTATTAATGCCTTAATTTTGGTTAGCTGGGATTCTTCAAGTACATTTTTCAGAAAAGATAAGTGGATTATGGGCTTCCCAGGTGGTGCTAGTGGTAAAGAACCTGACTGCCAATGCGGGAGGCTTAAGAGATGTGGGTTTGATCCCTGGGTTGGGGAGATCCCCTGGAGAAGGGAATGGCAACCCACTCCAGTATTCTTGCCTGGAGAATCCCATGGACAGAAGAGCCTGGTAGGCTATGGGGCCATAGACTTGCAAAGCATCAGACACAAGCAACTTGGCACACACACACAAGTGGATTATATATTTTCGGATCCCATGCATATTGGGAATGTCTTCAGGCATTAGAAAACAAGTAAGTTGGAATAGTGAAACAGCTCGTGTTTTTCTGCTCAACTTATCCTATTTTGTTGTTGTTTGTTTCCAGTTGAGGAAAATTTACTCCTTCAACCCATGTATTTTTGGTGTAATTATCACTTCAGAGCAGATATGTACCTGCTGCTGCTGCTGCTGCTGCTAAGTCGCTTCAGTCATGTCTGACTCTGTGTGACCCCATAACCTGTCCTTAATACAAGGGCTCAATTGTGATGACCTGTCCTTAATTGTCCTTAACACAAGGGGTGAGCATATGATTCAAGTAGGGTCAGTCAGGGCCCTTGAGTTAAATTACACGTATGGCTTGTGAGCTGTATGGATGTAGAGCTGGACTGCCAGGGGCCATCTTCCCTGCCATGTAAACAGCATTCATCTATGTAAGAGAGAATGAGGCCAGCATAAACAAAAGGAAACCAACAGATTGTAGAAATGGGGAGAAAGCAGACAACACTGGAGGGAAGAGAATCAGAAAGATGAATCCCGCTGAATTGTTTGAGATGTTTGATCAGCTATGCTGGAAGTCTTATTCTTGGACCTTCCAGTCAAACAAGTCAATAAATTTTATTGTTTTTCTTAAGATCGTTTGAGTTCTGTCTTTTACAACTGAAAATAGTAAGCATAGAATTGTTATTAGGAACAGTCTGATGCTAGAGGCAGACTCTACAATGTAGCTTTGGTTGAGTATAAGCGTAGCACAGAATGGAGAGGACCCCCATACTAAGGGCAGGAAAACTGTCCATCTTTGTTATGCTGTTTTGAAACACGGTTAAAGGGCCACCTCTTCTCTTTGGACTGAGACCACGTGCCTGTGCTGAGGTTGGAGCTTTAGAGGAGTTGTCAAAATTCCAGAATGTTACCTGCTTCTTGCATGTCTTTCAAGAAAAGAAAGTGCTTTAGTGTAAATTGGTCCTTGTGAAAGCACGAAGGAGATAGTATGTAACTTTGTTAAGAGATGCCTTTCCTTCCTATGGATGTGGGCAGTAATCTAGGACTGCTAGGGGTCAGATAATCACGTACTTCATGGAACTACAGAAGCCAACACCCCTGCCCTAAGCTTGAGTTACTTCTGGCAGAAGTTGGGAGGTGGGAGATGGAGTAGGGGATGTGAGTGGGACTCAGGAGGAATTTGAGAAATCCAGAAGCCTGATCCTTTAAGCCCCTCCTCAAACTATCCTGCTGAGCACTGGCTGGTGGTGAAGGTAACAACAGTTCATTCCCTATTAAACAGCCAATGAGCAGATGCAACCGGGGCACACCGCTGATGAGTTCTGCCTCGGACACCTCAGCCAGAGTCATTTAGGACTCCCTTAGCTGAGGGTTAAGACATGCTGCAAAGAAGCAGACATGCAGAAGAACCTGGTCTATAATCAAGGACAAGACAAGATTTCTGATTTTCACTTACAGAAATAGATTCAATCAGTAGATGACTGGGATTTTAAAAGTACTGAATTGCCAGAGAAATGTCAATCTGAAAGCACTTGGGATTGTTGGATTTCTAAGGCAATCCCCAGGTCCTTGTAATAACACCAAATACAAGAGAGTTGTTAAGGGACAGGACCTCCAGAAGGGTTTTTTTCCTGCATTCATTTTACTCACAGCTTTGAAGGATAATGAATTTTGGTGGTCTGTGCACAGGGAGAAGCCTGGTGTTGTCAGACTGGTTTCACTGTCAAGAGGTAAACTCTAGCTGTGTTATTCTGAAGGATCTGGTTACACAGTGTGGCATACATTATGGCATATTATCTGCCTGGAGTTTTAATTGAAGATACCCAAATTTTCTTCCTCTACTGTCTAATGGAGGTGTAGGGGATCATTACACTGATCATTTAAACCATAGGGGTTTTTTTTTTTCATTATAACTATTATTATTGTAACTTTACAGTGAAAAATTTCAATCATAATCACAATAAATAGAATATTGAATGCTGATGTATCCCACCTCAATGATTGTCAGTTTATAGTCAGTGTTGTTTTATGCCTATCTTCACTTACTAGATTATTTTGAAACAAACCCTACATATCATATAAGTATTATTTTTAAAAACCTGTAATAATAAACCTAAAAAATTAAGTGATTATTATTAAATAGCTAATCAGTGTTAAGCTTCCAGTTGTTTCATAAATATAACTTTGGAAGTATAAGCTGCAGGTTATTGAATCAAGAGAAGCCCATCTGTTTGTCAGAGCTGTGTATATCACCCAGAGGTCCTGGGCATGAAGATGGGGTGATAACTGGATGGGATTCTGTGTTGTTTCTCTTTGGAGTAAGTCTTGTACATTCGTTGGACAAACATGAGGTGGAGGGACTTTTGAAATTATATGAGTTTGTGTTAAGTGGGCATGGGGAAATGTAGTTGATATTTTCTCCTATTGTCTGCCCACCGCTCCCCCTCCCTTTTTTTTGTGAAGGAACTGCCTCCCTCCCATCTCATTAGGTTTTTGTGAAACTGTTAATCACAGTGTATGTCCTGGCTGCAAGAGCAGTGTGTGACCCAGATCTGACCAACAATGGACCAACTTCTCATCCACGGTGATTAGACATGGTCCGAGTACAAGCAACCAAAGTAATCTCATGAGATTGAAAATATTACAGATACAGGGGAGTCTGTCATCCATTTGAACCATGAGCTAAAAGAGTATGGGTATGGAATTGTTTCCTGGGTCAATCTTCCTGGGATAAGGAGAGTGTACACACAGTGTGAGAGAATGAGGCCAATATAGATAGAAAAGCAGAGACAGGATGAAGCAACAGTTGGTGGAGTTGATGGTAGGGAGGAAGAAGAGAGAGATGGGCAGTGACAATATTTGAGCCCCTGGGTTTAGCTCTACCCAAAGAAACACAAGCTGGAATCAAGATTGCCGGGAGAAATATTAATAACCTCAGATATGCAGATGACACCACCCTTATGGCAGAAAGTGAAGAGGAACTAAAAAGCCTCTTGATGAAAGTGAAAGTAGAGAGTGAAAAAGTTGGCTTAAAGCTCAACATTCAGAAAACGAAGATCATGGCATCCGGTCCCATCACTTCATGGGAAATAGATGGGGAAACAGTGGAAACAGTGTCAGACTTTATTTTTTTTGGCTCCAAAATCACTGCAGATGGTGAGTGCAGCCATGAAATTAAAAGACGCTTACTCCTTGGAAGAAAAGTTATGACCAACGTAGATAATATATGCAAAAGCAGAGACATTACTTTGCCGACTAAGGTCCGTCTAGTCAAGGCTATGGTTTTTCCTGTGGTCATGTATGGATGTGAGAGTTGGACTGTGAAGAAGGCTGAGCACTAAAGAATTGATGCTTTTGAACTGTGGTGTTGGAGAAGACTCTTGAGAGTCCCTTGGACTGCAAGGAGATCCAACCAGCCCATTCTGAAGGAGATCAGCCCTGGGATTTCTTTGGAAGGAATGATGCTAAAGCTGAAACTCCAGTACGTTGGCCACCTCATGCGAAGAGTTGACTCACTGGAAAAGACTCTGATGCTGGGAGGGATTGGGAGCAGGAGGAGAAGAGGACGACCGAGGATGAGATGGCTGGATGGCATCACTGACTCGATGGATGTGAGTCTGAGTGAACTCCGGGAGTTGGTGATGGACAGGGAGGCCTGGCGTGCTGCAATTCATGGGATCGCAAACAGTCGGACACGACTGAGTGACTGAACTGAACTGAAAGTTACCTTGGACATTTTTTGAACCAACTTATTCATTTATTTTACCTTAAGATAGTTAGAACTAGGTTTCCTCTCAGTTGCAACTAGAAGAGTCATAGAAGCTGGGTATATAACCTTAAATCACAACTTTTGCCCCTCAAAATTCTGTACATTCTGCTTAATATTTCCTTCTAATATCTAATAATACAAAGGAGAAGTTTGTGACCAGCCTGACTTCCCTCCTTTTATTATGCAATTTATTATTCCTGTCTGGTTACTTGAGTTTTTTTTTCAGATGTATGTTTCCCTCTGAAACATTGTGGGCTCCTTACATTTGCATAATTGAGGCTTTTTCCAATTGGTGATTTTTTTTTTTCAGTTGTATCTTAGATAATTTCTATTCTACTTAGTTTGGCTTATTTCACCTGTGTTTCATAGGCTGGATGTTTATAAGTTGGGGAAGGTAGGAAATAACAATATTCTGACAGCCTCCAAAAGCAGCAGCTAGTCAATAAAGGCCGGCTGTCTAGTTTCTGGATTGGAAGTCTTCATTCTTATTCTAGGAAGCCAGACAAGTTGGGAGAAATGAATGGACTTTGTACATTTTTTTCAATGGTTAGTCTTTCTATTAAGGCATCATAACACGAGTTATGTAGACTTAAGAGCCAGTTCTGTCGTGTATTTTGTGTTTTCAGCATTCATTTAATTAATTCAGTTCTCAAACCAGTGTTATTAAACAACTTTTATGTGTCCGACCCTGTGGTTGGCTAGGCTATAAAGTTGAATACGATGCTATTCTAATTTTTAAGGACCTAGTAATCTAGTGGGTAGGTAAATGTATAAGACAACCAACTACAGAGAACTGGTAAGCTTATGCTACACACAGTGCTCTGGCAGCAAATTGGAGAGGGCTTCACAGGGGAGGTGACAAACATTTGTATCCAGCTTTGTAGAATCAGTAGGAGCTTACAAAATGAGAAGAAATTGCTGTATTATTCTGTTAACATTGACATGTATCCTTTAAATGGAATGTGATGGGGGCTCTGCCTGCATGTTGATATTTCCTTTACAAGTTTCACTTCACTGCATTTGAATTTCACAAGTGTTTTCATATGACTGACAGATCTGCGTGCCACAGACAGTATATGGAATGAGCCGGGCAGCTTTGTCTCTCTGTCCGTTTAATTTCTCTTTCTCTCTACCCATAGGTAGGGGGATGTTGTGTTTTTACACATTTTAATTGCTTATCTGTTGTAAAATATATTTATATAATTTTGAGGAAAAGCAATGATTTACATTAGCAGAGAATGCTATACTGTGCTTAGTCTCTCAGTTGTGTCCAATTCTTTGCAACCCTATGGACTGTAGTCCTCCAGGCTCCTCTGTCCATGAGGTTTCTCCAGGGGAGAATACTGGAGTGGGTTGCCACGCCCTCCTCCAGGCTATATTTCGAACTTAGGTCTCCTGCATTGAGGCAGATTCTTTACCCATTCAGCCACCAGGAAAGCCCTCCTCATTTCCTCTTCCATTTTCTAACTGTTAAGGTCATACAGGGTTTCTCTGGTGGCTCAACAGTAAAAACCCCATCTGCCAATGCAGGAGACACGAGTTTGATCCCTGGGTTGGGGAGATCTCCTGGAGAAGGAAAATACAACCTACTCCAGTATTCTTGCCTGGGAAATCCCACGGACAGAAGACTGGTGGGCTATAGTCCATGAGGTTGCAAAAGAGTTGGACGTGACTTAGTGACTAAACAACTAAGGTCATATACCTAAGTAGGACCAGAGTAGAAATAATCATGATTATGAAGATTGCATCAGTTCAGTTCAGTCACTCAGTCGTGTCCAACTCTTTGCAACCCCATGGACTGCAGCACACCAGGCCTCCATGTCCATCACCAACTCCCGGAGTTCACTCAAACTCATTTCCATTGAGTCAGTGATGCCATCCAACCATCTCATCCTCTGTTGTCCCCTTCTCCTCCCACCTTCAACCTTTTCCAGCATCAGGGTCTTTTCCAGTGAGTCAGTTCTTCATATCAGGTGGCTAAAGTGTTGGAGTTTCAACTTCAGTATCAGTCCTTCCAATGAATATTCAAGACTGATCTCCTTTAGGATGGACTGGTTGGATCTCCTTGCAGTCCAAGGGACTCTCAAGAGTCTTCTCCAACACCACAGTTCAAAAGCATCGATTCTTCAGTGCTCAGCCTTCTTCACAGTCCAACTCTCACATCCATACATGACTACTGGAAAAACCATAGCTTTGACTAGACAGACCTTTGTTGGCAAAGTAATGTCTCTATTTTTTAATAAGCTGTCCAGGTTGGTCCTTTTCTTTCAAGGAGCAAGCATCTTTTAATTTCATGGCTGCAGTCACCATCTGCAGTGATTTTTGGAGCCCCCCAAAATAAAGTCCACCACTTTTCAACTGTTTCTCCATCTATTTGCCATGAAGTGATGGGACCAGATGCCATGATCTTCATTTTCTGAATGTTGAACTTTAAGCCAAGTGTTTCACTCTCCTCTTTCACTTTCATCAAGAGGCTCTTTAGTTCTTCTTCACTTTCTTCCATAAGGGTGGGGTCACCTGCATATCTGAGGTTATTGATACTTCTCCTGGCAATCTTGATTCCAGCTTATGCTTCATCCAGCCCGGCATTTTTCATGATGTACTCTGCATGTAAGTTAAATAAGCAGGGTGACAATATACAGCCTTGACGTACTCCTTTCCTGATTTGGAACCAGTCTGTTATTCCATGTTCAGTTCTAGCTGTTGCTTCTTGACCTGCATACAGATTTCTCAAGAGGCAGGTCAGGTGGTCTGGTATTCCCATCTCTTTAAGAATTTTCCACAGTTTGTTGTGATCCACACAGTCAAAGGCTTTGGCATAGTCAATAAAGCAGAAGTAGCTGCACAGGACTGGAGTGACTGTGAGGAGATACCCTACGTCCAAGGTCAGAGAAGCCCCAGCAAGACGGTAGGCACTGGAATGGTGGCTGCATGGCACTAAAGCGACTTTCAGGAGATATCCCATGTCCAGGGGCAAAGGAGAAGCCCCAGCAAGATGGTAGGAGGGGCAAAATCGTGTTTAGAATCAAACCCCATACCCGTCAGAGACACTCAGAGGGCTCAAACATACCTTGTACACACCAGGACTCAGAGACCTCACAGAGACTGAGAGCAAAACTGTGTTTGGGTGTCTCCTGAGGAGGTACTGGCCAGGAGTGGGCTGCTGCAGGGGCAGGGGCTCTGGGTGCACTAGACCTGGGTATGGCGTAATTCCTCTGGGAGGAGGTTGCCATTAACTCACCATACAGCCGCCAGAACTTACACAGGACTGGGGAAGCAGGCTCGGGGAGGGCACCAGCAGAACCTGGTGTGCACAAGGACCCAAGAGAAAGGAGTGGCTTCCCCACAAGAGACTGACCCAGACTTGCCTGTGAGTGTCCAGGAGTCTCTAGCACAGACGTGGGTTGGCAGTGGCCTGCTGCAGGGTTGGGGGCACTGAGTGTAGCAGTGCGTGCATGGGAACTTTTTTTTTTTAATTTTATTTATTTATTTTTATTTTTACTTTATTTTACTTTACAATACTGTATTGGTTTTACCGTACATTGACATGAGTCCGCCACGGGTGTACATGAGTTCCCAAACATGAACCCCCCTCCCACCTCCCATCCCATATCATCTCTCTGGATCATCCCCGTGCACCAGCCCCAAGCATCCTGTATCCTGCATCGAACATAGACTGGCACTTCGTTTCTTACATGATAGTATACATGTTTCAATGCATTCTCCCAAATCATCCCACCCTCTCCCTCTCCCTCAGAGTCCAAAAGTCCACTCTACACATCTGTGTCTCTTTTGCTGTCTCGCATACAGGGTCATCATTACCATCTTTCTAAATTCCATATATATGTGTTAGTATACTGTGTTGGTGTTTTTCTTTCTGGCTTACTTCATTCTGTATAATCGGCTCCAGTTTCATCCGTCTCATTAGAACTGATTCAAATGTATTCTTTTTAACGGCTGAGTAATACTCCATTGTGTATATGTACCACAGCTTTCTTATCCATTCATCTGCTGATGGACATCTAGGTTGCTTCTGTGTCCTGGCTATTATAAACAGTGCTGCGATGAACGTTGGGGTACATGTGTCTCTTTCTATTCTGGTTTCCTTGGTGTGTATGCCCAGCAGTGGGATTGCTGGGTCATAAGGCAGTTCTATTTGCAATTTTTAAAGGAATCTCCACACTGTTCTCTATAGTGGCTGTACTAGTTTGCATTCCCAGCAACAGTGTAAAAGGGTTCCCTTTTCTCCACACCCTCTCCAGCATTTATTGCTTGCAGACTTTTGGATAGCAGCCATTCTGACTGGTGTGAAGTGGTACCTCATTGTGGTCTTGATTTGCATTTCTCTAATAATGAGTGACATTGAGCATCTTTTCAAGTGTTTGTTAGCCATCCGTATGTCATCTTTGGAGAAATGTCTATTTAGTTCTTTGGCCCGTTTTTTGATTGGGTCGTTTATTTTTCTGGAATTGAGCTGCATAAGTTGCTTGTATATTTTTGAGATTAGTTGTTAGTCACTTGCTTCATTTGCTATTATTTTCTCCCATTCAGAAGGCTGTCTTTTCACCTTGCTTATATTTTCCTTTGTTGCGCAAAAGCTTTTAATTAGATCCCATCTGTTTATTTTTGCTTTTATTTCCAGTATTCTGGGAGGTGGATCATAGAGGCATGGGAACTTTTGAAGGAGGTCTCCATTATCTTCAATACCTCCACCATAGTTTGGCCTCAGGTCAAATAACAGGGAGGGAACACAGCCCCACCCTTCAACAGAAAATTGGATTAAAGATTTACTGAGCAAGGTGGAGAGATCTGACAGAATGTGGCCCACTGGAGAAGGGGATGGCAAACCACTTCAGTATTCTAGCCTTGAGAACCCCATGAACAGTACGAAATGGCAAAATGATAGGATACTGAAAGAGGAACTTCCCAGGTCAGTAGGTGCCCAATATACTACTGGAGATTAGTGGAGAAATAACTCTAGAAAGAATGAAGGGATGGAACAAAAGCAAAAACAATACCCAGCTGTGGATGTGACTGGTGATAGAAGCAAGGTCTGATGCTGTAAAGAGCAATAGTGCATAGGAACCTGGAATGTCAGGTCCATGAATCAAGGCAAATTGGAAGTGGTCAAACAAGAGTTGGCAAGAGTGAACGTCGACATTCTAGGAATCAGCGAACTAAAATGGACTGGAAAGGAGGAATTTAACTCATGACCATTATATCTACTACTGCGGGCAGGAATCCCTCAGAAGAAATGAAATAGCCATCATGGTCAACAAGAGTCTGAAATGCAGTACTTGGATGCAATTTTGAAAACGACAGAATGATCTCTGTTCGTCTCCAAGGCAAACCATTCAGTATCGCGGTAATCCAAGTCTATGCCCCAACCAGTAACGTTGAAGAAGCTGAAGGTGAATGGTTCTATGAAGACCTACAAGACCTTTGAGAACTAACACCCAAAAAAGATGTCCTTTTCATTATAGGGGACTGGAATGCAAAAGTAGGAAGTCAAGAAACACCTGGAGTAACAGGCAAATTTGGCCTCAGAATGCGGAATGAAGCAGGGCAAAGGCTAATAGAGTTTTGCCAAGAAAATGCACTGGTCATAGCAAACACCCTCTTCCAACAAGAGAAGACTCTACACATGGACATCACCAGATTGTCAACACTGAAATCAAATTGATTATATTCTTTGCAGCCAAAGATGGAGAAACTCTATACAGTCAACAAAAACAAGACCAGGAGCTGACTGTGGCTCAGGTCATGAACTCCTTATTGCCAAAAGCAGACTTAAATTGAAGAAAGTAGGGAAAACCATTAGACCATTCAGGTATGACCTAAATCAAATCCCTTATGATTATAAAGTAAAAGTGAGAAATAGATTTAAGGGCCCAGATCTGATAGATTGAGTGCCTGATGAACTATGGAATGAGGTTTGTGACATTGTACAGGAGACAGAGATCAAGACCATCCCCATGGAAAAGAAATGCAAAAAAGCAAAATGGCTGTCTGGGGAGGCCTTACAAATAGCTGTGAAAAGAAGAGAGGCAAAAAGCAAAGGAGAAAAGGAAAGATATAAGCATCTGAATGCAGCGTTCCAAAGAATAGCAAGAAGAGATAAGAAAGCCTTTTTCAGCGATCATTGCAAAGAAATAGAGGAAACAACAGAATGGGAAAGACTAGAGATCTCTTCAGGAAAACTAGAGATACCAAGGGAACATTTCATGCAAAGATGGCCCTGATAAAGGACAGAAATGGTATGGACCTAACAGAAGCAGAAGATATTAAGAAGAGGTGGCAAGAATACACAGAAGGACTGTACAAAAAAGATCTTCACGACCCAGATAATCACGATGGTGTGATCACTCACCTAGAGCCAGACATCCTGGAATGTGAAGTCAAGTGGGCCTTAGATGCATCACTATGAACAAAGCTAGTTGAGGTGATGGAATTCCAGTTGAGCTCTTTCAAATCCTGAAAGATGATGCTGTGAAAGTGCTGCACTCAATATGCCAGCAAATTTGGAAAACTCAGCAGTGGCCACAGGACTGGAAAAGGTCAGTTTTCATTCCAGTCCCAAAGAAAGGGAATGCCAAAGAAAGCTCAAACTACCGCACAATTGCACTCATCTCTCATACTAGTAAAGTAATGATCAAAATTCTCCACGCCAGGCTTTAGCAATATGTGAACTGTGAACTCCCTGATGTTCTTGCTGGTTTTAGAAAAGGCAGAGGAACCAGAGATCAAATTGCCAACATCTGCTGGATCATGGAAAAAGCAAGAGAGTTCCAGAAAAACATCTATTTCTGCTTTATTGACCATGCTAAAGCCTTTGACTGTGTGGATCACAATAAACTGTGGAAAAATCTGAAAGAAATGGGAATACCAGACCAGCTGACCTGCCTCTTGAGAAATCTGTATGTAGGTCAGGAAGCAACAGTTAGAACTGGACATGGAACAACAGACTGGTTGCAAATAGGAAAAGGAGTACGTCAAGGCTGTATATTGTCACCCTGCTTATTTAACTTCTATGCAGAGTACATCATGAGGAATGCTGGACTGGAAGAAGCACAAGCTGGAATCAAGATTGCCAGGAGAAATATCAATAACCTCAGATAGGCAGATGACAGCACCCTTATGGCAGAAAGTGAAGAGGAACTAAAAAGCCTCTTGATGAAAGTGAAAGAAGAGAGTGAAAAAGTTGGCTTCAAGCTCAACATTCAGAAAACGAAGATCATGGCATCTGGTCCCATCACTTCATGGGAAATAGATGGGGAAACAGTGGAAACAGTGCCAGACTTTATTTTTTGGGCTCCAGAATCACTGCAGATGGTGAGTGCAGCCATAAAACTAAAAGACGCTTACTCCTTGGAAGAAAAGTTATGACCAACCTAGATAGCATATTCAAAAGCAGAGACATTACTTTGCCGACTAAGGTCCGTCTAGTCAAGGCTATGGTTTTTCCAGTAGTCATGTATGGATGTGAGAGTTGGACTGTGAAGAAGGCTGAGCGCCAAAGAATCAATGCTTTTGAACTGTGGTGTTGGAGAAGACTCTTGAGAGTCCCTTGGACTACAAGGAGATCCAACCAGTCCATTCTGAAGGAAATCAGCCCTGGGATTTCTTTGGAAGGAATGATGCTAAAGCTGAAACTCCAGTACTTTGGCCACCTCATGCGAAGAGTTGACTCACTGGAAAAGACTCTGATGCTGGGAGGGATTGGGGGCAGGAGGAGAAGGGGACGACCGAGGATGAGATGGCTGGATGGCATCACGGACTCGATGGATGTGAGTCTGAGTGAACTCCGGGAGTTGGTGATGGACAGGGAGGCCTGGCGTGCTGCGATTCATGGGGTCGTGAAGAGTGGGACACAACTGAGCGACTGAACGGAACTGAACTGAGCATGGCCCCGCCCATCAGAATAAGACCCAGTTTCCCCCTCATTCAGTCTTTCCCATCAGGAAGCTTCCATAAGCCTCTTATCCTTCTCCATCAGAGGGCAGACAGATTGAAGACCACGATCACAGAAAACTAACCAATCTGATCACATGGGCCACAGTGTAACTCAATGAAACTATGAGCCATGCCGTGTAGGGCCACCTGAGACAGACAGGTCATGGTGGAGAGTTCTGACAGAATGTGGTCCACTCGAGAAGGAATGGCAAACCACTTCAGTATTCTTGCCTTGAGAACCTCATGAACAGTACGAAGATTGCATAGCACTGGCAATTTTCACAAATATCGTTGCATTTAATGTTCACAAAGCTTCTCTGAATGTATTACTATTATTATTATACCCAGTTTGCCAGTGAAGAAATCACACTTAGCAATACCAAGATATTTGTTTTAAAATATTTTATTAAATTTCTGGACTTCCAGTCTGGTACTTTGCCTGTTACTCAGTGAAACCCCATTGATTTTTGTTTAATTGAATTCTAATTAAAAATACTTTTCAAACTAGGATATAGGATTATCTTTTTTTCTTTTAGTATTATCTTTTAAAAAACATAATGAAATGCATAAATAGTATCTGGTTCAATAGCTGATTTTCTATATTTCTTATATTCTGTATCACAAGTAATATTTCCCGTGTTCCTCAATATTATACTGCTTGTGTTATTGTCTAGTTTGTATTTATATGATTTGTATTGTCTTAGCAAAAATCCTTTTCCCTGCTTAAAATCTAGTAAATTTCTTTTGTACCCTTTCTTTGTGACTTCTCTTAAGTTCACCAACTGTCAGCTCTTTCCTGCCTCTCTATGGCAGACTGCCAGATTGCATAAATCATGCCTTTGGCTGTTTTTGTCAGCCACTGAAGCAGAATTTTTGCAGAAATCTTGTAAACAGTGTGTTGCAGTGTCAATGGCTTCTGCTACTAATGCCTCCCTTTTCTTTTGTTTAAAATGATGCTCAGTTCAGTCGCTCAGTCGTGTCCGACTCTTTGCGACCCCATGAATCGCAGCACGCCAGGCCTCCCTGTCCATCACCAACTCCCAGAGTTCACTCAGACTCACGTCCATGGAGTCAGTGATGCCATCCAGCCAGTTGCCTTGCTTTATGAGGTGGACCGTTCCAACTTTCTTCCCTGTGCAGCTAGCTAGGCTTTTCTCACGGATTTAGTAGAAGTCAACCTTGAACTTTTCACAGCGATGCTTCTCCTCTTGCTCCTTTACTTTCCATCAGGATCCCCAATGTGAGCAGGGTTGAATACCCATCATGTCAAAGAGTCCTGTTTTGAATCCTGGCTCTGCCACTTCCTGGTTGGGTCACCCAGGACAAATGTTTCCAACCTCATCTGAAAAATGAGATCACGTTGCACATTCCTAATGACAGAACTGGGAAGATAGAATTAGATGAGAATAGTGCCAGGTGCATAATATTTACTAAAAAATGCTGATTTCCACTTTTATTGTTCTTGTAAATAATTCTTTCTTTGGTTGAAGTTTCTCTTTGTTGCCAAAGCTAACCATATCACAAACTTACCACTGCCCTCTCTCTTTTGAAACATTCTAAGTCAGTTGTTTTGATTTTGCCTAAACTTTATTTCTTGAGCATCTTGACCCAACTTTCTTTTTAATAGTGTTTCTTCATTTTTTCCCTACAAATTTTAGTGTCTTCTACTCTCTGGCAGCTTTAGATTGGAGCAAATGGTTCCTTCAGGTCATTCTTCTGACATTTGTAGCCTCTTTTTATTTCCTAGGTAGTTTGCTTACTCCATAATAATCTGATAAACCGGTTCCCAAGAAGTCTGTTTTCAGATAGTGGAAAATTGATATCAGTTTACAGTGATATGTTCTGGTAGTTCTACTGGCTCATTTCCCGTTTCTCCCCAAGCTTTTAGAAAGTGCATTTACAGAAATATTCTTCAGTTCTGTGTTATGCAGATTGATTTCACAGGCTGTCATTGATCATTTCAAATCCTATTTCTTATAGTTGAAGGACAGTCAAGACCTTCTTCCAATTCTTCTTTTTGTATTCAGGAAACTCACCATTTAATAAATATAATAGCAACCATAAATGCTTGGATACAGAGACACAGAGATAAATAAAAGATTGTCCATCCTTCAAGGAACTCATAATAAGTAAGTTATCCCTTCCTTAGTTCTTTAAAAGATATTTATATTCTTTTATTTTTATAATCATTAAACTTGGCTTCTTACATTCATGAGTATATAGTCTTACACCCTTGGAATAATTTTCACCATCAGGATTATCCTAAGGCTTATATTAAGGTGAAAAAAATTTAGATGGTTCCCCAAAGAAATGGTTTGGGTATAACTTCCTTAGTATTTGCATTTGCTTATTTTGAAAAGACTTCTTGTTTCCAGTTATAATACTAAGGCTATAAATGAGACTAGACTTCTTGCTTCATGTTTGGCTGCCATAATTGATACAGATTAGATTGCTTGTTCCAGAAACATATAGCCTGAAGTGAGTCAACAGTTAAATGGAACAGAAAAGAGCGGGAGGAGGTGGGGGGCAGTGGGGGGAAGTCTCAAGAAATCTTCTAAGACACCAATAGCCCTCATCTGGAATTTTCCTCTCTTCTGCAAGAGCTTTTGAAGTTAGAGTGCAGTGTGACCAGACAAAGCCCCAGTCTGCATGTTGTGAGCTGACGGTTACTCCAAGTCTGCCCCATGCTCAACTATTTCCCTTACTGGCCTTTGAGTTAGAGGGTGGAAGACCCCCTGTCAAAGTAGAAATGTTTAAACACAGAATTTTACTGTTGCAAGGGATCTTACAGATGAGTATACCACAGAGATTCAGAAATCTTCAAGATCTTCAATCTTTTCAACCTCAACATTGTTGGATTCCCATTCAGTAGGACTTAAACTTGTAGTATCCATGGATTGAGAAGGTGTATAATGACAATATGCCACTATGAATTCAATAATCATTTGCCTGAATTTAAATTTGTTAATCAGAACAGCAATTACATATATTTGAAACAAATAGCTATACCTGGATGAATGAGACATATTGTTTATTTCAACTATAACCTATGAGGTGTACACATGGATTTGGAGATGCCATGAATTTAGAAGCCACCAGGGATCTGCACCTTGGAAATCATTGGTCTAATCTCATCTCCTGTTTTAACAGATGAAGATAAATGTGGTTTATGGGTATTAAGTGACTTTCCAAGGATACAGATAGTTAATGGCAGAGTCCAATTCATTGGCACCTTTTGCACTGTGCCTCAACTGTCTTAAACTTACCTGAGATCATTATTCATCCAGGTCAGCAGAGAGAAGTGTAATAAATGAACCAGCTCAGAGGAAACTATGATTGTGTACCACACTCAGGAAAACATGCTCCTATATTTAACAATAATAGAACACCTTTCGGTTAATTAGACTGTATATATATAGAATTCTTGCATAACTTGTACTACATGACAATTGTATGTTTCTTTAGGATTTCAAAGAAATAGAGGCCTGTGTTAGGTACTTTATGAACTATAGAGTAAATTTGAAACCTATGGAATTTCTGGCCACAAATAATAACTCCTCTCAAAAAAATGCAGAGGGAAAATGAAAAATCTTAAATATTATGGGTTTCTGGCAATGAACAGGCACAAAAGTCAGCAAGAATGGACATCCTCAACTTCTGCCAAGTCAGGAGGATCAGTACTGGCTGCTGAGTTGAGAAGAGAAATGAGAAAAATCACCAGCCAAATAATGCATTATAATATTGGCAGACATGGGAAAGGGAGTGTGTCAAAGATATTAAAAAGCCATTCAGTATTAGAATGACTCGATTCAGCTGGGGGAGGATGAAAAGAGCAATTGATATTTCTTGGATATTTATTAGTGTTTAGATACAAAGGGAGTATTGAGAATAGCCAAGTCTTCAGCGCAAGGTGTCTTGAAGTGATTGATATGAGGTAAAAAGATGCTGAACTGAGTGCTGTTCAAATCCTTGCTCTCCCTGGGTGAACCATTTCTGCCAGTACTGCATTGGTTTAGAAGACTTAAAGGGTTTACTAGACTAGCTTTGGAGAAGGCGATGGCACCCCACTCCAGTACTCTTGCCTGGAAAATCCCATGGATGGAGAAGCCTGGTAGGCTGCATGCAGTCCATGAGGTTGCTAAGAGTCGGACATGACTCAGCGACTTCACTTTGACTTTTCACTTTCATGCGTTGGAGAAGGAAATGGCAACCCACTCCAGTGTTCTTGCCTGGAGAATCCCAGGGACAGGGGAGCCTGGTGGACTGCTGTCTATGGGGTCACACAGAGTCGGACACGACTGAAGCACCTTAACAGCAGCAGCAGCAGCAGACTAGCTTTAGGTCTTTTTTGGTCTGGATGACCCTAAGGAGTCTAGTTGATTGTGATTCCTGAGAACATTTGGGTTACTTGCACAGTCCATGGGGTCACTGAGGGTCGGACACAACTGAGCAACTTCACTTTCACTTTCATGCATTGGAGAAGGAAATGGCAACCCACTCCAGTGTTCTTGCCTGGAGAACCCCAGGGACAGGGAAGCTTGGTGGGCTGCCGTCTATGGGGTCGCACAGAGTCGGACATGACTGAAGTGACTTAACAGTAGCAGCATGCTCCAGTCATATCTTTTGTGTGGCTATAATGATAATAATAAGGATTTATTCAGTTAGATCCTGGAGTAGGAAATGGAAACCCACTCTAGTATTCTGGCCTGGAAAATTCCATGGACAGAGGACCCTGGTGGGCTATAGTCTATGGGGTCGCAAAGAGTTGGACATGACTGAGCTGAAGTTAGATCCAGCTGTGTCTCAAGAGGATCAAGGCTACTTAGCTAGATGTTATTGTTATTATCTATTGCCCATAGATAGAGGCATCTATTTTATGAACAATGTTTTCCATCTTCATTCCAACCAAATGATTCAAAACTGTATTTCAGGGATTTCCCTAGTGGTCCAGTGGCTACAGCTCCAGTAGCAGGGAGCCTTGGGTTCAATCTCTGGTTAGGGAACTAGATTCCAAAGACCACAACTAAGTTCGTATGCCACAACTAAAGATCCTGCATGCCATGGCTAAGACTTGACACAGCCAAATAAATAAATAAATACTTTTTAAAAATATGAGTTTCACAATCTTAGGGAAGATAGTGTTGGACATGAGCAAATTATTCTCACCGCCAGAAACTGTAACTCCACCTGGATTGTCTTTGGGAAACATCCCATCTGAGTCTTAGGGAAGCACCAGGTAGACATAACTAGTGTTGACAGGAAAACTGTACAAACAGATCATGATTAATTCTGTAGCCCCTACAGCTGAATATAATAAAACTGCCGTCCAGGGAGTGTTACTTTGCCTCCATGTCTTCTACTTTCTCATTCCCAAGACTCTAGGTGTCAGAAGGAGGGAATGGTCTTTGTCACAGAGCAGAAACCTTCCTCTTCTCAGTAACTCTCCTGTTAGAACTGCAGTGCTGGCAGCGATCCTGAGAAGGGCTCTGCAAAGTGGGCTGGTTAGCAAGAGCATTTTCACCGCAGGCAGATTCTGTTGCCTTGGTGAAGTCCCCACGCATCTGAAGAGGGGCTCATGTGTTTCCGGCTGGGGATCACTTGTGTTCACCCAGGCACCCACAAGAAACCTGGGAGACTGGCGAGCAGGTGCTGGGTGAACCAGGAACCTTGAAGAATCAACCAACAAAATAGATCATTTTATTCACTGTAATTCCAGAAGGACTAATTCTTGGAGGAAAAGCAGTCAGAGAAGCGTTTCCAGTATCAGGGGCCTAGGCTAGTAAAAGCAAGTTGAGGAGGAGGGAAAAGGAAGCACAGAACAAAGCAGCGAGGGGGTGAGTGGGGCTGAGTGGGGTGTGAGATTCTTAGCACTTGCCTTGGGTGGAGAGAGTTGGCTAAGAAAGGTTTTAAAGACGTAGCCTTTATGATATGCTTGTAAAAACTTTCACTCTGCGCCTTCATGGGAACCACGGTAGACATCTACATTCTCCTCTTTCTATGTGGACGTTAGGGCCCACCGTTGCCTATTGAGCCATTAAAGTTGGCTGGTCCAAACTGAGACACACAGCAAGTGTAGCGTGCACAGGGGATTTTGATGACTTAGTGTAGGAAAAAAAAATGTAAAATACCTATTTTGTTGACAGATTTTTACACTGACTACTCACTGAAGTGATAGTATTTTAATATATTGGGTTAAAGTACACCTCCAACATTAATGTTACCTGTTTCTTTTTTACTTTTAAATAGAACTTTTAAAACATAATGTGACTGATGTTAATCTGCATGGTTCTTCAGAGCTACTGGAGTTAGATTTGTGTTGATTGGGGGTTGGTATTGGTGTTGCTGCAGGGTTGTCTCAGCAGACTCTCACACTCATGTCTGCTGAAGGGAGGGTCAGACTGGATGTATCTCAGGCTCCAAAAGAGCATCTGTTAACAGTCTTTGGTCAGAACGTCTGTGTGCTGAGACCTGCAGACATTTGGAAAGATTCAGGGAAATACCTGGGAGAAATGGGGCCTGACTTAAATATATCAAAAGGAGACCAACTTTTCCTATAGGAATAGAACTGGTTGAAAGGCGTAAGCTCAGAGAGCAAGGATGGGATATAGCAGGGGTGGGAGAGAGGATGCAGCCTTCTCTGAGAGTGTGTCATGCCTCAGTAAGAATGCATGGGAGGGAGGAGAAGGAGGAGAAAAAAGGATGGAGGAGGATGGAGGAGAAGGAAAGAAATAGATCTGAACTGAGAAAAACAGCCAGGCAAGGCTAGACATGGTTCATGTGATTCCTAATAGATCTTGTGAGTTTGAAACAGCTTGAGAAATGACCATTCCATGGAGTAGAAATCCTCTGTAAAACCACCATGAGTAAAGAAAAACAGGTTTCCTGAATGTTCAAGTAGCAGCAGTCCTGAGTCTGTTTATTTGCAAAATGGCTTTGAAGCTGCCCTAATTCTTTGTTAAGACAAGACTGGGGAGAAAGCAATATTGCATAGTGACGAGGTGAAAGAACTCCTGATATCCTCAAAGTCTTGAGTGCTTCCCAGGGAAGCTTCTTTTAGCATCCTCCACAGAATGGCCAGGAGTGCCTGGCTGCACCCCTGGCATGGCATGGTGTTATTCTGTAGCAGTGTATATAACTCAACTATTTAGAGCATGATCAGACCCTTAAAGTAACCAGAATAGCATCCTTCATTTCACTTTATGGTCAACAAAGACACTCATTCCAAAGAATCAGTAGAAACACATAAAACCCTTCAATGGAGTTCAGACTATGCTCTGGGTCTGAACAAATTCAGTCCAATTTCTTGCCCCATAACTCCTGTGTCTATGGAGCCAGGCAATGAAAATGAATGCTCTAAATAATGACCAGAGGCACTGTAAGACTCTGAAGTGCCTCACAAATCATCAAAGAAAGACTAAATTATGTCCCGAACTTACCAAAGCCAAAAAGTGAACTAATATATTTTAGAAGCAGTTGCTCTGAAAGCTGAAACTGAAAACATGGCGATGTTTAACTCCAATTTAGTAAGAACATCTAAGTAATTAAAAGGTCCCACTCTTAAAACTTTCCAGTTGATTGAGAGTTCTTTTGCACATTGGAAACAGGTATGAGAAGGTTTTGTGTGTTTCTTTGAGGCAGAAGTGTTAGCACTAACAAAGCTTGGTAGATTACTTGCTTTGGTTTTACCTAGAACTAGTTGGAAATGCAAATTCTGAGCCCACCCCAGAATCTGCTTATTAGCAACATCTTTAGGGAATCCCAGGGACAGGGGAGCCTGGTGGGCTGCCATCTATGGGGTCGCACAGAGTCGGACACGACTGAAGTGACTTAGCACTTAGGCATACTGAAGTTTGAGAAGCATTGGCCTAGGGGGACTAGTCTGTTTCTTGGAAAGTAAGGAATAGCTTTTCCTTGAACAGGGCCTCTGGAAACCACAACTAATGCTTATTTTATGTTCTAGTTCCTATGCTAAGAACTTTACATGAGTTAGCTCATTTTAATCCTTCAACAGTCCCAAGGAAGCTGTGTAAGAATTAATCCCAACCCCCTTACACTGCTGGTGGGAGTGCAAACTGGTACAGCCACTATGGAGAAGTGTGGAGATTCCTCAAAAAACTGGAAATAGAACTCCCTACTGCTGAGTATACACACTGAAGAAACCAGAATTGAAAGAGACACATGTACCTCAATGTTCATCGCAGCACTGTGTACAATAGCCAGGACATGGAAGCAACCTAGATGTCCACTGGCAGACCAATGGATAAGGAAGTTGTGGTACATATACACAATGGAATATTACTGAGCTATAAAAAAGAATGCATTCAAGTCAGCTCTAATGCCGTGGATGAAACTGGAGCCTATTATACGGTGTGAACTAAGTCAGAGAAACACCAATACAGTATATTAACACATATATATGGAATTTAGAAAGACAGTAATGACCACCCGATATGCAAGACAACAAAAGAGACACAGATGTAAAGGACATGCTTTTGGACTCTGTGGGAGAAGGCAAGGGTGGGATGATTTGAGAGAATAGCATTGAAACATGTATATTCCCATATGGAAAATAGATGACCAGTGCAAATTCGATGCACAAAGCAGGACACTCAAAGCTGGTGCTCTGGGACAACCCAGAGGGATGGGGTGAGGTGGGAGGGGGTTCAGGACAGGGGGACACACGTGTACCTGTGTCTGATTTATGTCGATGTATGGCAAAAACCACCACAATATTGCAAAATAATTATCTCCAATTTAAATAAATGAATGAATTAATTTAAAAAATTAATCCCATTTTACAGATAGGGAGATTGAGCTATAAAATCATTAAGCAATTTGCCTGAACCCACTTGCTGGTGTCCTAAGAAGAACCAGGATTCACATCTCGACTGCCACTCAATGGCAGGGCATGAGTCAGTCTTTTTCACTTGGGTTTTGAGCCACCTGCAAGATGGTCAGACAGGGAGTTCTCAGGGTCCTCCCCCCATGAATGTGCTTTGTCCTTTCTATAAACCTGGGCTTTCCTACTTGAAAGTCTTACAGAATCTAGACGGTGGAATGACTTCTCCAAATCACAGTTAAGTGCATAATCCTGGGTGGAGTGCAGGCTTTTTGACCTTTCATGTCATGTTACAATTTAAAAGAAAAAACGGAGAAAATTGGTCTGAAATACCATCTTTCAGGGATAGTATCTGTTAAATTCAGAGGTTTACTCTTTATGTGACTCAAGATAGTTCAATGAAAGGAGGCTTGTTTAAAAGTTAGGGAGAGGACACTCCTCCTTCCACACATCACAGTCTTTTGAAGCTCACGTTCTGTTTCTCTGTTCTCCTCCTTTCCTTCCTGTGGACCAGGCTCGTTCTGCTACTCTTCTGCCTGTGAGTGAGTGAAAATGGCCATCCCAGCCCTAAGTGGACAGCATCGTTCAGTTTATTCCTCAGCGGTCACGTGAGCACGGTATTGTGTCTGTTCGTTCTTATTCTCCAGTCAGAGAATTCTGGCTGTTTACTGATCCCACACTTTTATCAGCCAATGTCAAGCTATTACTAAAACAGGACCAGGAAGGCCACCCCTTTCAGGTAGGGTTGTGGGGGTGATTCACAATAATGAATTACAGACTAGGCAACTGTGCCCAAATAGTTTACTACAATTAAAAAAAAAAAAAAAAAACGAGGTCATACCTCTTACAATTATTTTTTAAACTGATTTTTTTTGCCAACATATTAAATGCTTCCCCATCTATAAATATTTTCATACCTCCTCAGTTTTTTGTGACAGTGCAATATATCCATTGTATGTCTCTGCCTTAGTTTGCTTAACTATTTTCTGTTGCTGGGTTCTTTTCTCCAGGTACTTGCCCATATAGTCAGTGTTATAATGAACAATCTTGTCATAAATCTTTGTACCCAGTCTTAGTTCTTTTTTTTTTTTTTTTTAGGACAAATTCTTATAAAGAAAAAGTGCTAGATTAAGACATGTAGCCACTTTTAAGACTTTATAAATACATATTCCAATTACCTTCTGGAAAAGCCATCCCAATTTATACTCCTTTCAGCAAGGGAGTCAACCTTCTCACAACCTCACCAGCACTGGGGGTTATTCTTTTTTATCTTTGTCAATTTGATAGGTAAAAAATGAGCTCATTCTTTTAATTTGTATTCTTGCTGAGGTGGAGCAATCTTTTCATATGTTCACTGGTCTTTTGTATTTCTGATATATCTTTTGAAAACCTCAACAGTGCTTTACACAGGAAAAAGATTTTGGCAGTTGTCATTAAGTATCTGCTTGTTCCTTACTTTATAACGGTATCCTTTAGTTGATAACCCCAGCCTGAAAATAAACCAGCATTGTATTATTAGGATAGTATTATGTGAGTCTTAAAACAATATGTAAAGCTAAGCCTTTAATTTGTTACACTGTCCTTTATGAAGCACATCAATCTTCTAAGCTATGTGATAAAATGCTTGAGACCAGAATACCAGTTAACTGAAATGGTGGGACTGGGGTGAAGTGGAAATGTGAAAGATGTGAAACTCAGCTACTCTCAAGGCAGTTGGAGTGCTTAAACGGAGAAAGTTTTTCATGCTATCCTGATCTCTAAGGAGGAGGAGGAGGGAAATCTGTATGGTAAGTTGACTATTTCTTTTTAATCCAAAAAGAATTAAAATCTTTGGGCCCCAAGATTTTCCATGCTGTTTTATTTTTTCATGCTTTGGGCCCAAATCTCCTGTGAAAGTTGAAGTGTGGGTAATGTTGAGTCTCCTCACAGTTACTTCCTGAGACTTTGAAATGATTCAGGATAGAAGACTCCCAAGAAGACTTCCCTGGTCCAGAGGTTGAGAATCTGCCTTGCAGTGCAGGGGACAGGTTTGATCTTTGGTCTGGGGAGATCCCACATGCCACACAGCCACTTAGCCCCGACAGCCGCAACTGCTGAAGCCGTGTGTCCTAGAGGCCGTGCTCTGCAACAAGAAGAGCCGTTGCAACGAGAAGACCACGTGCCACCAACGAGACAGTAGCCCCTGCTCTCTGCAGCTAGAGAAATCCTGCCCTGGCAACGAAGACCCAGTGCAGCCAAAATAAGTAAATAATTTTTTTTTTTTTTAAAAGAAGACTCCCAAGAGATCAGATTGTGGAGGGAGTAGGCTCATAGACAATCATAGGTCAAGACACTTTGATGAATGCAGGATGGAAGAGTTTGGCTACACAGGTCAAACATGTCCTTCTTTATAGGCAGTAGCCTCTGGTTTGATTCAAGAGAGTTTCCCAAGCTTACCTCATGATAATGATCACCTGATGTAGTTACTAAAAATAGACATTGCCAGGTCCACTGATTCAGACTTTTCAGTCTAGGGTCTGATGATTCTACCCTCAGAGAAGTTTGGAAAACACAGATTCAAAGGTTCTGCAGGAAGGTCCTTTATAGCAGAGCTTTTAGGATATCCATTTAGCCTGTATAATACCTACCAATACAACTCCCTACCCCTCGGTAGGACCTTAGTATTCATGGTTGGGCTGTGTCATACCCATGTCCTTGGCCGCAAAGGAAGCTGGGCTGTGCCAGTCCGATTTTCTCCTGTAAGTTAAAAATGGCATTTAGAGGTAGTCAGTCGGTCTCTAGAACTGCAATGTGGAATCTTGAGAGCATGCTGCTGCTGCTACTGCTGCTAAGTCGCTTCAGTCGTGTCCCACTCGAGAGCATAGGACAGCTTTATTCTGCCATGTAGATAAAGAAACTGTTAAAATGGTTTTTAGGGAGACAGAAAAATGAAACCCAGTTTCCCTCTTGGCTTGTGGTAGCTTGATTTGTTTTCAATAACTTGTATTTCTCACTAAAACACTCTCATATAAAAAATATTATATGTAACTAAAACCTTTACACTGACCATCAATTGAAGTTATTGGGTCTTTTATTGTAAAAATGAAAATTCTTCTGGAAATATTAGGGTAATCAAAAATCTGTAATTTAATATAAATGACCTTAACCAGATTACTGCAAACTCTGGGACTAGGAGTGTAATTTGTAGGGACAAGTGTGAGGAGTGGGCCATGAAGATGGGGAAAGGCATACGAGGTGAAGGGTCATAGCAATGGTTTTAGAGACCGAAAAGGGAGCATGGAGCCTGGATAAGGTCACTTCTATGTGGTGTTTACACGTTTTCTCCTTATGTTAGAGAGTGTGCAGGTATTTCCAGTCTAGGCTGATTTAACAACCCCTGTGGATATCAGTTGGCATTTAGGACCTGTCAGTTTCAGTTTTTGTTGTTGTAAATAATACCTGGTTAGGATTCTTGAGTTAAAGCTTAAAAACATGAGTGGGTTATTTGAAGACAACTCCATGTACTCAGAAGAGTTGATTTAGTGTTCATTCAACTAGTCAACTCACTGCACAACTAGTTATGTTTAGCTCTTGCTCATCATACAAGGGCAAGACAAAATTTTCCTCCCTAACTCTCAGGGCTCTTCTGGGTGTCCTGACCCATTGTTCCCTTTTGTTCATGAGGGCTTATGAACTCCTTCAGGAAGTTGTCTCAGTGTTCCATTATGATCACAATTTCTACTTTCTACCAGGTCAACAACTTGTTAGAAGCTCACCTTCAGGTTCCTGAAATACTCTCTTGCTTTCCAAACATTTGGTCCTCATCAATTCTACTATCTCCTATTTTCCCCACTATTTTCCTATTTATTATTTTATTTGTGTAGCTTGAAGTGGGGGAGCTCCTTTTTATCTTCCAGGAAAGTTTGATGTCGAAGAGCAAAACATCTGACTTCCCAGGACCTCTTTAAGGTTCTTCATGTCCTTAAAAAAAAAAAAAAAAAAGCCCCAACTTGGAAAGAGGTGAAACCACTGAACTTTGAAGGTGTTGACAAACCTTTCAGTATCAGAGATATTCCTGCCTTTAATACTTTATTGCCACATCTTTGATTCATTTTATTGTTTTAAGGACTTCCCTTCCTTGCTAGGGGCTTCCCTTGTGGCTCAGCTGGTAAAGAGTCCACCTGCAGTGAGGGAGACCTGGGTTCAGAAGACCTCCTAGAGAAGGGAAAGTCTACCCACTCCAATATTCTGGCTCAGAGAATTCCATGGACTGTATAGTCCTTGGGGTTGCAAAGAGTCAGACACTACTGAGCGACTTTCACTTTTAGTCACTTTTCTTGCTAAGGAGGTAATTTTGGATTTCACTCTACATTCCCCAGAAAGCTACAAATGTGAGCTCAATCTTAATTGTTTGATGAAATTATAATTTTCTCTGATGGTCTGGACAACATGTTTCTGGCGGCTGGTCCTGGAAGTCCAATTCTAGGTACCTGGCTGAGTTCACAAGGAAAACATTGCAAGGAGGTCATATCAGATTTCTGGAAGCCAAAGGGACCCTGAGGCTACTTTCTGCCTGAAAATGGCTGGCTGTGGCTCTCTTATGCTGGCTCTTCAGCTGTGGGCTGGAAAGGCTTATGAGAATGAAGCTTAGAAAATTTGTGCTTTCTTGAGAGTTTTTTTTTTAATGAAAAAAAATTGTTTTAATTGAAGTATAGTTGATTTACAATATTGTGTTAACTTCTGGTGTACAGCAAAGTGATTCAGAGATAAATATATATAAAAGAACATATATATATATATATGCATATATATATGTTCTTTCTCAGATTCTTTTCCATTATAGGATATTGTAAGATACTGAATATAGTTCCCTGTGCTATATAGTAGGGTCTTGTTTATCTATTTTTATATACAGTACTGTGTATCTGTTAATCCCAAACTCCTAATCTTTCCCTCCCCTCCTCTTTAGGTAACCATAAGGTTGTTTTCTATGTCTGTGAGTCTGTTTCTGTTTTATAAATAAGTTCATTTGTATCTTTTTTATATTCCACATATAAGTGATATCGTACGACATTTGTTGTGACACCTTCTTAATGGGAAGGTGTAAAAATATGGAGATTTCTGTGTGCAATAAATTTTTATTAACTCTTATGTGGGTTTTCAGGGTACTTGTTAATGTTAACTCCCAACTCTCACCGTGCATGATTTTTCTTGTTTATGGCTGGGCAAACAAAAGCATAAAGAGCAGCAATGACTGGTCTGAGATCACCAAATTACTGAAATAGGCAGAACTCATAGACTGATTATCCCTTACTACAGCCCTTGCCCAGCCAGTCACCCTCACACTTAGTGTTCCCTAACAGCTGCTATCCACAGCTCCTTAGGAAAAGGGAAATTCAAATACAGATGAAGGAAAAGGAAATTGTTTCAGCCCAGTGTTCTCTTAACATTTAATTCAAACCTGTGCTGTTGGGACTAGCCATCCCTATGTGACTTGATAGTCACAATTAAACCAAGTCTAAGGAGAAAAGTATATGTACAGTAAACTAACACTAATGCATTTTCAGGGTAGGGGGAACACTGCTGACTCAAGCGAAATATACATTTATTTCAGCCACATGAACTGTAGTGACTGCTGTTTGTTTCCTTCTGTTCACTCAGGGATTAAATTGAGTTTAAGCAGCCTGGAACAGTTTGATGCCTCTTCCTCTCAGCCGTGGAAAGTGCCAGGTGTCTTACCTCTAGAATCTGACATTCAATGGAGGGGGATAACAATCCACAACTGAGATCTTTCAGCTCTTTTTAGGCCCATCTATAGACTGATTTGGGCTTCCCAGGTGGTGCTAGTGGTAAAGAACCCACCTGCCAGTGCAGGAGGTGCCTGAGACCAGGGTTTGATCCCTGGTTCAGGAAGATCCCCTGGAGGCGGGCATGGCAATCCACTTCAGTATTCTTGCCTAGAGAATCCTATGGACAGAGGAGCCTGGTGGGCTATGATCCGTGGGGTTGCAAAGAGTAGAACACAACGAAGCGACTCACACATAGACTGTTTTACGTGAGAGTTGACTGAGCGACTGCACTTTCACTTTTCACTTTCATGCACTGGAGAAGGAAGTGGCAACCCACTCCAGTGTTCTTGCCTGGAGAATCCCAGGGACGGGGGAGCCTGGTGGGCTGCCGTCTATGGGGTCGCACAGAGTCGGACACGACTGAAGCGACTTAGTAGTAGCAGTAGTGGCAGTGATAAAAGAAATCAGAATGATGCAGAGCTAAAATCATGAGCTTTGGGGACAAATAGTTTTAGGTTAGAATTCTGCCACTTAGTCATGGAGACTTTGAGAGCATTTTCTTTCAGGTGATGATTAAATATCATGTGATAGGTGGGTAATAAAAATGCTAGTAGTAATAATAATTGTTATTAAAGCAGGTACCAGTAAATGAATACTTACTACACACCAACCACTGGGCTAAGTGGTCTCAGTCTTGAAAACAACAGTAAGAAATGGGCCCTCCTAATGAATGTATACTTAATCAATGTCAGTTTCTTTCTTCTTTGAGTAAGTATTGAGTTGGTCAAAAAGTTCATTCATGGTTTTCCGTAAGATACTGAAAAATTCCAACGAGCTGTTTGGTCAACCAGATATTTACTGAGCATTGGATACATGCAGACATTGTACTAGGTACTGGTGATTCAGCATTAACTGGGTTATGATACCATCTCTAGAGGAGTTCTTGTATTCCTGGGGAAATGGGGAAGAAGACAAAGGAAATACAGTATGATAAGGACTCTCAGGAAGTATGATGGGAGCAAATGGAGGGGAGACTATGAGACAAACCACGAGTTAGGGAAGGTTGAATCTTCAAGGCTCTGTGGCCCAGGAGGTTGTTGGACTGCTGGAGGTCATGGACTTCTGAGTTCAAGTCCAGTGCCCTCTACTAATCCGTGCTTCCTAGATGAGCGTCATCACTAAGACAAGACTCTAGGAAGCTTCTTCCCAAGGAAAGGATTACCTTTAAGGGAAAAATAAATGAACCTTTATTGTGAAAGTTTTCAAATTCTCAAATAGATTAGAATAATAGACCCTTTTACCCATTTCCCCACATTCAACTATTATCAACATTTTGCTTCGTGGAAAGGACACATTTAATGGCGGGGTGGGAGGGGGGCAAGGGGAGCTTATGCTGATAATTCTAAAATAGCATCTCCTGTTAAGCTAAAGAATGGGTTATTATTGAGGTAATCAGATTTGCATTTTGCATATATGCACTTTTTTAAAAACATCAGTCATGATGCCTGGTTTGGCGAACAATGCCTTAATCATCACATGGTCAGTGTAATATGGGCATCTTTAACAAATGGATCAGAAACAATGGGCATCTTGGTTAAGATGCTAGACCTCATTGGGTGACTGTTGTCAGTCACATCTATTACTTGGCAATCATTTGTTGAATGTTAGATCTGATTGTGAAAATAGGTTTGTACTTTGTCTTTTTTCTCCTTTTTCTCTATCAGTTCCAGTCGCTGGAAGGGAGTCTGTGTTAGGCAGCATGCTCTGAGTGGCGATTTCGAAAGCAGGGAGAGGGAAAAAAAAAAAAACACGCTTAGACTTCTAACCCGTGGAATTTATTTCAGGGTGCATATTTTGGATTACAAAAGAATTGATTGAGCTTATGAAATAAGAGTAAGTCATTTCTGGAAGGGAAATCTTTTTCTAGCATTCAGTAAAGAGATTGGCTGAGCTTGCCAAAGCTAGAATAAGGCTGCTTTTGTTTAAAAAGGAAGTGATTAGGTAAGGAGAAAGCTTTTTGGATTGTCAGTAAGAGTCTTAAGTCCTAGGCTCTGCTTTGATGAACCAGGTGATATTTGTCAAGGCACCTCACAACACTAGTCTCAGTTTCCTTACCTGTAAAATACACAAGATCCTCTTAGTCTCTGTTATTTTATGACTTTGCTGCTGCTACTACTAAGTCACTTCAGTTGTGTCCGACTCTGTGCGACCCCATAGACGGCAGCCCACCAGGCTCCCCCATCCCTGGGATTCTCCAGGCAAGAACATTGAAGTGGGTTGCCATTTCCTTCTCCAATGCATGAAAGTGAAAAGTGAAAGTGAAGTCACTGAGTCGTGTCCAACTCTCAGCAACCCCATGGACTGCAGCCCACCAGGCTCCTCCGTCCATGGGATTTTCCAGGCAAGAGTACTGGAGTGGGGTGCCATTGCCTTCTCCATTTATGACTTTAAGAGGGTTTAATACAAGGCAGTGATTAAAAGCAAGGTCCTTCGGAGTTGGATAAAGCTGGTTTTCAGGTCTATGTCAGCTGCTGCTTAGCTGTATGATCTTGGAAAACCTGCTTAACCTCTCTGTTCTCCATTTTCAGTTTGTAAAACTAGTACAGTAGTAATAGCTCAGCCAAGAATTCCTGTGCTATACGGTAGGTTCTCATTAGTTATCTATTTTATACATACTATCAATAGTGTGTATATGTTAACCCCAATCTCCCAATTTATCCCCCTTACTTTCCCCCCTTGGTGTCCATATATGTGTTTCTCTACATCTGTGTCTTTATTTCTGCTTTGCAAAAGATCATTTATGCCATTTTTCTAGACTCCACATCTATGCATTAATGTATGATATTTGTTTTTCTCTTTCTGACCTATTTCATTCTGTATGACAGTCTCTAAGCCCATCCAGGTCTCTGCAAATGACCCGACTTTGTTTCTTTTTATGGCTGAGTAGTATTCCATCGTGTCTATGTGCCACATCTTCATTATCCATTCCTCTGTTGATGGACATTTAGGTTGCTTCCATGTTCTGGCTATTGTAAATAGTACTGCAACACCAGTTCTTTCTTTTTTAGTGCTTTCTGGAAATTCAGATTTGAAACTCAGAAGCTGCACCCATTTTTAAAGTTGCATTAAATCAGATTTCTCTGTGATCTGAGGTTCAGATGCTTCACCTGGTTATCTTCTCAGTCTGCATAACTTCAGAATCTGCATGTTGAAGTTTATAATCTATTCAATGTTTCCCTTTCTAAAAAAGAATTTATTTGGAAGAATATTTGAAACAAACTGGGAAAATGTATAGATGTTTGTATAGCTATTTGAAACAAGCAAACAAATGAAACAAGAGGAGTAAATAGCCTGGTTCCACTTTGAAAAATAAAAACCTTAGTTAATTTCTGCTGAGTCATTTAACCCTCACAACAGCCATGGTAATTAGATTTGAGGATGATTCTCAGTTTTGCTGGTAAGAAAAACTGAGGGACTGACAGGGTGAGTCATTTGCTAGTCAGACACCTAGTATGTGGCTAAATTGGGATTTAATCTCTTATTATCTGACCCCAGAACCAGGCTCTTTTCCAGTGGTTTCTGAATGGCACAAATACTTGTAATAATTTTCTGTTGTTTTATTAAATATTGAACTCAAGAAAATTAAATCACAGTAGACTAGAAATATAATTCAAACTTTTATTAAATGTCAGAATATTGGATCCTTGGATGCATTTTACTTCTGGGCATTGATCCAGGTTGGAAGCATATATTTAAGTATTTGCTGCTATGATTATTGCATTGATGTGCAGTGGCAAATTAGATTACTGTGTGAGGATTACGTTACTGACACATACGTTGGGGAGGATACCTTTTGATCTTGGTATGGGAGCTCAGATGTTCCCTTATAACCAGCAGGCCTTCTCCTGGGCTTACTGTTTCCTTTGAACTATCTGTTTTATGGAGAAAGTTGTCATTTAACTTGAACTTGTGAGCTCTGAAAGGGATATTTATTCTTTTTCCTTCTTCAAGGTGCGTGCCGACCAGAAATAAATGCTCTTGGTTTGTGAGTAAGTTTATAGCCACTATAATAACCATTTTTTGTTTAGTTTGGAAAACTCCAGGCTGCTACCTACTCCATCTTTTTTTTTTTCTTCCTAAAAGTTCTTCCAAACATAGTTCTTTCAATGGAAATAAAAGATTGTTTTCTGTCTTACTATACTATAAATAGTCATCTTTTAAGTCTGTGTCTCCTGCAAGAGGAATCGGATCACTTGCTTCTTGGACCATCTTTGTTCTTCTGATTTCTTCCTCCCCAACTCCTTAAGGCTGGACTTAAAAATAGCCCCAATTCCAAACTCCTGTCCACCTCAGTCCTAAAACCAATCCTGGTAGGAAGTGTGATAGCCTCACCTCTGGGATTTGTTCACATTCCTAGCCTGGGTGCCCAGTGACATGGCCACAAATGCTGGGCCCGTGCCCTTCCTTGTCACCCAGTTCTGAAGCAACATCTTACCTAACACCACAGTTGAGCCTGTCTAAGACTCTCTTGCTCCTGTATTCATCCTTTCAGGCTGTAACTCTTCATAGCCATAAAATCTGAACTGTGCCTGACCTCATTACACCCTTGGATGATTATGCCTTGAGACTGAGTCTGACTCTCTCAGCCTAAAGTGAAGAGCAAAACATTAGCTGAATGCTGGGCTGAACGCTCTGGTTGCTTATGGGGGTAGTTACAGGAGTGAGTGCCACAGACAGGCTCCAGGGGCCATGATGGCTGTGATTCTAGAAAGGCAACTCAAGCATCACCAAATGACTAGCGAAAAGAAATGTCCTGAGCTTAGAGGTAAAGGGGAACATTACTGTAGAAAAGAACAGGTAGATGGAGGTGTCCAGATTGAAACAGGTTGAAATGAACGGGTGGCTAGCAGAGAGGCCAGGCAGGGGTCTAGGTGAGGGATGGTGGTAGAAGGAGTGAATCTTGTGGGCCTTGTCACCCCATTATACACTGAGGAGTGTGTACCTGTCAGGCTGGACTCAGGACCTTCAATTTTGCAGCTGGCCTGGCTTGCATCCTGGTTCATGATGCCCATTCCTGCCTGCTCTTGGCTGCCAAGGCCCCAGTAAGCCTCCAGCAAGCCTCCTGCCTGCCTGAGTCTGGGTTCTGTCCCATTTTCACTTTAATAGAATTGATGCTACTCAGTGCTCCCAGGACACGTGGCATTGCTGTCTTTGGCTCTGGCCCTGATTTCAGCAGAAGGAGAAAAGAAATGAGGACTGCCAACAAGGCAATTTCCTTCAACTCGAAGTCCCATCGTGCACCCTGGTTCTTATGAGCAACAAGCCTGAAGGATTCTGAATAGCATTTTTGAATTAAAGTGTTTTATTTTATGTTTGTCTCGCGGCCGTGAGGAGATACCCCATGTTCAAGGTCAGAGAAATCCCAGCAAGATGCTAGGCGCTGGAGCAGCTGTGAAGAGATACCCCACGCCCAGGCGCAAAGGAGAAGCCCCAACAAAATGGTAGGAGGGGTGAATTCGTGTTTAGAATCAAACCCCATTCCTGCCAGAGACGCTCAGAAGGCTCAAACAAACCTTGTGCGCACCAGGACCCAGGCACCCCACAGAGACTGAGACAGAACTGTGTTTGAGAGTCTCCTGTGGAGGTGCGGGTCAGCAGTGGACTGCCACAGGGGCAGGGCTCTGGGTGCAGCAGGCTTGGGTATGGCGTAAGCCCTCTTGGAGGAGGGCACCATTAACCCCACCATAGAGCTTCCAGAACTTACACAGGACTGGGAAATAGACTCTTAGAGGGCACAAGCAGAACCTTGTGTGCACCAGGACACAGGAAAGGAGCGCTGACCCCACAAGAGACTGACCCAGACTTGCCCAGGAGTCTCCAGTGGAGGTGTGGGTCGGTGGTGGCCTGCGGCAGGGTTGGGAGCAGTGAGTGTAGCAGAACATGCATGGGATCTTTTAAAGGAGGTCTCCATTGTCTTCATTACCTCCACCATAGTTTGAAAGTGAAAGTGAAGTCGCTCAGTCGTGTCTGACTCTTTGCGACCCTGTGGACTGTAGCCCACCAGGCTCCTCCATCCATGGGATTCTCCAGGCAAGAATACAGGAGTGGGTTGCCATTTCCTTCTCCAGGGGATGTTCCCGACCCAGGGACCGAACCCAGGTCTCCTGCATTGCAGGCAGACACTTTAACCTCTGAACCACCAGGGAAGCCATCATAGTTTCAGTTCAGTTCAGTTCAGTCACTCAGTCGTATCTGACTCTTTGCGACCCCATGAATCGCAGCACGCCAGGTCTCCCTGTCCATCACCAACTCCCGGAGTTCACTCAGACTCACGTCCATCGAGTCTGTGATGCCATCCAGCCATCTCATCCTCTGTCGCCCCCTTCTCCTCGTGCCCCAAATCCCTCCCAGCATCAGAGTCTTTTCCAATGAGTCAACTCTTCACATGAGGTGGCCAAAGTACTGGAGTTTCAGCTTTAGCATCATTCCTTCCAAAGAAATCCCAGAGCTGATCTCCTTCAGAATGGACTGGTTGGATCTCCTTGCAGTCCAAGGGACTCTCAAGAGTCTTCTCTAACACCACAGTTCAAAAGCATCAATTCTTCGGCGCTCAGTCTTCTTCACAGTCCAACTCTCACATCCATACATGACCACTGGAAAAATCATAGCCTTGACTAGACAGACCTTTGTTGGCAAAGTAATGTCTCTGCTTTTGAATATGCTGTCTAGGTTGGTCATAACTTTTCTTCCAAGGAGTAAGCGTCTTTTAATTTCATGGCTGCAGTCACGATCTGCAGTGATTTTGGAGCCCCCCAAAATAAAGTCTGATGCTGTTTCCACTGTTTCCCCATCTATTTCCCATGAAGTGATGGGACCAGATGCCATGATCTTAGTTTTCTGAATGTTGAGCTTTAGGCCTACTTTTTCACTCTCCTCTTTCACTTTCATCAAGAGGCTTTTTAGTTCTTCTTCACTTTCTGCCATAAGGGTGCTGTCATCTGCATATCTGAGGTTATTGATATTTCTCCTGGCAATCTTGATTCCAGCTTGTGTTTCTTCCAGTCCAGCGTTTCTCATGATGTACTCTGCATATAAGTTAAATAAGCAGGGTGACAATATACAGCCTTGACGTACTCCTTTTCCTATTTGCAACCAGTCTGTTGTTCCATGTCCAGTTCTAACTGTTGCTTCCTGACCTGCATACAGATTTCTCAAGAAGCAGGTCAGGTGGTCGGGTATTCCCATCTCTTTCAGAATTTCCCGCAGTTTATTGTGATCCACACAGTCAAAGGCTTTGGCATAGTCAAGAAAGCAGAAATAGATGTTTTTCTGGAACTCTCTTGCTTTTTCCATGATCCAGCGGATGTTGCCAATTTGATCTCTGATTCCTCTGCCTTTTCTAAAACCAGCTTGAACATCAGGAATTTCACGGTTCACGTATTGCTGAAGCCTGGCTTGGAGAATTCTGAGCATTACTTTACTAGCATGTGAGATGAGTGCAATTGTGTGATAGTTTGAGCATTCTTTGGCATTGCCTTTCTTTGGGATTGGAATGAAAGCTGATCTTTTCCAGTCCTGTGGCCACTGCTGAGTTTTCCAAATATGCTGGCATATTGAGTGTGGCACTTTCACAGCATCATCTTTCAGGATTTGAAATAGCTCAACTGGAATTCCATCACCTCCACTAGCTTTGTTCCTAGTGATGCTTTCTAAGGCCCACTTGACTTCACATTCCAGGATGTCTGGCTCTAGATGAGTGATCACACCATTGTGATTATCTGGGTTGTGAAGATCTTTTTTGTATATTTCTTCTGTGTATTCTTGCCACCTCTTCTTAATATCTTCTGCTTCTGTTAGGTCCAGACGATTTCTGTCCTTTATCGAGCCCATCTTTGCATGAAATATTCCCTTGGTATCTCTAATTTTCTTGGAGAGATCTCTAGTCTTTCCCATTCTGTTGTTTTCCTCTATTTCTTTGCATTGATAGCTGAAGAAGGCGTTCTTATCTTCAGGTAAATATCAAGGAGGGAACAGAGCTCCACCCATGAATAGAAAATTTGATTAAAGATTTACTGAGCATGGCCCCGCCCATCAGAACAAGACCCAGTTTCCCCCTCAGTCAGTCTCTCCCATCAGGAAGCTTCTGTAAGCCTCTTATCCTTCTCCATCAGAGGGCAGACAGATTGAAAACCACAGTCACAGAAAACTAACCAATCTGATCAGATGGCCCACTGCTGCTGCTGCTAAGTCACTTCAGTCATGTCCGACTCTGTGTGACTCTATAGATGGCAGCCCACCAGGCTCGCCCTGTCCCTGGGATTCTCCAGGCAAGAACAAAGAACACTGGAGTGGGTTGCCATTTCCTTCTCCAATGCATGAAAGTGAAAACTGAAAGTGAAGTCACTCAATTGTGTCCTACCCTCAGCGACCTCATGGACTGCAGCCCACCAGGCTCCTCCGCCCATGGGACCCTCCAAGCAGGAGTACTGGAGTGGGGTGCAATGAAACTATGAGCCATGCCATGTAGGGCTACCCAAGACAGACAAGTCATGGTGGAAGGTTCTGACAAAATGTGGTCCACTGGAGAAGGAATGGCAAACCACTCCAGTATGAACAGTATGAAAAGGCAAAAAGATAGGACACTGAAAGATTAACCCCCCAGGTCAGTAGGTACTCAATGTGCTACTGGATATCAGTGGAGAAAGAACTCCAGAAAGAATGAAGGGATGGAACCAAAGCAAAAGCAACACCCAGTTGTGGATGTGATGGGTGATGGAAGTGAAGTCCGATGCTGTAAAGAGCAATATTGCATAGCAACCTGTAATGTTAGGTCCGTGAATCAAGGCAAATTGGAAGTGGTCAAACAGGAGATGGCAAGAGTGAATGTCGACATTTTAGGAATCAGCAAACTAAAATGGATTGGAATGGGTGAATTTAACTCAGATGACCATTATATCTACTACTGTCAGCAAGAATCCCTTAGAAGAAATGGCATAGCCATCATAGTCAACAAGAATCTGAAATGCAGTACTTGCATGCAATCTCAAAAATGACAGAATGATCTCTGTTCATTTCCAAGGCAAACCATTCAATATCACAGTAATCCGAGTCTATGCCCTGAACAGTAATGCTGAAGAAGCTGAAGTCAAACACTTCTGTGAAGATCTACAAGACCTTTTAGAACTAACACCCAAAAAAGATGTCTTTTTCATAATAGGGGACTTGGAATGCAAAAGTAGGAAGTCAAGAAACACCTGGAGTAACAGGCAAATTGGGCCTTGGTGTACTGAATGAAGCAATGTAAAGGCTAATAGAGTTCTGCCAAGAGAACACACTGGTCATAGCAAACACCCTCTGCCAACGACACAAGAGAAGACTCTACACATGGACATCACCAGATGGTCAATACAGAAATCAGATTGATTATATTATTTGCAGCCAAAGATGGAGAAGCTCCATACAGTCAGCAAAAACAAGACTGGGAGCTGACTGTAGCTCAGATCATGAACACCTTATTGCCAAATTCAGACTTAAATTGAAGAAAGCAGGGAAAACCACTAGACCATTCAGGTATGACCTAAATCAAATGCCTTACAATTATACAGTGGAAGTGAGAAATAGATTCAAGGGATTAGATCTGATAGACAGAGTGCCTGAAGAACTGTGGATGGAGGTTCATGACATTGTACAGGAGACAGGGATCAAGGCCATTCCCATGGAAAAGAAATGCAAAAAAGTGAAATGGCTATCTGAGGAGGCCTTACAAATAGCTGTGAAAGAAGAGAAGCGAAAAGCAAAGGCAAAAAGGAAAGATATACCCATTTGAATGTGGAGTTCCAAAGAATAGCAAGGAGAGATAAGAAAGCCTTCCTTAGTGATCAGTGCAAAGAAATAGAGGAAAACAATAGAATGGGAAAGACTATAAATATCATCAAGAAAATTAGAGATACCAAGGGAACATTTCATGCAAAAATAGGCACAACAAAGGACAGAAATGGTATGGACCTAACAGAAGCAGAAGATATTAAGAAGAGGTGGCAAGAATACACAGAAGAAATATACAAAAAAGATCTTCACGACCCAGATAATCACGATGGTATGATCACTCACCTAGAGCCAGACATCCTGGAATGTGAAGTCAAGTGGGCTTTAGGAAGCATCACTATGAACAAAGCTAGTGGAGGTGATGGAATTCCAGTTGAGCTATTTCAAATCCTAAAGGATGATGCTGTGAAAGTGCCGCACTCAATATGCCAGCATATTTGGAAAACTCAGCAGTGGCCACAGGACTGGAAAAGGATTACATTCCAATCCTGAAGAAAGGCAATGCCAAAGAATGCTCAAACTATCACACAATTGCACTCATCTCACATGCTAGTAAAGTAATGCTCAGAATTCTCCAAGCCAGGCTTCAGCAATACATGAACCATGAACTTCCATATGTTCAAACTGGTTTTAGAAAAGGCAGAGGAACCAGAGATCAAATTGGCAACATCCGCTGGATCATGGAAAAAGCAAGAGAGTTCCAGAAAAACATCTATTTCTGCTTTCTTGACTATGCCAAAGCCTTTGATTGTGTGGATCACAATGAACTGTGGAAAATTCTTCAAAATATGGGCATACTAGACCACCTGACCTGCCTCTTGAGAAACATCTATGCAGGTCAGGAGCAACAGTTAGAACTGGACATGAAACAAGACTGGTTCCAAATAGGAAAAGGAGTACATCAAGAATGTATATTGTCACCCTGCTTATTTAACTTATATGCAGAGTACATCATGAGATACACTGGGCTGGAAGAAACACAAGCTGGAATCAAGATTGCCGGGAAAAATCAATAGCTTCAGATATGCAGATGACACCACCCTAATGGCAGAAAGTGAAGAACTGAAGAGCCTCTTGATGAAAGTGAGAGAGGAGAGTGAAAAATTTGGCCTAAAGCTCAACATTCAGAAAACGAAGATCATGGCATCCAGTCCTATCACTTCATGGCAAATAGATGGTGAAACAGTGAAAACAGTGACAGACTTTATTTTGGGGGGCTTCAAAATCACAGCAGACGGTGACTGTCGCTATGAAATTAAAAAGACTCTTACTCCTTGGAAGAAAAGTTATGACCAACCTAGACAGCATATTCAAAAGCAGAGACATTACTTTGCCAACAAAGGTCCATCTAGTCAAGGCTATGGTTTTTCTAGTGGTCATGTATGGATGTGAGAGTTGGATCATAAGGAAAGCTGAGCATTGAAGAATTGATGCTTTTGAATTGTGGTGTTGGAAAAGACTCTTGAGAGTCCATTGTAGTGCAAGGAGATCCAACCAGTCCATCCTAAAGGAGATCAGTGCTGTCTGTGCTTTGGAAGGACTGATATTGAAGCTGAAACTTCAATACTTTGGCCACCTGATGTGAAGAACTGACTGATTTGAAAATGCCCTGATGGTTGGAAAAATTGAAGGCGGGAGGAAAAGGGGACAACAGAAGATGAGATGGTTGGATGGCATCACCAACTCAATTGACATGAGTTTGAGTGAACTCTGGAAGTTGGTGATGGACAGGGAGGCCTGGTATATTACAGTCCATGGGTTTGCAGAATTGAACATGACTGAGTGACTGAACTTAACTGAACTGATTATAGAATATGGACTTCCCAGGTGACTCAGTGGTAAAAAAATCTGCCTGCAATGCAGGAGACATGAGTTCAATCTCTGGGTCAGGAAGATCCCTTTAAAAGGAAATGGCAACCCACTCCAGTATTCTTGCCTGGAAAATCCCTTGGACACAGGAGCCTGGCAGGCTAGAGTCCATGGGATCACAAAGAATCAGATATGACTTATTGACTAAACAACAATCATAGAACGTAAATAAAGGAAGGAAGAGATCATCTCTAATTAAAGTCAGCAAGCAAGTATTTATCTAATGTCTAGTATTTATCAGTTTTATTTATATCCCTAACCTTGTTATAAAAGCAACAGAGGCTAAAATAATGAAATATGTAGTTTCAGTCTCAAGGGTGTACCCAGAAATGTTTATGACTTAAAGTCATTTATTGTATTATAGTAATGTAACCAATATCACAATATGGTTCATGGATTTAAGTATACCATGACTCAAATTATGGTGAATGAAAGGAAACCACAGAGAAAACCTTGGTTGTAATCTTACTTTCCAGAATCAGTCTTTAAGTTCTAGGAATCCTTTTGTTATAACTAGTAATAAAATCTCACACACATGTGTGTACACACACACACATACACACACTTCTACCTTGCAATATTACTAGTAAGTTGGATCAGCCATAAGCTAGCCAGTGAATAGCTCCTGACTAACTGAATGATCAGCCTATACATTGTTTGGCAAATTGGATCAAGCCACAGAAAGCAGCCTCAGATAAAGTGAGTGATTTAACATAATTTACTTTCTCACAGTGAGAGGCTCTATTTAATTTTGCTACCCCTGTATCTGATGTCTTCCCATGAAATATAGTAGATTACTTCTCTAAACTTCCCTGCTGGTGAAAAGAATGCATTTTTTAAAAATCCATTCTTAATTTCTGGTCCATAGGCATAAACCATGCCTCTGGGAAAGAAATGCATTGCATGGATACACTTCGTGAAGGTAAACACACAGAGGCATTCTACTTTTCTGTTAATTAATGATAGAGATGCCAAGTTTTTATAGAAAACCAATTTTGCTTTTGAACATCAAGATCTTTGAGCTTAAGAAACGTTTCAATTTAGGAAAACTATAGCATGGCCAAAAGTCCAAATGTAACAAATAAATCACGGTGTAAAAAATTGGATGCATCAGGAATTGGTCCATGAATGTTCAGTAAATACAACTGGATTCCTGTAAACATTTTCTCAAAGCTAAAGACAACTCCAAAAGTTGGGATTTGTTCCAGCATTTTCCCAAGAGTTGGAGTTTACATTCATGGGTTGGGACTGTGGGAGCTGAGAAAGGCTGCAGTTGTGAGCAGCCCACTGGGTGGAACCATGCCTTGGGCAAGCCAGGGCTTTGCCTGGCTGTGAAGGATGGATGGTCACTGTCTCCAAATGGAGACTGAGTCTGACCTTTTTGCAGGATGGGAGTTTCAGCTTCCTCTTGTTTTTATTCATTAGGAAGTCATTTATGAATACTCACTAACTGTGACATGACCTCCGTGGTATATTTAAAGCAACCCTATGCTGATGTTGTCATAAGTTTCATTGTACACACAGATGGTTCGAGTCAGCAGGAACATGGACAGAGTTGTCAGGATGAGTGGCAAACAATGCGAGGGCTGAGTCACTGCAGAACACGCCACACAACCCATCTTATGCAATGGGTTCTATTCTCGTGTATTACAGACTCAGCCCCGCCTAGATTGCATCTGCCTTGAGCTCCTGCAACATTGTCTGCCTGGAGGTGCAGTTGGTGATGAAGAACAGTGAAAGTCAGGACAGCTACTCAAAGTGGAAAACCCCAAGTCTAGGTACTTTGAGCCTCCCAAATAGTGTCTGCCCTTTGACTTCCAGTAATCAATTCTAAAGAAATACTTAAGCAAGTGTTTCCATAAGTCCATCCACGATGAAGTTAATTACAGCATCATGAAGGCGATGGCACCCCACTCCAGTACTCTTGCCTGGAAAATCCCATGGACGGAGGAGCCTGGTAGGCTACAGTCCATGGGGTCGCGAAGAGTCGGACATGACTGAGCGACTTCACTTTCACTTTTCACTTGCATGCATTAGAGAAGGAAATGGCAACCCACTCCAGTGTTCTTGCCTGGAGGATCCCAGGGACGGGGGAGCCTGCTGGGCTGCCGTCTATGGGGTCGCACAGAGTCGGGCATGACTGAAGTGACTTAGCAGTAGCAGTACAAGAATGAGAAATTGGAAACAACCTAAATGGGGGGGGTGATATGAATTATGGTGTTATTTATGCTGCAGAATATTATGTAGCTTTGAAAAAACAGCCAAGCAGCCTTAGCTGAATAGAGTTGCCCACAATAGGTTGCTGTATAGCCGTTTCTGTGTTTAAAAAACTATGTGTGCTTAGCAGTGCTGCCCCTTGGGGACTGGAGTTGGGGAAGCTGAGGGAAGGATCATCACTTTGGCATTCTGCATTTCTGCTTTACTGGAAAGTTTTCAGTTAACATGTATTACTTCTGAAGCTAAATATATATTTGCAAAAGGAGATTAAATAATTTAAAAGCTTTTCAGTCAAGATGCCCAGAGTAATCCTTGGATTACACAGTAGCCAAAAAGAATAAATCCATAATTACAAACAGAGGCTCCATGGTTGTTTCAGGCTTTTGGATGAAGGATTTCATCTGAATGTATTTCTAGAATATGTGTTCTGTCTTCTGAGAGAAGGTGAGACTGGAAGTTCAAGTCGTTTATTGGCCTGACCCCTTTGTTCGTCAGCCTGTGCATGCTTTGTGTGTCAAGTCGCTTCAGTTGTGTCCTACTTTGTGCAGCCCTATGGACAGCAACCTGCCAGGCTCCTCTGTCCATGGGATTCTCTATGCAAGAACACTGAAGTAGGTTGCTGTGCCCTCCTCCAAGGGATCTTCCCAACCCAGGGATTGAACCCTCATCTCTTAAGTATACCTGCACTGGCAGGCAGGTTCTTTATAACTACCACCACCTGGGAATAACCTAATGATACTCTTAATAACATTCTTAATGATACTCTTAATAACATTCCAGCTGAGCTATTTCAAATCTTAAAACATGATGCTGTGAAAGTGCTACACTCAACATGCCAGCAAGTTTGGAAAACGCAGCAGTGGCCAGAGGACTGGAAAAAGTCAGTTTTCATTCCAATCTCAAAGAAGGGCAATGCCAATGAATGTTCAAACTATCATATATTTGCATTTTACATGCTAGCAAGGTAATGCTCACAATCCTTCAAGCTAGGCTTCAGCAGTATGTGAACCAAGAACTTCCAGATATGCAAGCTGGATTTAGAAAAGGCAGAGGAACCAGAGATCAAATTGCCAGCACTGTTGGATCTTAGAAAAAGCAAGAGAATTACAGAAAAACATATACTTCTGCTTCATTAACTACAGTAAAGCCTTTGACTGTGTGAATCACAACAAACTGTGGAAAATTCTTAAAGAGATGGGAATACCAAAACACCTTACTGACTCTTGAGAAACCTGTATGCAGGTCAAGAAGCAACAGTTAGAACCAGACATGCAACAACGGACTAGTTATAAAATTGGGAAAGAGTACATCAAGGCTGTATATTATCAACCTGTTTATTTAACTTCTATGCAGAGTACATCATGCAAAATGCTGGGCTGGATGAAACACAAGCTGGCATCAAGGTAGCTGGGAGAAATATCAATAATCTCAGATATGCAGATGACATTATCCTTATGGCAGAAAGTGAAGAGGAACTAAACAGCCCCTTGATAAAGATGAAAGAGCAGAGTGAAAAAGCTGGCTTAAAACTCAACATTCAGAAAACGAAGATCATGGCATCTGGTCGTATCACTTCATGACAAATAGATGGGGAAACAATGGAAACAGAGACAGACTTTATTTTGGGGGGGGTCTCCAAAATCACTGCGGATGGTGACTGAACCATGAAATTAAAAGGCTCATGTTCATTGGAAGAAAAGCTATGACAAACCTAGACAGTGTATTAAAAATCAGAGACATCACTTTGCCAACAAAGGTCCATCTAGTGAAAGCTATGGTTTTTCCATTAGTCATGTATGGATGTGAGAGTTGGACCATAAAGAAAGTTGAGCACTGAAGAATTGATGCTTTTGAACTGTGGTGTTGGAGAAGACTCTTGAGAGTCCCTTGGACTGCAAGGACATCTGACCAGTCCATCCTAAAGGAGATCAGTCCTGAATATTCATTGAAAGGATTGATGTTGAAGCTGAAACTCCAATACTTTGGCCACCTTATGCGAAGAAATGACTCCTTGGAAAAGACCCTGATGCTGGGAAAAATTGAAGGCAAGAGTAGAAGGGGACGGCAGAGGATGAGATGGTTGAATGGTATCACAGACTCAATGGACATGGGCTTGAGCAAGCTCTGGGAGATGATGGACAGGGAGACCTGGCATGCTGCAATCCATGAGGTCACAAAGAGTTGAATATAACTGAGCAACTGAACAACAGCAAGAAATAACATACATTACTCATTTTTTGTTTTATGGTTTGCCAGTCACTTTTCACATCTTGAATACTACAACAAAGCCATGAAGTGGTACTATTATCTTTGTTTTCAGGAAAAGTAATTAAGGTTTAGGGAAGTTTGTAGACATGCTCTAAATCACACAACTAGTTAGGGTAGAGAATCAGTAGGAGTTATGTAGGGATTTTATCCCTAGTTAGCCATTAATTCTAGAAAAATCACTCTTTTTCTAGGTCTCTGATTCCTCAACTATGCAACTGGGATGGAGAAGTTTTCTAAGTATAAAAGTATACAATGGTTAAAATAAAACTTTATAGACCCTCCTTATCTATACTGCCCAATTAACTTTGGGACAATTTTATGGATGTGTTTAAAGATACATTGTAAAGACATGGCAGCCATCCTTGCTGCATATTAGCATATTTGGGTATGAAGTTAAAAGCTGTATATTTGTGAGGTGATTTAAAGGGCAGATTATTGCCGATTGGTTGGAAAGAATCCAAGGTCACATCATCCCTGTCATGGCTTTGCATTCCAGGTGGCACAGATGATCATGGTGCATCAGAGGTGAACTGTGGTTCTTTCCTGGTCTAGGTAATTCTCACTGCTTACATAAGCATTCTATTTGAATTAGACTAGAGAGATGATTATTTACAGAACTAGTTGGTACATGGTAGTTCTAAGTATTTGCAAATAACTGGATCTGCAGTGTGAATATTTGGCAATGGGTCATATAAGAAATTGACTTTTCTTATGACTAAATTATTGGTCTTATTACTACCGTCTCCCCAACAGCTGAATCCTAATCTTTTCACTCATCAACACAGTTTTCATGAAACCTATCCCCACAGGGGGTAGGTTTGTTTTTATTCAGGAATGGTGAGGACAATAGATCAAGAGATGATAGCAGTTGAGAAACTAGTTTGTGGTTCACAGTTCCCAGGCAGAGGGGCATACAGGACAGCAGCAGGATCAGACAGGAGACAAAGCTGCTGCTGCTAAGTCTCTTCAGTCGTGGCCGATTCTTAGCGACCCCATGGGCTGCAGCCCACCAGGCTCTTCCATCCATGGGATTTTCCAGGCAAGAGTACTGGAGTGGGGTGCCATTGCCTTAGGGAAAGCAAAGGCGAGAGCCCTTATTGTGGTTTCTGCAGGAAGAAAGAGGTGAGGCAGAGTGAACAAGCTTAGGATTGACTAGTCTGAATAATTCCAGTGGGTTCTGCGATATAGGGGCTGTCTCTTTTTGATGCTCTGGCTCTGGGGTGACTAGGGCAGAGGAACAGTGGCTCAGCTATAAAAACCTACTCAAGGAGGTGGTTAGGGCAAGGCTCTGAGTTGGTTGGTTTGCGTATGAGAGGTGTGCTCCCACAAGTCCTTAACTCTCTGAAGTTGGCTAGCCCTCAAAGCGACAGGCTCTCTGGGGTCAGCAGGACCCTAGGTGTCCAAGCTTCAGAATAAAAAGGCTGCTCTAAATTAAGGTAGCCTTAGGACTTCTCTGGTGGCCCAGTGGCTAAGAGCTCCTCATGCAGGGAGCACCCCTGATCAGGGAAGTAGATCCCATATGCCACAACTAAAGATCCCATGTGCCACAAGGAAGACTTGGCATAGCCAAGTAGATGTATATTTTTTAAAAAAATCAAGGTAGCTTTAAAAGAAAGCAAATAATTGTCAAGCAGGGGTGGGTTGGATATAACCTATCACACTCTATATTATGTGTACTGACAGAGCATACTTTCATCATGGATCACTGGTTTGGCATTACTAAGTTTGGAAAAGGCTTGTACATGTTTTCTTCCAGGACCACTGAATTGCTTTGTCATTTGAGATAGTTTCTTTCTTCAGTTCTCCTTTAATGAAACTATACAGTTACCAGGTGGCAGTGGGTTCTTAGTGGTGGGATTTGTCTAGCCCCTCCCACCTCACCTTCCCATATATATACTTATATTATTAACTTGTATATATTGAGAGGTAGTATATGTAATGCTGGGCTGGATGAGTTATAAGCCAAAATCAAGACAGGCGGGAGAAACATCAACAACTGCAGATATGCAGATGATACCACTCAAATGACAGAAAGCGAAGAGGAATTAAAGAGCCTCTTGAAGGTGAAGGAGGAGAAAGAGCTGGCTTAAGACTAAATATTTAAAAAACTAATATCGTGGCATCTGACCCCATTACTGCATAGCAAATAGAAGGGTGAAAGGTGGAAATAGTGACAGATTTCCTCTTCTTGGGCTCCAAAATCACTGCAGATGGTGACTGCAGCCATGAAATCAGAAGACGATTGCTTCTTGGCAGGAAAGCGATGACAAACCTAGACAGTGTGTTAAAAAGCAGAGACATTACTCTGCCGACAAAGGTCCGTATAGTCAAGGCTATGGTCTTCCCAATGGTCACATACAGTTGTGAGAGCTAGACTGTAAAGAAGGCAGAAAGCCAAAAATTGGTGCCCTCAAACTGTGGTGCTGGAGAAGACTCCTGAGAGTCCCTTGGACAGCAAGGAGATCAAACCAGACAATCTTAACGGAGATCAACCCTGAATATTCACTGTAAGGACTGATGCTGAAGCTGAAGCTGCAGTATTTTGGTCATCTGATGCCAACAGGCAACTGATTGGAAAAGTCCCTGATGCTAGGAGAGATTGAAGGCAGAAGAAGAGGATTGTCAAAGGCTGAGATGGCTGGATGGCATCATCGACGCAATGAACACGAACTTGGGCAAACTCCAGGAGATGGTGAGGGATAGGGAAGCCTGGTGTGCTGCAGTCCATGGGGTCACAAAGAGTTGGACACAACTGAGTGACTAAGCAACAACATATATTTACAAATATGTGTGAGCATATGCAAGCTGATATATACACATATCTTTTAAAGGTACAGGAAGACAAAATATAAGCCCTAAGTGCCAAGGAATTTCAACAAAAATGCATCTTAAAGTTGAAAAAGTTTATCACCTTATTGCCCCTCCACTCTCAACACCTGCCCCTTCCCTTGTCTAATTAGAGCTCTCTGAAAAAATGTACAAATAAGCACACATCTTTCATCTTTTCAGGAATGACTTATGTAAAGACTTCATCAGGATCAATAGATTTGTTTTCTGTAATGTAACATACTCTTAAGCAAGTCTACTTAAAAAATTAGCCCACATGTATTATTCAATACTGGTCATATTTTTACAATGAGTGATGAGTGCCACTGACTGCCTCTTCCACATGCACCCATGCGGCTGGCACACCCTCTTCAATATCAGTAAGGCAGAGCAAGTCACCAGCTTCTACACAGCACCACTGGCTGTGTGCTGAGAATTTTCTCCCATGCAGACCTGGCGAGACAATGCTTATACACAAACACGTTGTATAGCCATTTGCTGGTTCCATCAGAGAAGCAACAGGGCAGGAGGTGGGGGTCTCTGAGCCAGGAACTCTCTCTGTTGGGAGTCCCTCTTAACCTTTTAGAGGTAACTAATTTCATGAGGTAACTAATCTCATTCATGGCTGCACAACTGCCTTCCTCTAAACCCCTCCTAAGATCTCCTCTCAAAATGGTGCTAATTAGACATCTCATGCACTTTTTGTCTTATCATAACATCATTAACAAGGGAAATAAGCCCCAATGCTGACCAACTAGGTGCTAGGGCAGACCTTCTGCACTTTGTCAATATCCCACCTGTGTTCTTGACACATTTCACTTATGGTGCTAAGAATATACAGTTTGTCTTTCTCTTTCTTTTGTTTGTTTGTTTTTGGCTGTTTCTCCATAAAGTATTCATGATCTGTCCACATTCCCCTGGATTTATTAACTTAGCTCCTTTTATATCTACTAGTTAACCTTGATGTCTTCCCTTCCTCCTGTACAATAAATCCCTCTTCTGGATCAATACTCCTCATTCAGTACACACTCGCCTTACAAGTAACTCTCAAGATACTTGGGTCCTTTTACAGAGTCCGTGTTTGCAGTTCAAAGGCAATCTCTCGGGCTTTAATAACTTGGGTTCAGGTAATCAGGGCGGTAGCTACATATGCTCCATTCTGTTAAATGCCAGGTGAAAATCCATTCTGATTGAGCTCAAAGTGAAATTAGAAAAAAAAAGTCTTTCCCACTCTTTGGTACGGGAAACAGCTCGGGGTTCTGCACAAATCTGAAGAGCTCATTGAATGCATCTTTCCTGTGACTTTAGTGGACACAGTCACTGGAGCTTGTTGGTGCTCAGGCTTCTCTGTTGCTTTCTGGAGCATTCACTACAATCATCCTCCAGCCTTTCCTATTCCTGGATGGCAGGCAGAGCACGCCTGGAGGGAATGAGTGCTCAGCTGAGATAAAGACATGGAGAAAATGGATGCCAGGATCTAAGGAAAATTGGCGAGACATTCACCCTCCAGCTGTTCAGTTCAGTTCAGTTCATTCGCTCATTCGTGTCTGACTCTTTGCGACCCTATGAATCGCAGCACGCCAGCTGTTAGGAACTTTAACTGTCATGTCTTTTGGAATTCAGTAGACCCTTGGAACATGATCAGAGGGGTAAGTGGTTCAGGGAAGAGGGGAAACAGTGGTGAATTGTGGGATACCATCTTACAAACAAAGCAATTTAAAATACTAGTTTCCAATTGCTGCTATAACAATTACCACTAATTTAAGGACTTAAGACAATTCATTACCTTACAATTCTATAGGTCCAAAGTTAGTCTCACCAGGCTAAAGCCAAGGCATCATCAGGGCTGCATTCCTCTCTAAAAGCTCTATAGAGACACAAATGTAGAGAACAAACATATAGACACCCAGGGGGAAGTAGGGGATGATCTGGGAGATTGAGATTGACATATACACACTATCGATACTACGTATAAAATAGATAACTAATGAGAACCTACTGTATAGTTCAGGGAACCCTAGTCGGTGCTCTGTGGTGACCTAAATGGGAAGAAAATCCAAAAAAAGAGGGGATATATATACACACACACACACATACATACATATAGTTGATTCACTTTGCTATACAGTAGAAACTAGCATAACATTGTAAAGCAACTACACTTCAATAAAAATGAGAGATAAACCTGAATATTGAAATTAAAAAAAAAAAGCTCTTGGGGAGAATCTGTTTGCTTGCCTTTTCTAGCTTTGAGAGGTTTCCTACATTCCCCAGCTGTTGTTTACTTCCTTTATCTTCAAGGTCAGCAATGATGCATCTCTCTAACTTTTTTCCATTTTCCACCTGTCTCTAATGATACTCAGGAAAGGTTCTCTGGTTTTAGGAATGCATGGGATTAGCTTGGACCCACTGGAATAATCCAGGATAATCTCCCCATTTCAAGACTTCAAGACCTTAATTATATCTGCCAAGTTCCTTTTGCCATCTAAGGTGACATAGTCATAGGTTTTGGGGGTGGGATGGGCAGATTATTCTATCCTACCACAACCACAAGTGGAGAAGGAAATGGCAGCCCACTCCAGTATTTTTGCCTGGAGAATCCCATGGACTGTAGCCTGCATGACTTAGCAACTAAACCACCCCTCCACCACAACCAGTTGATATCCTCACTGAGATAGAAAAGGGACGTGTCTACCTTTAGACCTACCTTTTTTGTCTCCTTCAGGTCTAATGGGGCTTCCCAGGTGGCTTAGTGTTAAAGAATCTGTCTGCTAGCTGCCATCTATGGGGTCACACAGAGTCGGACACGACTGAAGTGACTTAGAAGCAGCAGCGGAGATATGGGTTTGATCCCTGGGTCAGGAAGATCCCCTGACGTGGGAAGTGGCAACCCACTCCAGTATTCTTGCCTGAGAAAGAGGAACCTGATGGGCTACAGTCCCTAGGGTGACAAAAGAGTCGGCCCAGATGGTGCAGTGGTGAAGAATCCGCCTGCCGGTGCAAGAGATGCAGGAAAGCAGAGTTTGCTTCTTGGGTTGGGAAGGTCCTTGGGAGGAGGAAATGGCAACCCACTCCAGTATTCTTACCTGGAAAATTCCATGGACAGAGGAGACTGGTGGGCTACAGTTCGTGGGGTTGCAGAGTTCGACACAACTGAGGACGCGTGCTGTGCTGTGCAGATCTAATGAGATAACCATAGATTTTTAGAAATTCTCTATTTGACCAGTTAATCTATGATAAGTGAAAGTTTATTATTGGTAAGCAATAATAATGTTATTAATTCCATAATAATTTTCTTTATGCAAATTATTACTTTAATTTCAGTTTGGGGGATAACTTTCATTTCTCCTCTCCACGTCTCTCCTTTGAACATCCAAGAGCTTTCTCTGCCTTCAAAATCTTTAATCTTCCTGACCTCTCTAGCTATGAAATGATTTCTTCTACAGTTGACTGCCAAAGTTCTCTGACAGTTCATCAACATGTGTTTACTGTTTTTTCACTCATCTTCTATCCATCCCTCAGATCCCAGAAGTTTGATTCCTGCCTTAACTCCTTTATTGATGATCACTCGCCAAAGGTCCCAGGTATTATGTCACTGAGACCCTTTCTTACTCTTCTGTCTGCTGCTAGATATTCCCATGGTTCTCCACACCTTTGACCAGGCCCTTCTTGAAACTCCCCGCCCTTGGCTTGCGTGGCTCTCCTGACTAACTCACAGCATGCCATTAGGCCCTGGTTCCTTGTCCCCCTCCCAGGTCTACCTTCAGACACCACCTCTGCTCTTCTACCCCAGTTACCCATGGGCTTCGCAACATGTTTGCCTCTACGTAGATACTTGCCGACTCTGCTTTTCTGACTGTCTGGTGGACATTTCTATACAGGTATCCCTCTGTCCTCTCATATCCAAAAGTCCAGAGCTTAAATCTCCAAATCTGTTCTCCCTCCTGATTTATATACCTACTTAATTATATATTCCACGTTCAAGGTCAGGGGGGCGGTGGTGAGGAGATACCCCTCGTCCAAGGTAAGGAGCAGAGGCTGCACTTTGCTGGAGCAGCTGTGAAGAGATACCCCACGTCCAAGGTAAGAGAAACCCAAGTAAGACGGTAGGTGTGGCAAGAGGGCACCAGAGCGCAGACACACTGAAACCATAATCACAGAAAACTAGTCAATCTAATCACACTAGGACCACAGCCTTGTCTACCTCAATGAAACTAAGCCATGCCATGTGGGGCCACCCAAGACAGGCGGGTCATGGTGGAGAGATCTGACAGAATGTGGTCCACTGGAGAAGGGAATGGCAAACCACTTCAGTATTCTTGCCTTGAGAACCCCATGAACAGTATGGAAAGGCCAAATGATAGGATCCTGAAAGAGGAACTGCTCGGGTCAGTAGGTGCCCAATATGCTACTGGAGATCAGTGGAGAAATAGCTCCAGAAAGAATGAAGGGATGGAACCAAAGCAAAAACAATACCCAGATGTGGATGTGACTGGTCATAGAAGCAAGGTATGATGCTGTAAAGAGCAATAGTGCATAGGACATAGGAACCTGGAATGTCAGGTCCATGAATCAAGGCAAATTGGAAGTGGTCAAACAAGAGTTGGCAAGATTGAACATTGACATTCTAGGTATCAGTGAACTAAAATGGACTGGAATGGGTGAATTTCACTCAGATGTCCATTATATCTACTACTGTGGGCAGGATTCCCTCAGAAGAAATGGAGTAGCCATCATGGTCAACAAAAGAATCTGAAATGCAGTACTTGGATGCAATCTCAAAAACAACAGAATGATCTCTGTTCATTTCCAAGGCAAACCATTCAATATCACAGTAATCCAAGCCTATGCCCCAACCAGTAACACTGAAGAAGCTGAAGTTGAACAGTTCTATGAAGACCTACAAGACCTTTTAGAACTGACACCCAAAAAAGATGTCCTTTTCATTATAGGGGACTGGAATGCAAAAGTAGGAAGTCAAGAAACACCTGGAGTAACAGGCAAATTTGGCCTCGGAATGCGGAATGAAGCAGGGCAAAGGCTAATAGAGTTTTGCCAAGAAAATGCACTGGTCATAGCAAACACCCTCTTCCAACAACACAAGAGAAGACTCTACACATGGACATCACCAGATTGTCAACACCGAAATCAGATTGATTATATTCTTTGCAGCCAAAGATGGAGAAGCTCTATACAGTCAACAAAAACAGACTGGGAGCTGACTGTGGCTCAGATCATGAACTCCTTATCGCCAAAAGCAGACTTAAATTGAAGAAAGTAG